>NC_142402.1:6073604-6673604 GCF_059441095.1 Idiotropiscis lumnitzeri | reverse complement strand
TCATTTTTCATTCATTTGTGTACTATTTTCAATCATTGGTGAGCTGGTCTATAGCCTACTTTTATTATCATTATTATAATTGTCTGTTGAAAGTTAAAAACATGCAGCACAACAATGGCTATGTTTACATGGACAAAATTGCTTTAATCCAATCATAGTTCGGATTAAAATTATGGATGGATGCATTGTTGTCATGGACACTAAAAATATTGATCCGATTAGGACAAAGTCCCTGAATCCTATTGGATTATTACAATTTATTGTTCAACTGACGATACAATTATTTTGGATGTTTCACTTGTAAATCGTGCTTTCCACTTTAAATCAAAAATGGTCATTCACTTGTATAGCACCTTTCCACCTATTAAGGCCCTCAAAACGGTCACACTGCTGTCACATCCACCTACTGATGACGTACCATCAGGAGCAACCCGTTCAGTATCTTGCTCAAGGATACTTTGACATGGTCACAATGGCCAGGGATCGATCCCGCAACCATGCAGTTGGGAAACACTCGCTCTACCAAAGAGCCATGCTATTAATATTAGTTGTTTTCCCATCCGCGGACCCTCCTCTCCAGTTCAGGTTCTATTCTTGCCAGCGAGGTTATGTAGTCGTAGTTCAATGTACCCGTCGTTGATCATCACCCCCCCCCCCCCCCCCACAGGTAGTGAGAGCTAAACTTAGGTTAGTGAGACCCACATTGTCTCTTCCGGATTTGCCCGGCCAACAGGTGCACATCCATCTAACCAAACCACCATCCTTGACTCCTCAGAGAGGGGCCACAATGACCCCCATCGGGGTGATCAAAAAAGAGGTCAGAATATTTCAGAGCCATACTTTGTTCCGTCTCCTAGGACCTACAATTTATGCCTTGGGTGACCCTACCAGGGACAAAAACGCCAGACAACCTTGCTTTGAGGATCACTGGAACACAAAACGCGGTCTCCTTCCACGATAAGGAGACGGCTGACGGAGGAACGGTTTAGTCATTTCGAGAAAAAAAAATATCTCAAACACTTTTTCTATTGTTTGATTTTTGGGATTACAGATTTTGTCCTGTCAGTTTGCAGTCTGGGATGGATTTCTGTTTGTGCTAGACATATTCCAAAGGACATAATGAAACAATGAATATCATATCAGGACTAATTTTCTCCTCCATTCATCCATCAACATGAGACACTCTGCGAGGATACACCCTCACACTCAGCCTAAGTCATGCATGAAGACGAAATCAGACACACATGTAGACTATGCAGACGGCTCACCTACATTTGGAATAAGACATGTCTGTGCGGGGTCATTGCAGAGTAGTGCGAGGAGATGACAAGCAATGTTACAGTCTGATACAAATCCATGGACGCATGTGTGACTGATGTGTGTATGCTTTGTACCTTTTTTGTTTTCAGGCCAAACTAACTAAGCTCTGATGACACACTCCTGCACCATTATACACACACACTTGGAGAGTCGTACCTACAGTTAGATGCAGTCACACCACACACTTGTCACACACTACCAGTCTATTCATTATTTCCATCAAGACTCTTCAATAATCCAGAAGACCCTCCTTATTACATTATTGCTTTACTAAAATGCGTGTGTTCCCTCTTGTATGTGTATGAGTATGAATACAGAACTGTATTCAAGAGCATGGAAACAGGCTGCTTAAAATGGGAGAAAAGAAATCAATCTTGGCAAGGACAAAGTCAAAATGCGAGAATAAATACGGGTGTGACAAAATTTAGGAAAAAGAAAGATTAAAAAAAAGAATGACGTTTTTAAAGTGAGCATCTATGAGGCTTAGGGTTTATGAGCCAAAACAAGTGGAAAGGTACTGGATGAGATGTTACGTCCTCTTTGAAAACTTACCACTACAACCAACGCACACAAAAAGACACCTCCTCTCATTGAAAACTGTTCTGGTAAGTGTGTTCATTTCATAAAAAAAAAAAAAATAACTAACATTCACAACCAGTAAGACACCTGTTTAATCTATCCTGGAAGGAGACAAAGCATTGCAGATAGATGAATAAAAGAAAAAAACTGAAGTATGTAAGTCTTGCTAATGTGTGTTTTTGACAATTTAATATCTTGCCAGTGCTGCATATAGACCGCTTATTTAAAAATGTCTGATACGTGCACACACACACACACGCACACACGCACACAGAGACCCGCAGGCTCACATACTGGGTTATGAGAGGAAATGTCATTCTCAGACGAGTGATCAGTAAAAACCTCTGACATGCCTTCTTGTCACTATAAGGAATTACACACACCGCCGTGTGTGTTTTCTGTGCATGTGGTGACAGAGGCAGAAAAAAATGAAGAGGCATGTTAAAGGACAGAAACAATTCAGGAAATTATGTGTGAGTGACTGTGTGAGAATGTGTAATTTACACGCCAAACAAATGTAAGTCGTGTGTGCATTTACACAACGTGTGCATTCAATTGTGATACGAGAGTAACTCCACCGAAGACAACGGTTCACATGTACCAGAATGGTTTCCCTTTTGTCATTTTTTTTCTTGTTAATATACTGCCTTTTCCAAAAATGGTTTTGTCCAGGCTTTTAATTGGCTCCAATGTTACAATGGAATCACTTTTCCTTTGGAATTGAACTTAAAAGTGTAATCATCTGTTTGGATGTTAATAACTGATTTTTATTTTTTTTTTTTGCCTATAGAGTGGGGAAAATGAAATAAATAAATGCTAGAAGAAATGCTATTATGTCTGGAAATTACATGGAATTAAATCCGTTGTTTGTGGCTCTTAGTGTTATTTCTATACAACAGCGGAGTTGCTCAACCTTGGAATAAGGTTCACACCAGTGCACATATGACTAACCGCGAGTGTATGTAAGTGAGAATGAGCGCTACCAAGAGCTTTTACAATTAAAGCTGAGTGTGAGGCTTTCAGGCCAGGCTGATCTTCTGTAACCAAGCCCTGTTGAGTGGCCTGGGACCATTTTAACAACCAGCCACACAAGTTGAGGCCATTTCTCATGGTGACTTCATAAAAGTCTGAATCCCCCTCAGCCCACATTTTACCCTTAAACTCTCTCTGTTCACCTCCCCTGCTCCCTTGCGTGCATGTGTATGTGCTCGCGCGCACGTCAAAAAGACTTACCTAAGGGTGGTGAGACATGAGGAGGCAAAGTACCAAGGAGAGAAAGGAAAGAAACAACAAATTACGAGTTCAACCAGACAGTAACTGACAATAATAAAATAATAACAAGAAATTTGAATGATTATTCCTTCTTCAAGAAAAAAATAAAATAAAAAAACCAAATATAAATGAGCAAAAGATATATATATATATATATATATATATATATACACTGCAAGGTGTACATAAATTATTTGAGCATGAGTGAGGTGACTGATAACAGCAGTATGAGAAAAAAATAATACAACAACACATGTGTGGGTTAAAAAGTGAAGCCTACCACTGCTTAACTGCTCCTTGTAGACCAATAAAAAGCAAATGCTAGATGGACCAATATAAAGAGAGAGCGAGAGAGAGAGAGTGAGAGAAAATCACACCCAACGACTCATCAAGAATATGATCAAGTGAGGCGGGACACAGATGGGAGAGCAGGAAGAAAGCCGAGATGCTCATTAGTAGATAATGAGAGGTGTGATTATACTGCTAACATATGAGACTTGTGATGATGTAAATAACCGAGTATGCCCACAATGTTGTTTCTATTTCCATGAGGAGGGTGAAGCGCTGGTATGGCTTGAGCACAGGAGGCCACCTCCAGCTAACAGCTCCTAGTTGGGTTGTAAATTTACCTTCATAAACAGGAGAGATTGGAAGGAGTGTGTGAAGACAGAGAGATGGGTGAAAAACAAGGTGATGATGGATGGAACGGTTGGTCATTGAGTTGCAAGGTGAGTTGCTTGACAGGTGAATTGATTGGTCAGTTGATTGATATGTCGATGGATTGGTGGTTGGGTTAGAGGAGAGGTTTTGGTGGTCAGGCAGATAGAATTGATGGCTAGACAGACAGATGTGGAGGAAGGTGAAAGTGTTTGTGACCACTCTGGTTTGACCATTAGCAGCGGCTCTATGAGTCATTGGAGTGACAGGCCACAGAGGGGCAGCCGGCAGAAGCAAGAGGCTTTATCTTTTACTCAACCAATCACTTCCCCAGATGGCGATGGGTCAACCAGGAAGTGGGAAGTCAGGGTCAGCCAATGAAAACGAGAGGTTGCTTTTCCAACTGACCCGTAACAACATCCTGTCATTAAAAACAGACAGGTCTGTGTGTGTTTACAGAATGTGTTTGCATCATGTGTTCATTTTGTATGTTGGGTGTAGATTGTCAAGTCTTATCGACATTTATAGCAACAATGTCAGTTTGCACAATAAAGCAAGCAAGTTGGTTGCTCCAAAACAATTTACTGACCGGTTTTAAATAACAGACTTCTGCAAACTCATATTTTTTTTTTTTTTTGTGAAATGCATTCGACAATACTTAAAATATTTTTGTTGAATTGCCCAGTTTAGATTTATGTTGAAGTTTGCTCCCTTGAAATTTTGAGTTCACTCGTGTTTTTTTTTTTTTTTTACAGTGAGCAACACAAAAACATGCACCTGCAAGGAATCACTGCATCCTACGCTGTCTCAAATACGCATTTAGCCGCCTTGACATCTTGTTCTTTATGTCCCAGACAACCATCTTGGGAGCAGATTAACAGGCGTGACTGAACATGTTATTTAATTCAGCTTGTCATTTCAAAATAAAATAAAATGAGCATAAAATTAGAGTGAAGTAATCCGGACAGTGCACCATAAAACGGAGCATCAAGTTCTACAAACTGAGACAAACTAGGGTGTCTGTTTCTGTAAATTGATTCCCCTCCTGTGACTTTCCCTTTCTCTTCCAACCAGATCTCGTAAAGTAAAGCTAAATACAGACAACCATCCAATTGACAAAATTAATGTGCCCCTAAAGATACAAGGATTTATTTTATTTTTTGCAAGTGTAGATCAGAGATTTCCAATCAAGGTGCCGGTTCACTCGAATGTGGGAAGAGATTGTCATGGCAACGCAGGGAATTATCCAAAAGCCCTGGACTTTTAAAATGGACGTCTTGGTTCAATCAAGTCTGAAAAACAGCGGTGTAGACGGATCCAGTTGGCCTATATCTGAAATAGTTGCAAGTGAGCTACGTCACTTTTGGAATCTGTGTATCCATCTGTGTTTTGAATGATTTGCCAGCTTCAAGGCATCTTTCCTGTCACCACGTTCTTTTCTCGCTCGATTTCATTCCGGCTTTGAGTCTCTTCCCGGCTGCCTTTGAACCAAGATCAGAGAAGGCATTTTTGGCTTAAATGCATCATTTTTTTCTTCACGTTTTCATAGCGCTGTAGTATTGATAGTTTTTTTTTTCAAGATTATGTCTTTTTATTAGTTCATTTTTATTGAGAAGAATATCTTGCATCACAAAAAAAAAACTAAATAAAAATAAAAAAACAGTGGAATCCAATTTGTGTGGTTTTGGAATGATGGAAATTTGAGTGAAAAATAATTTCAAAGGTTAGAGTAGTAGTAGAACTATGGGGTTTAGGAAATATTTTAAATATATAAATAGTAATTTCAAACTGCATTACTTACCGTTAAATTCGAAGAGACTGATGAAGTAACAAAAATGGAGAGATAAACACTCTTCCTTGAAAGTAAATCAGTTCAGATAAAGACAAACCACAGCGTACAGTTTTGCTCAAACTCTGACAATTTTAAAATGCTTGGCCAGGAATTAGTACCGTGGCCCTTCGAGAGAGAAACAAACATGAAAAGCAATGCATGGACCATAGCTTGATGAGCTGAGCCAAAGTATGGGCCGTTAAATTCCTTTTTAAGGAATGACAATATCATTTGAAAAGGTAAAACTGTCATTTGTCCATGGCTGTGTTTTATAGTGTGTGTTTAAGCAAAATTAAAGAGCAAAAACAAACACGCAAACAAACTTAACTGCTACCTTTCACATCTGACAGGAGCCATCGCAATTGGCACGTGCAAACTCATGCACACACACACACACACACACACACCCCAAGGGGAAAACAGGCAGTATGTTACACACAGGCCGTGCAACAACCACAGTAATTTTCCTTAAATTTCACCATGAAAAAAAAAAAATCATTTTAAAGGACACACATACACAAACAAGGTTGGCTGTATATATTGTGCAGCTATCATATAGTTGCTGTCAAGGCCCCCCACCAATTATGACCATTAGAAGTCCCATCATGTCACTAGTTGTCCCTGCTCTGCGCCACCCCGTACACCTCCCTCCCAGAGACCAGAACCTATAATCCAAACTCACTTTGCTCCCATCACACACAAAGACACATGTACAAACACACCCCCACACACACACCCCCACATGCACTAACACTCACAAACTGCTTCATCTCCTCTGTCTTGCTTCCATATAATTTTTCGACACAGGCAAATTGATGTTCTGAGGTATCGAATAATAGAAAGTTTCTCTGTGCCTGGAAAAAAAATGACCCAAACAGGAAAGGCGATGTCAAATATCCAACATCTCGCTTTATAGTTTGTATTTAACATACGACAACCACCTTCATTATTTTGAATTACGCTTTTTCTTCTTTGTCATTTTCATCTTCAGTCTCATCTTCTCCGTCTGCCTTAAGTATGTTTCAAGCATTTTTTGCTCCGTTTGCATTGACCAAAGGACCATGCAGGTTAAAAGTGGAGTCGGGGTAAGCATATAGGTGAGCTCCACAGACTGTTTACATTGAAACCAACCAATGATCTCTGAGTACATTTCCTATGCGGCATCAGACAGAAAAAAAAGCATATTTATTTTAGGGGGTACAGGAAGCTATTAGCGCTGTAGTCAGTGGGTGGAGAGGATGTAGCCACCTGTTTCAGTTAACAAGTAGCTTTTACTTTACGAGTTGGGGTTGTTGGTTTCCAATGGAGACAGACAACGTATTATTGTATTCTGCTCGGGAAGACTACTGTTTCCCACAGCTGTGTTGTCACATCACAACATTTATACTAATTAATACAACCAGATATGAGGTGAAAATATAGGCTAACAATAGAGCAAAGTAGCATCGAAAAGCATTCAAAACCTGGAAATCCTCCGAGTTAACTGCAAACGTGACCTTGATGTCCATTTGCGGTATCTTAGCAAAATATATTGCATCACAAAACTGGCACGGCTCCCTGTTGAGTGATGTCACACGCTCTCCCTCACACCCGCATATGCGCGCACACACAAGCTAACGAAGTCATGCACATGTTCATTGCCTGTTTTACTGCAGTGGTCAAAGCCGCATAGTTGGAGGCAGCCTGGTGCTGCTGCAGTGCCAAGCTCCGACACTTCCTCGTGCCCAAGTATTTCCACAGAGGAGACCCAAATTGGGGATTGGCAATATTTGTTTCGGCTTTTGAACTTTTCTTGGGCGTGTCAGTGAAACATTAAAAAGAATTACGGTAATAAAGCTTAAACAGTTTTGCTTTTAGTGGTTGGCATTTCTCACACATAAAAAAACAGTCCTTAGTTAGCTTACAGAGGGAAAATCCTTCAACAGGAGAGGCATGACAAACGTGAAATGATAAAAAAAAATAAAAGCTGTATAGTCCTAACAAACAAACAAATGCACACACCCACAAAGGTGCAACAACATGCAGGGTCCCAGTGTGTGTTATTAGGCCTATCAGGGACACTCTGGAAGGATTAGAGGACAGTTAAAGGGAGAAGACACACACACGTACACACACACACACTGAAAGCCTACCGCTGGGTCGTCTACACGCTACTGGACCTCAAATCATTACTCATGTGTGTGTATCTGGTGCATGTGCCCGTATCTGGTGTATCATACTGTGAGCACTGAGCAAAGATATCAGTGCACCGCTGAGCCCCTTTGAGAAAAAAATAAAAATCATCTCACACGCACAGACGCACTCCGCATACACGCATGCATGCACGGAGTGATGCACACACACGATACAACAACAAATACAAACATTGCATTTATTTTTTTATTATTCAAAATATGGACCTGGAGAAAAAAAACTTATTTTAAGTCATTTGATTTTAACATATAAGATTCAACCAATAATTAGTCAAAATATATACACCTTTTTAAATAATGTGCTTAGTAGAGCTGGCTGATACGAATTTTCTTAACTGTCAATATTAACCATTCCTATTATTTTTGTATCTATGTAAAAAGAGAAAAGCAATCAAATTAATTTAAAAATAAAATTAAAAACTATTCAACTGATTTCAATTCATTAAATAAAAAAATTGTTAAGTGGAAAGAGAGCATTCAAACTGTCTGGTAGTAAAACTACTTTTCAAGAAGTGTCTGTGTCTGGTTTAATGCGCAAAGTTGCTCCTCGAGCAGTGCGGCAGCCATTTTACAGCAAAGCAGTATTATTGATAGATACATTAACCTGCATTCAAAGTTCATACAATGTAAATGTCACAAACTTGAAGTGCATGCATCAGAGTTGACCAACCATCTTAGGACTACTTTATCCTTTTAACGTATTACTGCTCATCAGCCCAAGAGTGACAGCCAGTCCATTCACATTTGTGGTAACAATAAATATATTTGTAGGGACTGGGAACTAGAGTTGTGAGTTCCACTAAACAAAATGTGCAGGAAGCTACAGGTTACTTAATAACTACTTATTATCTGCAAACTAAATGGCATAACATTATCAAAAAAAAAAAAAAAAAGCAAAGGGTAAGCCGTTCACTGAAGTATCAGTTCAGTGAAAACTTTTTGTTTCTCCTGCTTTGAATTCAACGACCACAGATGGCTCTTTAAACATAGAGGAGGGAGTGTCTCCCAACTAACATATGCACTGACAGCCTGTCTCTCTATTCATCACTTCTTTTCTATTACACCTGCCTAGTGGGACATCCCCAACCCGAAAGCTGCATGGCTGGAGAATGACGAAGGAAACGAGCATGGCCGCCGCAACGATTTGAAATGCAGCAACCATCCAGCCAGTCAGGCAGCTAGTCAGTCAATGGTTTGCAGAAGAAGCGAACACAAAAGAAGTTGATGTGGGTGGCTCTTTTCAAGAATGGTGTTTTGTGTGTTTGTGAGCTGGTGGTGTGTATGCTTGCAGGTGGGGGAGCGGGGGGGGGGGGGGGCGCTACTCCCTTATTTCAGCGGTCGGGGGAGGGGGGTGGTCAATGGGCCAGAGGGTTGGGTGCATTAAGCTCCCTTATAGTGAGCTAAGCACAGTCACCAAGCCAAAGAGCTGGTCATTTCGCTGTTTTGACTGAGGGACTGGGTAACGGGGGAGGATGGGGGGGGCGGGGATACGGGGATCTCGCTCTGACTATGGTGACAATTTCCTCCGTTTTTATTCTCAACTATTCTTTCGCTTCTCCAGAGGCTTTTTTTTCAGAGTTAATACAAGCCGCACCAGAGGGTGGGCTGGGCTTGGTTTGGTCTGACCTGGTGGAGGGAAGCGCTTTAAGGCCAAACTAAGCCCCTTCAACCCTGATGGCTTTCATTATCATCAAGAACTGTTGGCGCAGTTCAAATTCGACTGAGAAGAATTGCTGGTGTTGAATCAACAAGCTCCAACTGATCAAACCTCTTAGCAGCAGATCATATTGTATTTCCTGAAACCCTTTATTCTGGTGCTTTAGTTTTCCTGCCAACATCTCGTTGTGTTGCTGGTTTAGCAGTGTGAGAGGATTCCAAAAATTGCAAAAAGAAAACAATCATGGAATCTACTTGACTCCAAATCCAACAATCATCATAAATCCTTCTTAATGTAAACTAGCAGCATCACCGTATACCTTAGGACAGTCATAGGTATAAAAACTCAAGTTTAATGCAAGCAAATTGCATGTTGCATCAATGAGAAAACAAGAAAAAAAAGGCAAAGCCGAGGGATTGAAAAGGATAAAAGCTGTCTCCACTTTAAAGTGGATTAGGGGAACACTGCGCTGAAACAATAGGAGGTGAACAAAATCAAATTAGGCCTTCTGAAGCATCAAACAAGAAAGGCCAATGGCTGGGCTCCCTCTCCTGCTAATCTGTTGACTCAGTGTAAATGATAGCCACCGCCATCCGCTTTCTCTTTGGCTCAGACTAGTTTTCAACAGAATGGTCCCGACATGTTCGACAGTATCTTTGACGTGTGTTGATGTGTCATTGTCATTTTCAGTCAGCATACATAAATATATATATTTGCAAATATTTGCTGCACTTGCGCCTTACTTGACGAGGCATGATCAAAAGAAGACACGATTGTTGAGGTGGCTATATGCCTACTTAGTAGCAGCTAATCTTTGCAAATTCCATTTGCATTATCACACGATCCACGTGATCACTTTGGTGCTACTTGCGATTTTTGAGGACTCATCTTGCACAATGGCTTCATTTACTGCACTTTGTTTTGGCGATAGCACCACGCAAGTTTCAGTGAGGAACAATCTTGTCAAAATAGTGTCATCTTGGGAAGATAACGCCAAGTCATGGCTGTCCATCAGTTGTGCGTTTAGCTACCTCCAGTCATTGTTTTTTTCTTCTTTCTTTTATTTTCTGTTTACATCTTCTATTTGCAAGTCAAAGTAGAGAAGGAAAAGTTGGACTCTGATTGGCTGCTGTCATGGTCATTTCCATTCACTCACTGACGGTCACCATAATATCACAATTCTTGATCACGTAATCACAGAGCTCTAGTTATATTGTTCCCAGTAAGGCGACGGATACCCCAGTAGTGATGCATGTTCCATTGTTCACGCTCTGCCTCCAATTTGCTCTCCACATTCTGCGGCCTAGGCCGAGACGTTACGCCGGCTTAAGGGACAAATCGCTAACACAAAAAGGAAGAGAAAGGGGGGAGAGAGGTGGGGAGGGGTGAAGAAAAAAAAAAAGATGGAGAGATGAGAGCAGCGGGTTTGGGGTGAGGTGGGGGTTCAACCCTCTTCACAGCAATGCAATTACGGTGTGCATTTGAAGCCAGTGGGGTTTGTGGGCAGCCTCTCGCCTCTTTCTCTCCCCGGCCCTCTCTGTACTTTAGCAGCGAAGCTAATAGCCATAGCCACAGCAATTTCTACGGTACATGACATTAACATGGTAGTGTGTCACTGACAAAGGGAGGCTTTCAAAGGGACTTAGAAAAGAGCAGTGGTTTCGCCTGGTTAAGTAGGCCTCAACCTGCCAAGACGGGAAGACGAACAGACAGCTAGTGTGTTTATTACTAAGCCACCTAGGGAGAAGCAAGAGATGTCAGGACAAGCATGCATGGGAGAGAGGAAAATATAAATTAGTAGGTCAGTCTGAGACATACAATAAAGTTAATACTTTGTCTGTACATCGCCTCATCAAAGTTCAGCAGTCTCATGAGAGAATGAAACCTCAGGCTCATGTCTGAAGAGAATGTTAAAATGGAGCAATAAAATAACTATATAAGTATATGGAGGCTAGCCTGCCAAATGGGATTGGGTTTCATTTTACTTACAAATAAAATTCAGAATATGACCAGGACCACCGACTCGCACAGCTGCAAGTAATGTTCGCAATAAAAGAATAGTGGAAGATAATACATTATGAGAGGGTTCATGTGATTGATCAGCTGTGAGCACGTGGCATGGGAGACAAACAGGTCATACAGTAGCACTGATTTCTGGGAAATCTGATTTGGGATTAAAAGTTTTTTTTCTTTCATGGGTCTTGAGTTAAAAAGCAATATAATTCCAAGATGCTGTAAGATAATCTCACGTCAAGGAAGTATAAAGATTGTTCATGGACAAAATATGTCAGGAACATCTTGTTATTTATTTGTAGTAAATTATATATATAAATAAAATTAAAAAAAAATCTTTTATGTCACAACTTTTGCTTTTGTGTGTGCGCGCATGCATGGGTGGGGGTGTGCGCGTGTGTGTGTGTGAGGTGAAAACAGGGGCAGATGAGCAGAAGGCAGAGTTAGTCAGTGGTTGAATGTTTGACACAAAAGCCATTTCAGAAAGAGAAAAGTTGGAGACACAAAGAGAGAATGAAATGAAGGAGGAAAACGGCTGCCTGGACACAGGAGGAGGAGGTGGAGGAAGGAGGAGGCGGACAGGGCGAGCAGCCGAAAAGCAGGAGTAAACTCCCACATTCAGAGCCGCACATAACAAGGGAACCCCTGCTCCATTGTAAGGACCATCTGTGGCATGAAATGGATGAGAGTGGTTCGTGTGTGCATGTGTGTGTGCGGTTGAGGGGAAACTTAACATTTCTTTCATTTCTTGCAAATATTTTCTCAAGCAGGTGGATGAAAATCAGGAAACATTTCATCTTAATTTTTATTTTCATGGATCATAACAAAATAATGATCAATTGTTCCCTCGCACTGTGCGTGTTTATGCAAGCATATGTGTGTGTGTGTGGGGGTGTGCGGGTGTGCGCACGTCTGTGTGCGTGTGTTGGAGACACAAACCAAATTACACGGGGCTGGAGCTGGACAGACACAGTTATTTTGGAAACAAAACAAGTCTGCAACGTGCCATTAGTGAAACACAGAGTGCTGAGCGGCGACAGACATTAAAAGACACTTACGGAAATGCACCATGTCCTACTTCTTAGCAAAATACACGAGCAATGCTTTCAAAGCGAAATTAACCCAAACTGTTAAAAAAAATAACTACGAATAATTACTTCAAATCTTTCAGCCTCAGCAGTTGTTATTTTCTCCATTGAATATCAGAAAATACGTTGGAAATGCATTATGGGTGAGACAAGCCTTAAAAATAAATACTTCAAAATATTGTTGCAATCATATCAAACATGGTTTGTCCAAAGATGTAAAATAAATTTAGAACATGTTGATTAATAGACGGGTATTGTTTATTTTCTCTTTATTTTTACATAATTCTGCTTTACCTGAACAGCCACCTTCTGCCCTCTCTGTTTTTTTCCGCCATCCAGATTGAGTTCCTCCAACATACTCCCCATCCCCCTCCATGTCAATTAATTAAGTGAACGCTTTTCTTTAGCCATGCACTCCAATTAGCATGAGATAAATATGCATTAGTTGAATTATCTTGTCTTGTCAATTACCATCACCCACCCCTGCAACCCTGTCCTGGTGTTAATGGTAATTTGCATCATGAGTGGTTTTAAATGTGTGTTAATTAGGCACAGGTATTAGGTTCTACCTTAATGCGCGGCTTGAAGAACGTGTTCAAGTGCGTTTTACATGCGGAAGGATGTTGGCTATTTTGAATAAAGAGCAGAAAATGTATTTTAGAGTATCACACACAGGCAATTCCAGAATGATATATATATATATATATATATATATGTATATTTTTTTTTTCCTTCCCATCAGCGGACAAAAAACTAATTGTGAAAATGCACTAACTGTCGTGTAGTGAAATATGTGTGTACATCTGACGAAAGGGCAGTAGCGTTTACAGGAAAAATCCCACTTTTATCTATCGATCAATATCATCGTTTGTATCAATATTATCCATATTTGGATTGATCTGCCCACCACTAATGCCAATGGCCTTCTTCAAACTTCCTGCAAGATAATCAAATAATGGGCCTAGAAGTCGATTTTCTCTAATAGGCACAAGGGCAATTGAAACGATAGACTTCATAGCATTACATCACTCACAGTGCACTCTGACAAGCCATTTGCTGACAATGAATTACCTCACTGCCCATAAAAACTAAACTAATTTGAAATATCATATATTTTAATCAACCTGGAAGATGGCGGAAATACATTTCTCTTCTAAAATATTTGGAACAAGGCCGGACATTTTGGTGGCAAGCCTTAATTAAATGACCATGGGGCCATGTTTGATTTGTGCCCATTAAAACCCTAAAAAGTATCATGCAAGGTTAACGACTTGTAGAAAAGTGCGCTGCAAGTATTTTAATTATGTTCGGTCAGTGTTTTATTGTCTAAAAGTAAATCTAGTAAAGTGATTTTTCAACAGGTTCTTTGGGTGCGTGGTGACCTTAAATCAGAAGAGCAGTCTCGTCTGAAGGAGACACGGTTTCATTTAGTGTTTCTGTCAAAGTACGTGCCGAGAGGAAGAAAAGGATGGATTGGGTGTCTGCACTTAATACATCCTCTCGCACCTATGCACCGACAGAACACAGAGCACTCCCAATGAGAACTTACTCTTCAAGCAATCAATTATCACTCTTGGAAACTAAATTGTTTTTTCCAAAGTGAACTGAAGGAAACTGCAAGGAAATAATGTGGCGGTAAGATGGCAGAGGTTCATTATAATGGGGAGTTCAAAAAGTTGCTTGTCAGTGGCCAGCCGACTATCATACAAGAGCTCCACTAACGTTCTCCATTATTTATATTTTCCCCACTCTTTTTCATCATTTGATGGATGGTCTGCATCGTGCTAATCCGTTTTGAACTGTTTAGTTATGAAATTCTTTATTATCGGAGCTTGTTGCTGTAGTGCCCCCAGTAAATTGGCAGCATGTTTACAAAAGCCCCATTAACGTGCTCCTTTAGTTGCACTTTCCATCCTTTATTGTTTTTGCATTTTTTCAAACCAAGAGCGCTGCGACAAGAACATCTGCATGCTATAACCACAAGAGTCTTTGCCTCAACAGAGAGTCAGATGGTGTCCACTCAGCAACGAAATGTTCCCAAAGGAAATATAGAGAAGTCAGAAAGTAACAGTAGTAAAAAAGTAACAGAGTCCGTTAAATGGAACTGGACATTAGATCCATTCTTTTGATTAATGTGTGTTACTCACCAGCAACAGATAGAAAACGGCAGTTGTTGGTTTACATTCAAACCTGAGCTATCACATCACGTGAAGGCTGGTTGGGTTTGTTTGGTCGCTTCATGTTTTATTTTGATAGGCTGACTTTCCTTTCGTTTCAGGTCACTTGTCCTTCCTCCTGTGCCTGTCTGATTGTCAGCCCCACTCTGATTGTTTCCACCTGTTAAATGGCCCCCTTGTTCCCCCTGGAGTGTTTTTGTTAATCGTGTCATTTTTTTTTTGTTCTGGTTTTTTTCTCCACTGTTTTTGAGTAACCTTTAGTTTTGTGGTCACATTAAATGGCCTTTGTGGTCGAGTGGTCTAATTAAAATATTTTAATTGTCATAGCTTCTCAAAGCTAGAGTAAATTCCTAGCTTGTTTATTTCCTCATTAACCCTCAAATCTCCCCCTTTTACTTGGAACTCTGCAACTGTGTCGTGTGTCGAGGCGTAGTATTGAATTTCTTTTTCCGTTTCAGGTTATACGGTGGTAGTCTCTAGTGAAAAAAACGCGTTAAAAAAGTCAGACACTTCTGTCCTCATGTATTAAAAATAGTCTTGAAAAAGGTGTGAAAAAAACGAATACTTTGCTTTCTGAAAACAAGTGCCATCATAATTTTCAGCAAATGCTGCCTGACACTTTTGGTACTATAGTTAATTTTTTTATGACATCAGGATGGCGTGTGTGGGTTTGCATAAAGCGCAATGCAAATGTTCAGTAACACATAATACAGATTTACAATGCTGGCTTCCCAGAGGAATAAACAGATCAGTGTTGGGGCTCTGCAAAGAAATGTATTGCGACTGTTGGGCTTGTTGAATTCTTTGCATTCCATATCTTATCGGGGGGAGAATGCAAATATATTTTATACCCAGGGGAAAATGCATTATCAGGTCAGAAACACATCTTGTAAATGATGGATTTAGATTTAATGGCACATGTTTGCTCATCCCCAAGTTTAGGGTCGCTTAGCGACTGGACTGGTCAGCGAAGCGCCAAAATTCTCTTACGTCCCAAAGGCTGAATGGTCCAGAGAAGCACTGTCCTGCAGTGTGTGTGCGTGTGTGTCTGTGTGTTTCTACGAGGCCTCTTGTTTCTTGACCTCTGAAGCCCTTCCTCTTAGGCATAAGCTGACAGGACCCCCCATCTTCTCTGTCCTCCTCTCTATCAATTATCATTTGTCCAGATTGAGCATGCATCATCTGCCTCAAATTTAGGAGATGCACTCACTCAAAATGCAAATTTATAGTCCACCATTTTTCTCGATGAGCAACTTGTCACTTTTGTTCCATGCGGGAGTGTGTGCGTGCATGAGTTTGTGTGGGGAAAACGAGGGGCCGGGGGATGACAATTCACATAAAGAAAAGCGGTTGGTCAGCTTTCCTTTTTAGAACCAGAAGCTATTAAGTGACACAGGACATTGAGCCAATGATGTGGCGCAGTTAGTGCCCCATTCAAGTGGTCTAACCAATCATGATTTTGCCCCCCCCCCTCCCCCTCCCAGCGCCACTCCAAAAAATAAAGTCAAAAGCCAAGCGCTCCTTCTCTTTAAAAAAAACGCCATCCACATTATAAAGCGCGGCACTTAAATTTGGGAAAGTCCAAAAAAGTCTGAGGTATGCAGTGGACAAAGCAGAGTGGACATGTTAGTGTGTTAGTGTGGGTGGGAGGCTTGCCTGATAAAAGTTGAATACCACCACCCAGTAGGCCGTGAAATCAGAAACCCTTGCCAACAAGACAGCCACCCGAACACCCGCCATCGGTCATTGTGTGTGTGTTTGTGTGTGGTAGGGCCCCTCCAGGGAAAATGCAGTCATGCAAGGTATCATCCTGAACCTCCTCCTGCCATCTCCAGCCCTCCTCCTGCTCAATGTCCATCCCTCAAGAGACGGAAGAGCACAAACATCACATTTTTGGTGTTGTACGCTCTATCTTGCATACAGGATTTAAAAGAGTCATGTACTTTTGTATACTAAACACAGTGGTGTACAATATACTCACTCAAGAATATGTAATGAGAATTATGATGGACTCCAAAAGAAACAAGTTATTTACAGTGCTGTGAAAAAGTAGTTTTTATTTTTTTTTTAAAACATTTAATATTTGATAATTCATGTAAGCATAAAATACTTTTTTTTTTATTAAACAGAAACAGAAATCTGATTGACATGCTATGGCATAACCTTAAAAGGGTCGTTAATGCTCCAAAACCCTCCCGTGATGTTGAATTAAAACGATTCTGCAAGGACAAACATTGCTCGACTCATTGCCAATTATAGAAAACGTTTGATTTCAGTTTAAGCTGCGGCCCAACTGGTTGTAAGGTTTAGGAGGCAAGTATGCTTTCAAAAATACCTTTGTAAATAAAATCACCATTTAAAAATAGTTTTTTGGTTTATTTGTGTTACCCTTTTCTGAGATGTACCTTTCTTTGATATTCTAAAGCATTAAAGGGGGGATATTACGTCTGATTTTGAGAAAAGGGGAATTACTTTTTCATGGCACTGTACAGGTGATAGCAGCAAACGTGCGTATGCAAATGTGCACATTTAAAACACAATCACACAGAACAATCAAAAGACATGAATTTAGCATTGTTTCCCCCACTAGAAAACCTTCTGCGTTTCTTTGAACAAAACTGCGTCTTTTTTCTTAGTTCACAGGCCTATTTACTATGCCACCAGTGACTTTTCCCCTCTTGTCTCACTTTCACTCTTTGTTGAGGGCACTTAATAAAATTCGAAGTCTAGTCTGCATGTGTGAGACCGAGAGAGAGCGAAAGGCTTTCCCTTGTTTTTTGTCTCTCACCCACTCAAAAGCGACTTCATGAAAAGAATCCAGGGATGAATTTTCGACAAAGAAAGTCGCAGAACGTGTTCACTGACACACACACATGCATACAGTACACGTATATGAGATTGACATAGTTCATTTCTGATAATACAAACACTTGCACGACAATCTTTATTTTTCTTAATTGTACAAATGTATCCCATTGATTTATTACGGCATTAAAGTGTTGTTGTTGTTTTTTTTTTTACCAACTAAGCAGTCATTGTTGTCGGCAACATTCATTGTCAAGTCAAGTAGCAACATTTAGGAGCGCATTGAGGTTCCATAAAAACAGTGCAATATTTATTTTGTGACAGTTTTTCCTCCTTAAGACTAATGACTTTAGTCTTAATGAAACTCTTTCTTTCCCGGGACCAGAAATTAATCAAAGATAAAGGAGGGAGATATTAAAAGTTTAACTAGGGTAAACGAATTAATAATCTAATCAGAAATCCTTTTATGAAGACATACTCATTTGCATCAAGATGAGTTCGTACTCTTGGGTGATGTTGAAAGAAAGAAAGAAAGAAAGAAAAAAGAAAGAAAGAAAGAGACATTAAGATGGCAATGTATAAAAAATATAGAATATATATAGAATAGAGATTATTTTAATTATTATTATTTATTTAATTACAGAATATTCTTATATTTTTTTGGACGGCACTATTACTTTTACACCGCAATGTTTGAATTTGACCAACTTCTATATTGTTTTTTTTTTGTTTTTTTGTTTTTTCAAAGCATCTCAGATGAAGGATGTGATTTTATTTCCAGTGTATTAGTTCCGAGATGATTTTTAATTTTTCTACTGACTAGAATACATTTTTCATTCCACAGGTGGATAAAATAATAAGTGCAATCTAGTAAGAAGACACTAAAAAATGGATAAATCACAAAGATTGTAAACTATATCATCGGTCGGATATAATGTTTGAAAATTGGAGTTCCTCTTCATCCTTGCGCCCGCTTCTAATCTTCTTCACTCTCCCCTCACTGTTAAATTATTCAGGGCCACTTCTGCACCATGCTTGATTAAGTTTTCATTTCTGCAAATTACCATTTGGAAATGCGCTGCGCTACTGAATCAAATCCCCACTACAAACGGCATGACTGTTTACCTGCTGTTAAACAGAGAGAGGGTGACACGCAAAGAGAGACGAAGGCAGCATAAATCATCACATTATACCTCATTTCGTTGTATTGTTGTGATCATTATGTATTGTAAACCACTTTGTCAACGCTGGTAATTCTCTGACATTCCAGTCAAGCATCTTCCAGCTAAATGTAAATTAAAAAAACAAAAGGAGCAGGAGACAAAATGATGCTGCTGCTGCTGCTGCTGCGGCTGTTGTTGTCGCTAATCTAGTGTACATACAAAGTGATGTACTTTGATTGCAACATCAATAGGTCCCATTAGGAGGAACAATAGAAGCAACTACAAACATTTTACACCCAGTTAAACTGCTGTTAGTGACACTGCATTGGAGTCACTTTGCAGTTGTTTCAAGCGTGTTAACAAAAATAGATAACAGCACATTTGCCGATATAGAAAAAACATACGAAAAAAAACATTGAATTTTATTATCATTTTATAAATGTACGATGTCAATGTATTTTGACAGATTTTCCCTACTTCACTCTGTCCTAAGCGTACATCAAAGCAACAAGTGGCACTGTAACCGAGGAATTAGTAAATTTAAGGATGCACAATCACAGCAATGCCACATTTAGGAAAGGGCAAATCATTGATGAGTGCTTGTCTACCCCGTGTGGACGAGAGGTGGGGTCAGCTCTGGACATATCGTCAGCTCGTTAACAAAAAAACAAGTCACTGTAAATATTAACTTTTAAATAAAGATACACTCCGCATTTACATCATAAAAGCGCTCTGTTTACAGAAAAGTCAGGAATGAAAGTTCCAGAAGGAGAAAATAGGGTCAAATAAATAAAAATACCGACATGTTACAAACTCATAGTATCTAACTTTCCCATATACAATGTATATGTGTCCAACATAAGACAATACAAAAAAAAAAAACTATTTAATTTGCTGTAAAATTTCAAGGCCTATTTCAAGACTTTGATCAGTTGCAATTTTGGACTGCTGGTCTGTGATGCATCCTGCAGGGGACACAGCGTGCCAAAACGGCTTTCATGACTATGATCTGAATTTTGGGCGTGCGTTTGGGGTGATATAAGGAGCAGTTATGTAAATGATAGTGGTTAGAGAGATAAACATGCATGTTTACTGCCTGGGAGAGGCAGTGGGAGGTGCGAGCATGCTGTGCAGGTGACCTGGAAGGTAAGCAACACATAGTTGTTTGCGGAGCTATCGTGTTATTAGGGAAGACGGAAATCCAAGTAGGGGCAAAGACGGTGGCTGTGTGTAATGCATATGTTCATGCTGTCAGGATGCCCGAATGTGCTGTGGTTAGGACTGTGTGTAACATATAGTCTCCGAGGGCCTCTAAGGCAGCAGGTAGCCCCTTCTTGTGAATACATTTTCAGAAATTTTCCAGAAATGTTGAACGACTTTGCAATTGAATCCTGTAATTATTAACACGCAAATCAAAATCGATCTGCCCCAATAGCCCAAATATTGGTTTCCATCATCAGATTTACTAGGAGACATGTACAGACAGATAATCAACAATAGACCACAAAGGAGCCCTCTGTGGCTACAAGACAAAGATAACGGAGATCAGAACACATTTGCACGCACAAGCAACACCTGTAGCTCGCAGATAAGATGTGTCCTTTCATGACAGAAACAAAAGATTCTGATTTACAACTTTGGTTGACTGTAGCAAAATGCATGTTGATTAGAGTCCCGCCGCTGCGGACGTATGCACTGAACACATTGTTGATTTGTGTGCTCTCTCTGATTAAGGCAATTTGTCAGCGGGGCGGCTACGTTTGTGTCAGACGGTATCTCGATGGCCTGCATCTGTGTGTATTGTGAATGTGTTGTCCAAAGGTTGCGAGCTAGATTTACAGCTGTCTGCCGTGGTGAAATAGCCAGCAGCCAAATTCAGCAACTGACAATGGACGGTTAGATTAACATCTGCCTCCAAGCCTTCCTCTTCTCCACCATTTCTCTCAGCTTGTTAAAATCAGGCTCCTAATTAGCGCTTGCAGAACATGGTGATAAACTATCAGCGATCTTTCTTACACACTCTGAAGAAAGGGAGACATTTATAGTACCGATATTTGGTCTTTCTTTTTTTTACATTGATTGGACGGCATCGGTTCCTTTTCTGTACATCTCTTTTCTTGTGATTATTTCTTCTTGACATGACTCATGGATGGTCTTGTTCTAAAAGTAACAGGGAGACTTTGATGGTTACTATACAAGTAGATGTTAAAATGGACAGGGTCAGTAAAAGAAGATGAATCGATCCCCAACAACCAGGCGGCGACATGGTCCCAGTCCGTGCGTCACTTTGGACCGGGCCGCAGCGGAGTGCATAGATGAATGCCTTACCACGTAAGAAGCCCGCTCTGCACAATATGCGGCCAGCTGCATTACTCATCCGCAAAGGTTATGGAGTTGTATGAATCGGTTCAAGGCGAAAAAAAGGTTGGGGACCACTTGTCTATAGATCTAACTTCCGCCAAAAAGGTCACCCATGAAAAGACTTTTGCTCATAAACTAAAGCAAAGTTAAGCTTTATACCTTTTAATACAGAAATATCTGGTCACAACCTAATTGGTCAAACATGAGAAATCAGAGACAAAGAACAACATTACCCTGGTTAAAATCAATAATGACAACATCAAATGTCAGGCAAAAAATGTCAAAGACAAATCACACTGTACTGATATATTAAATCTTTGCAATAAAATGTTCAATGCGCCTTCACTAATCCAAACATGGCACTCTGATTAATATTGCTTTTGTAAAACGTTTGGGGGGAAAATAATATCACGCTTCCTCAGGGCTCAGATAATGACCAATCATCGGTCAGTTTCAGAAAACAGGTGAGTCATGATTGGTCATTGCCTGAGCTCTGAGGTTGAGTTCCTCGTTGAAGGGAGGCCTCATTGACGTTAATATTGGCACTTTTATAATAGGTTTGCTTGACATCAGTACTAAAATGCTCCCCCCTAAAAGAATCTGTAGTGATTTAAGTTTTTTTTTTTTTTTTTACAACAAATTAGCACGCAAATTTCAGTTTCCTGATCAAATAATATATAAACTGAGCTTGTTAGTCAAAAATTGACCATCTTGGATATTGTCCTCCTTTAAGGGAAAGTGTAATAGAAAAGCTCTGGGACTGGTTTCGCAAAATATATATCTCAAATCCGTATTACAAGCTACAATTTTTCTACTTCAACTTAATCCCCCTGGAGTCTAACACAGTTTCCTAGCCTTCTCTCTCTTCTTGCAGTCCTGGAAAGCTTCTTTGGGGATCCCCCTCAGCACTGCTGTCACAGCCTTCTTGATGTCTACCACATCTTCAAAATGTGACCCACTTGAGATAGAAAGAGACAAGGCGATGCTTTTCTCGGCCAGGAACAGTTGGATGCTCCTGGCATTTTGAGCAGGTGTGGTTTGTTAATATTGGCACTTTTACAATAGGTTTGCTTGACTTCAGGAAAAGCCAGTTGTCCATTCTCACACAGGATGTCTTTGTAGCTGTTTTGTTTTTTGTATTTTAAATATTCTGAATATATACATATATTTTTTTAAAGATGGACAGAGAAGAGGCTTGCGCAACATTTAATGGAAGGACTGGCAGCGGAGAAAAAAAAACATTTAATCGAAAAAAAACAACAACAAAAAAACAACTGGAATATTGATTCACAAGTCCTTTCCCTAATCTATCTTGTGACGTCGGTCTTATTGCAAAAAAATAAATACTTGCTGAAAGGTTATGGATACTCTTTGACTCATTTTAGGTCACCCTACAACAAACAATTCCAAGAGCAATCAAGTGCGCCCGATGTCACATTTACATTTCACAAAGCAAAAGTTTACTTTTTGCTTCATAAATATTTGATTTGCGTTCATTTCCTCCAGATTCATTTTATGATTTTTGCAGCCCATTACGACGCTTCTCGCCCTGGGCCGTGCTCCTCCTTCTGTTTCTCTCTCAGCGCTGAGGCCATAGATCTCTGTAACAGGCACTATCTGCAGCCCGAAGCCCTAATGAGGCATCATAAGGAGAACCGTTTGCAGCAGCACCGCGCTGTCTTTTATTTGCCAAACCATATCTCTTCCTCTCGCTGTTCCCGACTGCCCTCTCCGCATATCTCAATTGCTCCATCAGTCTGCCCCGCTCGCCATATCTCTCCCTCTCTGTCTCTTTCCTATCCTCTTGCCTTCTCCCCTTCATCTCCTCCTTTTCTTGCTCCCGCTTCCTTGTCGTATTGTGCTTTATCTCTCTTCGCCTTCACCCATTGAGCTCCCCGCTCTCTTTTCCCCGGCCGTGTTAGCTTGAATCATATCTGGCCGTCTACATATGCTAAAGCCTGTGTAATTACAGCAGCTCTTAAATAAAGACACGCTCCTAAAGCTGTCAACTGGAATCACAGCTAAACAAGGCAGGAGGGGCCTCCCAGCAGCTACAAAGCTGTCATACATAGCTACGGATTTATCACCGTCAAGGATGAGGGGAGCGGGAAGGATGTGTTCGCAGACTGGCTCAGATAAATCTACTTTTAATTTTCACAGTAATGTGTGCGAGAGAGAAAAATGCAGGAAAGATGACATTGATGCGGTTATGGGGTAAACTATGTAAGTAACGCTTTACGGCCTGGCTGCATTTTTTTGACATGTTTAATTTAAAAGGCTTGTTGCCAGATTAAATGAGGAGACCACATTCCCCGGCCATTCAGTCAAGTAGTACATACTCCAAAGCGATTTGTGGTTTTAATAATATATGGATAACAGTGGATATGTTCTGTACAGTATGTGCAGCGGAGCTCATGATTATTTAATATTCAATGTAAATTATATTGATTTGCAATTAAGTACACTGCAAATAAACCGTACCGTTCAATGATCAAGAATGAATTTGAAATTCTTGGTGGTCACCATTTATTATGTATTAAAAAGTTTTCACATTACACCAATACGTGTCATTTACAATAAGGTTTGAAGTCAACTGGGATAGGCTCCCGCTCACGTGTGACTCTGTACATGAACAGCGCTTGAAAATGGTGAGATGATAGAATGAACAATGGGAGTGGATTGAGTTTGAGTTGATTTTGATTGATTATGACTGCAATGGCATAAATGTTTATTTTTATTGTTGTATTTTTCAGTCGCAAAGAAATTATGACTAGGGCAGACTTGTGTTACTTTTTTCCAGATTATGGTTGAACTTCAGTTAATTTCAGGGTTGCTTGCTTTGACTTTTCAGAAGATAATTTGAGCTGGTTTTCGTTGCAGTCAATATGATTCTTAATTATGAAAGATTAGTATTACTCTTAATTAGCATGGGATTATGACTGCCATCTATCTCATTCTCAAATTTAAATACTATATGAACATGTTGAAGCATGTTTCCCTTCAGTATTTTTACATGCTTACATTTTTCTCCCATAACTTTTCACTGCACTCTTATACCTTCACCAATCTGCCTGACGGCCTTCTAATTTTATCTGAAATTTCACTCTGGATTCCTCACAAACATTTTATTAAATCCACATTTCCCAACTCTCGCTCCCTATACAGTTGCTTAATCGTCCAGTTTCCGTCTCTCTCCCCATCCTCCTCCAGTCTTCTACCATTTCCCCCTCTCTCTTTTGCTCTTGACTTCTGTAATTCATCAGTGCAAGCAGCAGTACAGATTGATCAGCCTCTAAAGGCAGTGTGCTATATGCCGCTGATGTAGCGCTAACCTCCATTGAATAGTGAGCAGTGTGTGTCTGTGTGTGTGTGTGTGCGTGTGCTTGTGTGAGCTGCACTGGGCGAAAGTGAAGGGGACATTTTTTAAAATGTATTAATCGTCGTGGTAACATGGGATGAGAGTGTCTCAGACCAGCCCTTTTTTTTTTTTGACAGAGCAGCCACATGTGACATATGTGAGCGCATGCCAACACATACACACACAGTGGCAAGCAGTGAGTGCATGTGAATATAAAATCTCACCAGAAAAAAAAATAAAAAAAACGGTAAAACATTGCTTACTACACACAGAGACACAACACTTATGCGGAAATAAAGTAATTCTCCAGTAATCACTAAGCTCCTTCCATTTGTATTCAGCCGCATTCCCTATGATTAATAGCTATCCACTGCAAACTTTATCTCTCTTAAAACCGTCTTTGTGTATGTTTGCACACATAAACCAGAGTTCAATTGCCTTCGAAATGTGGAATCTTCTGATGCATCGTCGCTGCTTTACTTCCTGTTCACTTTTAGCGTTTGTGTTTCCAAAGTGAGTGAGTGAGTCTTTCCATTGATCACATTTTCAATAGCATTGTAATCTTAGACCAAGATTCATGTCCAATTTCCTACATAAATAAAATATAGTAATAAATGTATATATGCTTTGGCAAATTACAGCACGTATATGTGCAGTTTTCTTTTTGCTGTTAAAAAAATGGAATATGTTAAGGGAAGGTTAAACTTTGGTGTTCAAGAGTAAGACGTGTGTGGTCGAGATGGGCCACAGAGGAGATGACGGGAGAGGAGGTGGAGGGTGAAGGACATGAGAGCATGCGGAGAAAAGGAGAAGGAGAAGAAATCCGTGAGGGAAAAAGGGATGAAGGCAATGGAGGAGAGGAAAGTGAGGGGCTAGAGAGCGGTGGAGAGGTGACAAGGCTTCGGGGACAGACAGAGACATGCATAATTCATCAACACTTGTGATGGACAGATTAGGGGGAAAAATGAAGAGGGACAGAGGGAGAGGCAGAAAAGGGGAAGAGGAAGCAGGGAATGAAAGTGGTGGAAGGGGAAGAATGAAATGACTAACAGAAAGAGGGAAAGAAGAGAAGAAGAAAGCAAGTGAAGGGTGGTGGGGCCACACACTGGAGCTCTTTGATCCTAACAAACCTCTCTCACCCTGACACCACCATGCCATCTGGGGCCCACACTGCGTGTGTGTGTGTGTGTGCGCTCCATCGTGTATTAGTGTGTATGTGAATGAGACAGAGAGGAGACAAAGGAACTGAGTGGAGATGGTATGTGTAAGTTGAATCCAAATGACATACACTTTAGTGATTAAGATTATATTAAAATGTACCATGCTGTGAACATCTTATGTTTATCAAATTTACACACACAGCCCATTTTTTTTTAACAAGTGTGGATGTGAATTTTATTCCATATTCATCAGGCACATGTACGCATAAGCCCCGACCGGTGCTAGAGCACCACCCGGTTTCCCCCCGATGAGAGACGTGCTCGTCACCTGAGACCTTTTTTTCCCCCACAATTTATAAATAAATAAATATATAAATAAAATACAAACCATCCTCTCGGTCTTATAAGACGGGTATTGATTTTTTTTTTTTTTTGTTGAGAATTGTGCCTCACGCAAGCTTTTTCCATTTGAACTTTTGGGTGGGTAGATGTTTTATATCCACCGTTGCTTCCATTCATCTCCTTTCTCAACAAATAAGATTTATTTATTGTGTCAATTGTGTTAACAGAAATGAAGAGAAATACATAAGTTAAATAATCCTCTATCAAGTGACGGCGTCTAACTTTGACCAAATGCTGAACCCCAATGTAAATACCCTATTCAGTATTATTTTCCATTGCACTTTCTTATTTATCTAATTTATATATTTGTCTGTATTATTGTTGTATTGCACTGGAGAGGGGAGCTCTCTAATCTCGTTGCACTCTTGAGTACAATGACAATAAAGGGATTTCTAATTCTAATTCTAATTCTAAAGACTAAATGTATACACTTTTAGCAATACATATACAAATCAAGGTCCTCTTAAAAAAATTAATAGAACAAAATATTTGTCCATGAAATATAAAAGATACTTTGCACAATCATTCCACACACATACAGACATAAACATCTGACATCAAATTTAATTTGCTCGGGATCTCCATGAAGTCCATCAGTCATTTCAAGCCACCCATCTTTTTTCTCCTTTGCCATTTTCTTTTTCTCTTCCTGTGTCTGACTCCAATTGCACCTAC
Source organism: Idiotropiscis lumnitzeri (assembly GCF_059441095.1). NCBI lineage: Eukaryota > Metazoa > Chordata > Actinopteri > Syngnathiformes > Syngnathidae > Idiotropiscis > Idiotropiscis lumnitzeri. The sequence goes on along the minus strand of NC_142402.1, from coordinate 6,646,894 downwards.
CTTTCATTATCACAGCCAACACTTTTCAGCTTATACCGCGCATGTATGTCAGCAGGAGCAGGGTCAGCATGCAGCCTCTGGCCCTGCCTCGCTGTAGACAACAACCTCACCTTGTCGGGGTCCGCCTCCCGCGCCCCCCTGACTCACACACGCTCACAAACTGCCATTACCGGTTGGCCAGCGATCAGCTATTACCAGAGACCTTGCGCCAGGCTGCCGCGGCGGGTCAAAAGGCGGGACCTGAACAGCATTTGTGACATTGATGCAAAGTCAGGTTTATTTTTGTTGCGCTTTATTCTAAATGTGTCATAAAAGCTGCAGCGGATGTCATAATGTATGTTTACGTTGTTATTGCCTAGGATATAAAATGTCCTTAATGGGATGTGCTTTTGTTAAAGCTTAATTGAACATTTTATCATTATTTATCTCACATGTTAAATGTGGTAAAAGTCTTTCTTTTGAATCTGTCTTTTGGCTTTGAATTACTTTAAAAATATGGCACAATATAAATTGTGGGAAAACTACAGCTCTTTGAGCCCAGCGTGTCTGTAGTGTTATTTAACATGACAAGATTTGCAATCGTCATGTAATGTGAAATTAAGCACAGCACACAAATGATGAAGCAGAACTGGCCTGACTTTTATACAATTCATCATTTCTTTGAGCAAACGGAAGGAGTGTGATGCCTAACTATTTTTTATAGACTGGACCTAGTCGTATTGAAGACAAACCATTCTGGGTTAATGGGCGAATTCCAGTTGGTCAAATTAAGAATCAGTTTTCCCCGTGGCAAATAAATGAAATCATTAAATAATTTGCATCACCAACTCATTGTTTACTGCGTTGGAATGACTTCAAGTAACATTTTAACATGCTCCACTACAAGCAGGCCTCCTAACTACACGTGTAGCCCTGATTGGTACTGTCCCAGTGGAAACGCTGTGTGAATGTGAGGCTTGGCGTTAACAAGGTGATACATCTGAAACTGAATTGTCATCCATGACCTTAAATAGAAATGGAAAGAAAAGTGGTGAACTCTGTCACCTCCTGTTTTATGTTTTATCAACTCCAATTCAAAATTGTAATTGGTTCAATACCCGAAAAACTGTTTAATTGATTATACAATCAACCATATTTTATCTCATTTAACAATGCCTCAGGACAACGGATGTGGAGGAGACATCAGGCTGTGTTAAGCACTTGTGCACTTACACACACATGCACACAAACACACACCCTCCTCTGTTGGGTGTAGAGGAGAATCAATATGTCTTTGAATGAGGGTCAGAAGGGTTGTCTGCCCAGGGAGAGCTGACAGATTTGCTCTCTTTTGCTCTGCTAAGCCCCTGCCTTCTTTTAACACCCCCTGACACACACTCATACACACAAATATAGAGATGCAGAAACACACTCATACACACACACGCACAAAGATGTGACACTTGTCCCAGCGGGCAGAATTCCTAGCATTTTGCCGGGGGGGTGTGATATTAGTCGCTCTACATCGAAATGAACCCTGCTGCGCTCGTGTTAGTGTGTTTACCGTGTTAGTGAAGGCAACAGAGGCCGGGCTTGGAAGACAGAATATGATCAATCAGGTGGAACACACACGATGATATTCCAAGGTGACACATCATGGATTTGTTTTTTGATTTTTTTTTTGCGCCTCTCTGCTGTCGCGCAACATGAACGTACCGGTACTCATCATAACATCTGACATGCTGTTACAAGAGGAGGCGAACGAGTGTTTGTTTGCTTGTAATGTGTGTGTGCGTGTGCGTGCATGTGTGTGTGTACCGTATGTGCATGCATTAACATACTAAAGCAGTAATTAGTAATCACTCAAGTAGCTAATGACATGGATCAATGAGCTTTTAAAACCAGTCATTTAATAATTACAACCATCAATGGTCACCCAGTGATTTATTATTGCACTGCTCACTCTATCATCTTGCTCTTTCTCAACTGATATGCACAGTTTATCATCACGTATAATTTATTTTTATAAAACATTGCCATTGGCATCATTGTGAGTTAAAGCATTCCAATGATGACAAACTGAAAAACACAGTAGATTGAAAAAAAAATCCTTTGGTTCCTTTTTGTTTACTGAATTAGGACCAATAAACTAACACGATATCATTTGAATATTTTTGAGGAAAAGTGTAGAAAAATAAATCGGGTGATTATGATTTAATCATATGCAACCAATCTGCCTCTTTGGGTCATGGTAAGGCAAAACAAAAAGGCGAGAATTCATCATGGTTAGTGAGAAACACCTAATATGGCAAATAACAGCCATAAAAAATAAATCAGGACCCGATCATCCAAATGGAAGTAACATGCGACCAATTACTGTCTGCTTTCATGGCTGGGTTTGGGAATTTATGTTGATTAAAGTGTCTGTTTTTGTTTTTGTTTTTTTGGGGGGGGTGAGGAGAGTCAGATGTAGAGTCAGATGTAGAGCAATAGTTAAACCAGCTATGGATAGATACAATTGTCATCAAAATTTGAACAGAAATGGGAAAATTTAAGTAAAAGTGAAAGTCTTACAGTGCCAAAATCAACTGACCCCTGCACTAGATGGTCAGGAAAAACTCATTTCAAAACTAAGGTATCGAGTAGACAATTGTCCAGTATCTTAATTATGAAGTCGATTGATGATTCAATCCCCCTTTTTTTGTCCTTATTTAGGAAATAGAAAGACATAACCTGCATCAAACTATTGCGCTAATACTTTAAAAACAACAACAGAAAGAAAGATGACTCTAGGAAACTCCCAGAAGCCTTTGCAATCACATTGTTTCTCATGACCTTGACTCTGCAATCACTTTCACTCAATGAAGATGAAGTCCAGCTGACAGCGACAGGATCTGAATATGAGCTAAGTTGCACATCATAAAGGTGCTCCAGTGCGTTTTTGTGCATCCAGTACTGCGTGTGTGCGTGTGCGTGCGTGCGTGTGTGTATGTGTGGCACGGATGCACAATTACCAAGCAGGCGCGAATCGATAGGTGCCTGCTGACAGATGGATTAGCACGGTAAACAGATGATACACACACCGCTAAATTATTCATCTGCTGAACAGTGGGCTGGGATTCCTCACACACCCAGTGACGGGGGAGAAGAGGAGGAAGACTAAAGGGGGATGGAAGGATAGCGCAAGTTAGAAGAGTAAAGAGGATGAGGGGATTACTTTTCTCATTTGAGATTCTCACAAACAGTATGTTGACTTTGGAAAAACTCAGACTCGGACATGGGACTGTTTTAGAACAGTGTGTTTGCTGCTCTTCTGCGAGACCACACTCCCCCTGATGTTGCTTTTAAGTATGCTGCAGCACCACAGCGTCAACCTGAAATGTGTAGGGGAAGACGTTTGCCATACACAACACCCAGTAGCATAAGCAAACGCTATCAAACACACTCCTCCTTGAATTTATCCCTGTCTTTTCCTCAAGTGCGGGCAAATCCGTGATCATTGGCTCCTCACGCCTTTAAGAACGCCTGGAACACAAATGCAATTTCACACGCGTACTAGTGCACACGAGAGAATTGGTTGGACAAACCTGACAATGCCATGGGGATAATATTTGATGTTACGGTTGAAGATGATTTTACAAATAGGCATGTGTTAAAATATGGCATTATACTGGGATTTACTTTGAAAAGTGTGCGAAAAAGGGCATTGAGCTGCTTCGTAAGATCAAAATTGAAATGCAGACCACTGCCAAGGCCAAACAGTCTTAATGGTGCATCAAATAGTACACCTTAATAAGTGTCGTGGAAGCTTAAATGTTGTCATCACAATTCATGCTTCAGTGAATGAGAAAGGGATTTTGGAAAATGGCTGCAGATTTTAATTTGAAGTAAGGTATCAAACAATGCTGAATATGCAAATTCCCTCCAAGTGTCAGCTTTGTAAAATCCTGTTAACACACAGAACTGTGAGAAAAACACAAGGTAATAAATGGAATTTTCCGGTCTTTCTGACTTGGACTCATCGCAGTGGGCACTGCTACTTGAGATTCATGTGCAAATCATATGAGCAAGCACATGTTCTCACATGCATATAAAACATACAATATTGATTTGTTTCACCTTTCAAAGGGACTTTTAGGACTTTTGTGCTGCAGACGCAAATTTTTATTTGCAATTAAGGGAAAATAAATAAATACAATAACCCATCCATTTTCTGAGCTTAATAAGGTCGCAACAGTGGCGTGCTGTCAGGGCCCTCAAAGCCTTCTCTGCGGGCTTAAACATCAAAAGCACTGACCTGCATATAAAAAGCAAATTGTAAAGTATTAATAATAGTAAATAACTATAGAAATATTTTTCCAACAGTAATTTGTCTTCATGCAATAATGTTTAACTCTTTTTTTGTCCAATCAGATTTCAACTTCTATGTTGCTATGTCGGTGTAAACTTCCCGAGGGCTTCAGACGCAGGATTGCAGGTTGCTTCCAATTGAAACCAAACTGTAGTTTTGTTTTATTTTTTTTATGAATATGAATCAATCAGATTTAATATTCAATGTGGGAGAGGCTTCTAGAATCCTTCCGGGTAAATTAAAATCCTCATTTTATGTGAAATAGCTACAGGCGCAAGTGGTTTAGCGCTACTTGTAATATAACGATGAAGTGAGCGTTCATCTGTGTGTGAGCAAATTGGCCACCGCAGCTTTGTAAAGTGACAGTGCGGGAAGGACAACAAATAATCTCGAACCCACAGCCCCCTCAACACACACACACACATTTATGTGCGCGCTCATACACACTTGCATGCACGTGCACAAACTGTTCGTTCGCATCATGGCTACCATCAGCAGGAACCAATCAGATTTGATGAATAATTCAATATTAAAGAGGGTGTGACCAGGACAGGGAGGGGTAAGGCCCCTCTGCCAAGCCAGTGGGCCTTTTTGGAAACAGTGTGTGTGTGTGTGTGTTGGTGTGCATGAAAGTGAGAGAAGAGGGGAGGGTATAGAGGGGAGTCTGTCACACTAGACTGCATCCACAAACTGGCTGCAGATTAGATTACTGAGGAGGAGAAGAGGGGAGGGGTGTCGAGAGGAAGTGAGAAGGATAGAAGGACGGAGATGGAGAGAGAAGTGATGGAGAAGAAGAAAAAGATGCAGCAGAGGTGTGAAGACGAAAGCAGACAAAATGAATAGAAAGGAATCTTTGAACTCATCCGGATGAGGAAATCTGTGAATAGCATGAATCACTGCCGACTGGGGTGTTTGGAAATGAAGAGCAACAACTTTTTAAGTCGTTCTCAATCAGCCTGGTGTTGATTTTCTTTCTTGGGCAAGTACGTGTGCATGTTTGTGGGTTGTCTTGCTAGGTGTTGTTTGGCTAAAACATCGTCTGTATATAATTGACGGTTGTTTTAACAGAGCATCATTTAACTTTTATCAACAGAAAATAAATAGTGGTAAGAGTTTTCGAGGGGCCCTTTTCCGTGGAAAACGCTTTAATGAAACTATTTAACACATATTAGGAGCCATGGAATCTATACACAAACAGTGTTTGTACTTTTGAATAAAACGCACATGCACTCACAGTTATCTGTGTTCAAATGGAGTGGCTGCTGGCCAACAAAAGGTTCGACAGGAAGGGACTAATCCTTGAGCTGAACCATCATTGCAACAGTGACCACGAGACTCACATCAAGCAACACACACACTCACTGTTATCCCATCCTTGATTGTATGTGCCACACATGCAAGGGTAGAAGGACGGGTGGACTGTTCAAAAGAACGATTAATAAAAACATTTTGAATATTTTTTTTCCCTGAAAGCTAGCGTTACAGCGAGGATATTATGACTGAGCAGTTATCCATACTAGTGGGCTTACAGAAGAGTGACAACCGCCACCCTGCCAGGCAGGGTGGGTGGGTAGTTGTGTGTGTGTGGCGCACAGTTGGGGACTGACAGGGAGGCAACAAGAGAGGGACAAGGCTTTTAACATCTGGCTAAGCACTGTCTGGAAGACATCCACACACAAACGCACACACACACCCACTTTGGTAGGCGGGCAAGTCCCAGTCCTAATTATTAGAACACTCTTACTTAACTTTACCCTGCCACTGGACCGTGACAGGCAGAGATAGAGGGGGGAGGGCTGCCAAGGTGGAGGGCGACAGATTTTTGTCAAGTCAAGACGAAGGATGAGGGTTTCTCTCCTTGACAGATTGTTTTGAACCTCTCATGTACCACAGCAAGGGAAAAAAGTAAAGAACAGATGAAAACATGGACATTGGTCAAGGACACTTTGGGAATTCTGAGTTGACTCTGCATAGCAATAAACACATTAATATGAAAATACTATTACGATCCCCAACATGATGCTCCAGAGAGCCTTTTTGAAGACCCCTATTTTTTTTCCTCATACAAACTTTGTGCTACAAGAGCCCAAAGACCAAAACAACAGTTATTCTCAGTTGGACATGGAGAGCAAAATAATAATAAACAAAGTAAAGTTAAAAAGCGACAAAATAGATAAAAGTCCAGAAAGATGATGAAAAGTAGATCACTTGTGCTTTGAAAAGCATGAGATGACAGAATGTTTGTCACATGTTCATGGTGAAAAAAGGAGGAAATATGACACACTGCTGTGATATATAATCATTATGATAAATATCATTATCTGTATTTCAATAAATTCATTCTGCAGTATGTATATAATTTTTATTCTTTGGATGTACTTGTATTCAACAACCATATAGTTTGTTAGTCTTATGCAACTTGCCTCTGCACTGAAAAACATTTGTGCATTCTTCATCTTTTACTTTTCCAAGCCTGCTATTCCAAGTGAAAGTGGGAAGATCAACAAGGCAGGTTCGGAAGGGTCAGTTTGAGTGTGCATCTGTCTACCTTGTATGTTGGGAGCGGAGAATACAGACAAACAGTCCACAGCTGTCACACAATGAAAAGGCCGAGAGATAAAGGTCCGATTGGGAACAAGGCATCGAGGAAAGATGGAGAGATATGTAAGATCCAAAAGAAAACAAAGATATGGTCCAATAACTCTAATCACATACAATTCCGATGTCATTTTTTTTTTTTTTAAGAAGCCTCCATTTGATTCAATCGGCTTTGTATTAAAACATTATAATATAAATTAAGTGCAAGTAATACCATTTAAAACGTCTTGTCCAAAAGTGCATGATGGGGCCTTTACGTGGAGGTTTAGCAGTTGATATGTTCGCGGGTTTAGTTAACAGCCATCGTGTCTGTCTATGCATTGTGAGGATTTGGGAAGGCTTTGCATACCGGATGTTGCTTGAAGCATTTTGTACCAAGATGACAGATGTGCACGCCAGGTACTACTTTTTCCATGTTGTTGTATTAGAATATTTGGTTAAGAAAAGAGAATTCCTCACACGCCGGAGATTATGTGATGAGAGATGATTGGACTGTAATCACATAATATATGTATAATATAAATAATATATATATGTATATAAATGTAGCAGCGTATAATTTATCTTTAGTCCAATTCCATAAGTGGTTCAGTTTGATGCCACTTGGATTCTCTCTTTTTTTTTTTTTTTTTTAAATTAGCAAAATTACTGATTCAAACTTTTGGATTATTTCCAGTGGGCTGATTGGATGACAGAAAATTGGTCTTCTGTCAAATTCCGCTTGTCTTTCCAAAAAGAAAAGAAAACAAATGCTGTTGTTTTTTTAAATTCATCATTCACCTTTGTGTAAAATAGTTTCATGTCACATTATGTAGCTCCCGACTTTTCCTGTTCCAAACCTCTTGGGGTTGCTGGGTCTTTACGCATGTCTACTCAATGACCAGAACCAGTCAAGGAGAATAATTCTTTGCTGTGAGCTCAGCCTCCACATATCCAAATGCATTAGAGGCCGATGGTAAAGGTGGCGGCTTCTTCTGCCAAGACTTAACCTGATTAGATTGGGATTCAGCCGTTCCATAAGACAGCACAGAAACCTTTTTTTAGTGTACATTCTCCAAGTGCTTACAAAGCTTTAGAGTTAACGCTGGACAGTATCGCTTTACAAATGTTTGGCTCATTTTATGCTACAATATCCAATTATAAATGAAATATTTAAATAATCTGCCTGGTGCTTATACGAACTTTTTTTCTTTGTTGCAATTTCACCTGGAAAAGCATGAAGGCGTGATTTTTCTCAAAGTTTCTTCAGCTCTCCAGTTCCCGTCTCGACTTCCCTTGCATGGTTTGTTTTTATCGGATTAGTCTCAGGTCGTCGCTTTTGTCTCTCATTTATTAGTTCATGGATTCATCCCACAAAAACACACATCATCTTAAACCTTAGAAAGGCTGGAAAGAGGACAAAGATAAAACCGATAACTGTGGAAAGGTGACTTTGAACAACTAAACAGACAAGTACAATATGTAATTTAAATTAATTCAAAATAGCTACAGCATGTAAGGCTAATTTGCCTCTAAGAGCCGATACAGATTTTCATGTGTGCTGGATGTCAAAGCTCTTTGCCAAATGTTGATTGTGTCTTTGTGATTGGAACGCTTCCTTCTCTTTCCATCACAGTCATACACACGTACCAACAGGCGCAAACACGTACACATATACACACATTCTCTGCTGAGGTTTCGGGAATGTGGGCAAATCTTTTGGCCGCCAGGGTGGAACTATGATGAATACTGATGGCAAGGAGCATGGCCGACATACGTGCACACACATGCACGCACACACACAAACACATGGCGTATGCAGACTGCAGGAGGGCCAAATGGCATCCCCTCCCCTGGTAAATGCTAATGTGACTAGCGGAGCTTGTGGGCTTGTGAACCAAGGATTGGTTGAGCCAAGAGAGATGATGACAAGAAAACATAGATGGGATTGTTTATTGGGGTGTGTGATGCAAGTGTGTAAAATTATTGTGCAAGTTTATAATTAAAGGGCCTCAATTGGATTTGCCAGTATGAGTTTGTTTTTTTATCCTTCCCTTTTCGGTATATTCTCTTAGATATCAGACACACATTGCCAATGAATTCTTTTGTTCTATGTCAATGTGTATATTTGAAGAAAATACAGAAGAGACGTAAATGTGTACTTACAGCGTTCAATGCGGTCCTCAGGGCTGGAGGAAGTCTCTCGGTCTGAAAGAAGGCCGGACACAGCAAAGATCTTCTTTCCGCTGTCCTCGACAGCCTTCAAGGCGCTGCTGGGTGAGCTCCCAGGTGGGATCTGGGCACCACCAAAGTCATATTCTTTACCCTCGGCATCAGAATAACGGAGATGAGGGGAAGCTTCTGCATCCAGGCAGCCTTTGAGGCGCTTAGCTGGGGTGAAAGCAGACTGATACCCGCCTGGTGCTCCATCTCGATCATCAGGAGGAGAAGCAAAGGGTCTGAAGGCCCCGACGCCACTGTGATTCAGCATACTGATCGGCGAGCAGTCCAGATTCGGTGGTGCAAACTGATGATGGAGGTGGAGGAGGGATGGTGGAAAGTCCCTGTTGGGGAAACCTGGGGGGACGGCACCTTGGCGGTGGTACATTGATGCAAAGGTGTACGAACCATTATTAAATGGCAAGTGAACATCTTTCTCAACAGAAACTGGGACACCAAATGGGCGTGGTTGTTGGCAAGGAATAGAAGCATCACGAGACGCTTCAGCAGTGGAGGCCAGGACCATGAGAGCTGGGGAGGCCAGGGGATTTGGCAAGTAGGAGGAACTCTCCATCTTGAACGCTGCTCTGTGGAGGTCCATGTCGAAATGGATGAGAGTAGTTGAGAAGATTTTAGGAGGAAGAGGAGGAACTGGTTCCTCCTCAAAGAAACTGAACACAGTACCCTTGAAAAGAGTCTCGAATAAGAGTCGTGAGTCTTGCAGGGCAGTTGGCTATTTGGCTCAAATTGTGATTTTAGTTCATTCCTTTTCAGTAGAGATAAAAATCTACTCTAGTTGAGTGACTGCAGTTTGGAGCTGATTTTTCTTTGGCAGGGATGCACTGTCCAGTTAATTTTGGGAGTTGAAGCGCGATAATTGGTGAGACTGTTGTAAGGGAAAGCCGAGTGGTCGTTGAAGGTTGTCACAGCGGATTCCTCATCTTCTTGTGGTCAAACTGCGAAGAGACAAAACACAAGCATTACATGACAGCCATCTCCTTCTTCTTCCATCAATAAGATTTGTCAGAAGGAAAAAAATATCACAGAAATGTTGCAACATAAGTACTCAATTTTCTTGACTTCTTAGCACTTTGCCCCGAAGGTGCCTTCCCATTGTCAGATCCTGTAAAGGCACAAACTTGGGCCCTGATGCCCGCACACTTTAGAAAAAGTTATTGCATCACATCTCTCCACTCTGATTCTTTGTTGCCCTCCAGCTCTTACCAAGTGCCTGCTGCATGTCCTCTATTCTGCAAATCAATCCACCCCCTTCTCAGAATCCTCATCTCCTCTCATCCTCCTAGCACTATTTCTCTTCCCTCTGCCATCTCTGATCACAGTCTAAGCCGCTTATTCCTACCATCTCCCAGATCTTACTGGACCAGAACCACTTGTCTCAAGATAAAGGCACACATATTTTTTCTACCCACCCACATACTCACACACATATCGGATAAGAATCAATGAGGTTCAACCCATCAAGTGAAGTACATACTAGAAACTTTCATGCTATTCTGCACTATTTACCATCTTTTAATTTACTTTTTTTTTTTTTTTTTGCTATCTGACCTCGCTTTTGCATTTCCCCTGTAATTCTCATCTCCTCGGATTGCTCCGTCTCACCCTCCTTTCCCTAACTCTCTTCTCCCTTGGGTGATTCAGATGGGTGATATCATATCAGACCCCTCCATCTGCCATCCACGAGCCAGAGGAAATCTGACTGAGTGAATAAATTAGCTGTACTTGACCTCACGACCCCAGCATCCGTGGCAACAGGCTAGAATTCTTCCTCTCGGGGATTAGATCACACTGTGCGATTGGTTGAGCTGGCGAATGCAGGGAGGCGGCCAATGAAACGATAAAATAACATTTAAGAGCTGTTTATCCCCAAAAGGCAACTTGAAGGGGGATGGTTTGTTCAACATCCAAAATGCTATTAAATTGCTACAGCGGAAGACTTTGGAACTTGGATCTGGATTCAAAGGTGATAAGGTTAGCATTCAGCTCTACATACCCGTTACAATCGATTGTCAAACCTGATCTCGGCTTTGGCACACTCGCCTACCTCCAACATGAAGACACATGCTCAAGCCCAGGGGAAGCTGAGAGGAGACGCCCAGGCACAGTGAGATGTTTTACATTACCGCAGAAGCACAGCAAGCTGGTGCAGTGGTCAGAAAGGCTGAGGCGAACACACCTCTCATCTGGACTGGTGCCATGTCGTCTCAGATTACATCTCTCCATCCCTTTTCAAATTCATTTTTCCACCTGCCACACACCATGCTAGAATTGACACATGGACGTGAAAGTTTCACGTCATCTCTCAGTCATTTTCCCCATCGCCAATGCTCATCAGGTACAACATGAGCTTTCCACGTGTAACCTTGGTAGTATGAAGGGTTGATCGGAGGAGAACACACACTATTTCATCTTTATCTTCATTTTAGGCCGAGGTGAGGGTCACCATTGGAGATTCTCGTATCAACCATAAAGGAAGAGGAGAAAATAAACCAAACTAAAAATGTTTTAAACTTTTTACATCATTTCGATGTAATTTGTTTTAAATGTGGCAAAGCAAATGAGTACATACTAAACATGATCATTAGTATTGTTTATTTAGAAAATTTGTATTTACACTACGTGTCACCAAATCCTTCGCCCCTGAAACAGTGATAATAATTTCAGACGAGAGAGAGATAGCCTACGGTAGCAAGATCTTTTCAAAATCAAAATCCAAGCACAATAACAGCCAATGCACACTCATAATATCAGTCAGTGCCACTTACAATCCCATTTGCCACTGAGGGGATATCAGCCACTCATTGTCTGACATCGGCTATATGCATTTTATAATAGAAAATGTCACAGGGGAACATTTACCACGCAAGCATAATTTGATTACTGTGTACAAGAAAGATACAGCTGTCGCTGCGATATTACACTCAAGGGGTGGCGGGGGGTAGGCAATTTGTATCAAACGTGTACTTAAAGTGACTGTTTTACCAATGTAGAAATTGCTGTGTCAACATTGATGCACTTTAACCTCATCAAGAGAAATTACACTCATCAAGTGAGATGTGTTGCAAATTGTAGTTGTAATGCATCCAAAATGATTGTTCCTAAAAATAATTGTAGGGTGTAACTTGCCTGTTGAATTGATCAGAAACACAAATTAAGGATTTGGGAATACTTAACTGACGTAATTATGGATAGATGGAATGCTTTTGGATGAGGATTGTTTTTGCTTGAACTATGCTCTCAGTTTAGTGGTGTTTATGCATACAAATTTTTCACATCGTAACCATTTAAAATGCTAATCACGTTAAAAAAAAAAAATCTCTGCGCGCTTACTGCTACTGAGAAGCAGCAGGGTTCTAAGTCGGACTAAATATTAGAAGAAGAAATACCGTAAAATGGGCTAGCTGTTAGCTATCTGTTAATTGCAACATGAATGCATATTCTTCTACATTTTCTTCTAATTAAGGACTTCTGTTCTCTCGTTAGTGTTATTAGCTCCACCTGTGTATTTCCTTCGTTTTTGCCACGCTCTTCATTGTCATTTACTGAACTCCTTCTCTCTTGCTCACCTATGTTGTCAGTGTTCGTCGTTTTAATTTCCATGTCATTTAATGCTTATGTCTTGGTTCACTGTTTTCTGTAGGCTCTCCCTGTATTGCTGTAAATTTTGTGGAGGATTAGTACTCCAAGAGTCCAAATCCCTGGAAGCTCTCTTTCAAAGAACGACCCCACCATTGCATATTTGATGACTGAGTCTTTAAGGGAGCATCGTCCGATTGAGTAGCCTGTCGGCCACCATTCGGCTCTCCTGAGCTCAGTGAGGCCTCTTTTTTCCTTACATCTCTGTCGCTCTCACCTGTGTACACCTGTTTTATTTTTGTATCTTGGGTTAGAGTTTCGCTTCCTCCATCCATTCTCCCCCAAAAAAATTTGCTTCTCTGTTTTTTCCCTTGGGATTTTATTTGGTCCTAAACTTCACATGGAACTCCAAGACTCTGATCTAGTCTTCTTTTTTTTTTATTTAAAATATCGCCACTCTTATTTCTCCATTTTTACTCTTCCAATTAGCTTTTCACATGTCCTTCCATTCCCCTCTGCTCTTGTGCCATTTATTCAGTTCTGACCCGCCGGTCACTCTTTCATAGTATTGGGATGCTTCATATGTCAGCGAACCTGTTGTAGCTGAGATGACAAGGTATCTTTTTTTTATCCTGTATTGGCATTGAAATATCAACCGCTGATCATCACCCAAACTTGACAGACAGTTTACCAAATTCTTGTCAACTATGTGTCAACAGTGCCATCCTTTTGTTGTTCTATTGCAGCCAGGAAATGTCCATCAAAGACATCTTGAGAAACCTACACAATGACATCAGCAAAGATGCTGGTGTGTGAGTCTGCACGCACCATTTTCTGTAGAAAAAGTGACGCTAACATAGTTGTTCGAAGACTTTGAAATATGACAAAGTTCAGTTTGACACATTTTCAAGATGGTTCAAAACATATAGCTCGTTACAGCAGAATTTTCTATTGAGAGGTAAAGTGACCTCAGAACAAAATAAATGCCTGTGACAACAACTTTGCCTAATCTTCCACTTCCCGGTGAACCTTGGCATCTCCACTTCCAGGTCGATTTGAGCATTTTACATTTTAACCACCACACAAATCAAACACATAAACATTTCATGGAACACTATCAACCTCTTTTATTATTAAAAGAGCGTGGTATACAGATGTAGGTACTTTAACATGTGATGGTAATAAATTAGCTCATCTCAGGTGCATTGTCACTTTTGGGGTAGAATGTTTAAGTGGATTTTACAATGAAGAGAAGTCAACAAGCACACTCACAATGGGTTTGACCTCATTGTGTACGTTTCTCAAGAGTTATCACCATCTGTTTCTATCAATGACAACACTGTATTTTATCACTGCACTGGTTAGTGGCTATTAAATGTTTGTGATGGCATATGCAACCTAATGCGCAGACGTTTGCATTGTGAGGTGGTTAAGTTTTACTGCGCAATTTCCAAGCAGATGTAGAAGCAAGCAGATACAAAAATTTAGAACCCATTCCATTGTGGGTTGGACTTGGATAGTTCATGCAAGTATCTGCAAGAGGTAGTTATCAATTGCACCACAATGGATTGTTATGTGCATCATCATGTGTTCATTTATGTCCAAATCAACAGCCGATAGTACGGAAATCTACTCATTTGTGTCTGACCATGAGGCAATTCGTGTAAATAAGCATCATGTTCATTCATCTCACCCCTCACTTTCTCTCTCAAGTAATAATTGTTTTGCTAATTCTTATCTTTCAATAACCCGAATTGTGTAATCAATCTGAGATTTCATTGCCTCTTATGCTCACCCTTGTATGTCATCTAAGTTCTAACCTTCAGTCAACAGTCGCCACAGTTAGCTGGAGACATATGCGCGAGCAGAGAAAGTAATATTACAGTAAAATTTGATAAGGGGACATGCAAACCGTCTAATCGTGTGAGCTGGATAATAACATTCCGCTCCCTAAATCAATACAATGCAAGCGGGCGAACATGCTGTGCAGAATGTGCCACAGCTAAAAGCTCTTCAGCTTGCTGAAAAGGGCAGAAAAGAATCTGACGAAGCAGCTGTAAAATGTTTTCTTTCTTTTGTCCCACTGATGTGATATATCATGGAATAACCCAGCAATAAGAAAATAGGATTTAAAGACTAAGACTCTAGGGATGTTTGGAGACACGGTGTCACGGCCTGGTCCTGGGGCAAGGATTTCTATTCATACCCAGTTCACAGGACACGAATCACAAAGCGTTCAGTGACAAATAAATCATTCTTCCTGGTCACTGTACAGCAAAATCAGTATGGCCTCGAAGCGACAAGTCGCCCGCTGCAAACGACCCCGACAAGCTGACAGATGACACCGCCGTCTTCGATGACTGACAGGTGAGCTCGCTGTCTGCCCTTTACAAGTACCGCTGAGTGAGTGCGTGTGTGGCACTGCGACGCCCTGCGATGACTCTTTATTGCCGTGTTACGTCGGCGTGCGTAGCGGCGGTCACTAATCTTACCGGCCGGCCGGCAGACAGGAGGCTCATTGTCTAGTTGCAACACCAAGCTGTATCCAAGCCGATTAAGTCGAACAAGGAAAACTGTTGGGAAGCGCAAACACTAAGACATTCCCCTCTAATTGTCCTCAATTGCAGAGTTAATAAGGATGATTACAACAAAAGGGAACCGCATCGGTGCTGAGACCTCTTCGACGCGGAGGTCAAAGTTCAGGATGACACAGGAATATGATCGAGGAGGTTGTTCTGTAATGAGAATATTTTTTTTACTTTTAATGATCACATGGCAGCCAAGTGTGCAATGTGGATGTCATCATATCGGTTAAATGAGCACATGCAGTGAGGTGTTTGAGTGCATCTGGTAGGATCAGGCTTCTTGTATCATCATCTCCTGTCTGGATGCCCAGCTGGCGTCCGGAGAAAAATGATAAGTAATCCACGCAGATTCCGACTGCTTACAATCGATGATTGTATGTGCTCCAAAAACGCGTGTGTGTAAGTGTGTGCGTGTGTGCAAGCGCAAAGAGTAATTGACAAATGAACGGAGAAACCTGAGAGAGAGATGATGTGATTGGGGGGGTTTGGTGGTGGGGTGGGGGTGCAAAGTGAGAGAACGAGACACCCAACTATACAGAAAGTATCAGACATCCGACACAAGTCCTTCCCCCTCATTAGGCCGCTTGGCTGACTTTCTCTTGTTGCCAGTGATATTCACCCTATAACAGCCCCAACAACTGCATTAGTAGTCCCTGCCGTCTCCAATGCAATCAAACCATTAAACACAGTGTGCATCACCTCCTTGGAGTGATTTCCTTCCAATAGAAAATGACTGAATGAGAGCTACTCCCCTTTCCTGTTATCAATAAAGATAATAATTTGATTTACAATAAACGTCCAGTAGTTTTCCCTTTATTTTGGGGACATTTCCACTCAATCCACTTTTTTTTTTTACAAATAATAAACTAGTAGAAAAAAAATCATAATTGGCAAAAAAAAAAACTTTAAGTATCTCGAGTATGAGTGAAAAAGAACATTTTTCATTTTTGTTTATATTCCATATTGGACAAACCAATATTGCGTCAAAAAAGCAATTTGTAGATGCAGACAGTTTGCAATTGCTCAGGGTAAAATGAAAAATATTGAGCCCCTGGCAGCTTGCAATAGCCACTCTTAAATGAATGCATCAGGCTTAATGATAGTGATTGTAACAGCAGTAAACACAAAGTTTGAGGATGTGCAAGGCGCAGTGCAAACGGGAAGCATTCCCTGTTGAGTGTGTGTTCCAACACTTGTTATTTACCCGTGCACGCCTTGATTTCAATTACATTCCGCTTGTCAAATTAGCTGGCGTGTGCTGCGTTTATTAACGCGACACAATAATACAACGTACACCTGAGAGAAGGAGGAGGGGAGAGGCTGGTGAAGTGAGCAGTTGCGTATAATAAAGAGCGATAAAATAGCGCATATTGATAAGACTTAATAGACTTTGAGGGGGGGGTCATGAAATAAATCGCGATTGAGTGATCTTCTCTTAATTTACTGCCCGTGTCGTGATGGCGCAATGATGCGTTAATATTCCCAAATATGAGCATATTGAAAAATAATTGCAGATTCATGGAGTGATTCATTTTTTTCGTATATCTTGAGCATAAAACAAATTAATATGAACGGAACGTGGACGCCTAATGTAAAAAACGCTTTTCGTAATTCATGTCCCCACTTGTTTGATTTAAGACAAGAGCAGCATGCATGTAAACTGATACCATTTATTACTGAAGTGCTAAAAATAATTATTACCATATTAATAATTACCCGAACCACCCTCCAGAGCAACCCTCAGCCCCCCTTCTCACCACACGCTTACGCACACACATACACGCGCGCGCGCACACACCACTCAATGGACGTTGCGTGTCGTGGGATTGCAATTGAAATAAACTTCTCACTCAGCAGCCATCGACCCAGGATAGAGGTGTGAAATGGACATTAATTTTAGTTCACTTCTCGCTGCACAGAGCGTGGAGCCCGGGGATCAATGACAAGCAATAAAAACTGACTGCTAGTGGGCTTCGAAAATAAATCATCATTTGCTGCTTTTTGGGGATTTTTTTTCTTCTTTTAATTCCCGTGCGAATGGAAAAAAACAGACCCGCCGACATTATAATGGGCCTAAATCAATAAAATTACGGATGCGCACACAGAAGGAGGATATACTTTTTCAAATGGTAATCTTAATAATTACAAACGGTTTGTTATAAAGATATGTATATTTGTTTTTTTTTCTTCTGTATATTGAGTCAGGTTTGTCTCCGTTTAATCCCAATACTTCGCTCAAGACTCCAAATAATACTCGTGTACAAAAAAAGACGTAACTATTGTTTGACAATTTGCAGAAGGCCACTTAAAATCAAGGGGATCACAAAACTGGAAGTCAGTTTAATCTGAAAGAAAGGCGTTGGTCTATAAATCACTGCGGTTGGAAACGTAAATGAGGAAATAATAACCCGACGCACAGACACGCACTCAGTATTTAGCACCGAACAAAAAAAACCGACATCAAATACTAATAATTAACAACAAAAATGCCTTCCTTAACGATATTTAATTGACTTGTATTTAATTGTTTCATTCAAATTACTTAAAACATCCTAGCCTATTTAAATCATCATTGGTATATAAATAAGGAAGTAAGTCATAATTTACAAATGTGCATGCAAATTTCATCAAGTGCATAAATGGGAATAAATATTTAAAAAATGCATTATATTTCGATTGTTTTTTTAAATTTGCATTTAGAGACATCGGATTATTTTGTTTTATCACTAAATGAAATTAATGAAAATGCAATTATTTCGCTTGATGAAGAAAAACAGTTTATATGCCTTTCATGTATCAGCGTGGTTGTAGAAATTGTTCACAGTGAAAAAAATAACTTTTTCGCCAGCCGGTGCCGGTGCCGGTGAAGCGGAACGCGGAATGCGAACCATAATACTTATGACCACACATTCAAAAGATAAGTGACGTCTAGTCCAGTACATTTAGTTGGAAATTAAACAGGCTCGCATGGTCGTTAGAAGACGGGGTTGCTTGATCCGACAATCAATAAATCAATTTCAAGTCATCCATCACTGAAATCAAAGCAAAATCACTTGATGCCAAGTCGGTTTATCCATTTTTTCCATTATTTATTTTAATCTACAAACTAAAATACAATGCTGTGGATTGTGTGTTGCGTTCAAGTACCGCTTTTAGTGCATTTGTTCTTTTTTATGGGCTTTATATTCCAATGCAGATGTTAAACGTATTTTTGAGCATAAGCGGCTTAGATAATTGATGGATTAATGTTTTTTTTTTTTTTATAAATAAAATTGTTTTGTGTTATTTACTGTATTTTATTGTATTATTTGTTGTTTGTTTTTTATATTTTAGTTATTACACAACTGCGGTGATTTACCATTTTTTTCATTACGGATAAGTAAGCCTACCTGTTTCTACAATCGCGTAGCGGTTGAAGAACAAACTGGAGTAAAGTCGAAGTACTCATTGGAAGTTGGCAACACTCATTGTGAATCTTCAAACAAAAAAATGAAATAAAGTCCATAACTGCACTTGTTCTTTTTGTTATATGGGAGTGTAACTTTTTATTTAAAACAATGGAAAGCAAAAGGCACGCTTGGAAGTTTCATTATATGCGGCTAATGTAATTTTCAACGACGTAAAATATCATAAATTTGACTAAAAATCATTCATCCATGAGAAGTGCAAATCCGCTAAAAATGTTGACCCGGTAAAAGTGACGGCGCAAAAACTGGAAGTGGCCTTTGGAGATGCAGGTTTTGGCTCGCCGTGGCCGGCCACGAATTTGGAAGCCCCGCGAGGCTTCCTCAGACTGGGCGCTGCTTGTTTAGAGGAGGGGTGTAAATTATAGTGGCTCCCGCTTAACAGGTGTTTCCCTACTCAAGGCCTTCGTGAGCGTGCGTGTGAGGTGGGCACGTCCACGCGCATGATTGTAAGCCTTCTAATTAATCAGATACATTTGTATTCGGCAAAAAGCTGATTTTTTTGTTGGCGTTTAATGTTTGTAAATGTGTTGAAGATATTTTAAAATGTTTAACAAGATCAGTAGTCCAACGTCGATGCATTTTTGTGGTCCAAAGTAATGTTCTTGATTAAAAACAGATCATGCTGCACGTTGAAGCCACATGTTACCATTAAAAACTGTGTAATGCGCATACCTATTTGTAATTTTGTAAAACCAAAATGATGTGCTATTATCCATGCTGTGGACAAGGAAATATAAAACAATGAAATTGCGTCTAACTTTGAAATTTTCATTAAAAAAAGATTATGTGAAATTAATGATTTGATACTTTGTCCGAAAATAACAGGGAATGTCACAAGCAACTCTCTCTTGCCATATCCTGCTTTACCTCAGAACGCATTGCTAAAAATAGATTTTAGTATCACTGTTCTGAAAGTTATTTCAGCCTATATGTACAGTAAATGTTCTGGATATTAGTGAGGCGATGGCAATACACGCACACACACACACGCACACCCACACGCACGCGCGCAAGCACAAGTACAAGCACACGCGCACACTGTAATCCTCATCAAGTGTTTTCAGGAGGACACGTTCTTGTTTGGGAAGCAGACAAGTGCATTCGCGCACGCGCACGCGCACACACACAACAACAAACAAACAAACGCTCACGCACACGCCTAAAGCGATATAATAAACCAACATGAACGCACAAGTAGAATGTCTGAGTCCAAAGGGACACTCGGAGTCACTTTGGCGTGACTTTCCCCCCCCATTTTTCGCCCCAAGAGAATGAAACGCTCAGTCCGCCTAAGAAACGATCGACAAAACCTCTCAAAAAGAAACACCACAAACACTACTACTTTCTAAGATTCAAACTCGGAAAGTCGGTGAAAAAAGTCTGACTCACCTCTTCGTAGGAGAATCCACTACTTCTGCGGAACCCTCTTGGGTTTCCGGCTCCCCTTTTTTATCCTCACAACAAACCCAAAACTTTTCGCCAAGTAACAGTTGCGTGGCTCGTGCGCCGCAGCACTGGAGATAACGACAACTAAAAGTAGTTAACACCTCCCTGTTAGCTTGCCCAAGGAGGACAATGTGTGCGCGTAATAGAGGAAGAGAGAGGGAGAGAGAGGCTGACTTTGCACGCTGAGTGTAAAGCGGCTATCAGTAGCGCGACGTGCGCGTGCAGCCCCTCAGTTGAAACGCGGAGCGGAAAGGCGAGTGGGAGCCGCGGAGGGAGCGCGAGACACGGTGGCAGGCAGGGAAGGAGGTGGGGTGGTAGTGGTGGTGGTGGGCTCTCAACGGCTAAGCGTGTGAGTGGGGGTGTACCGGTAGGAGGAGGGAGGGGTGTCGGAGGGCAAGAGCGCACAGGAGGCGCAGTGCTGCCGCGCTGTGCTCGGGTCGCCCTATGACGCAAGGACAAGAACACGCGCACGCAAGCACGCACGCAAGATAAAAACAACCTGCCCACCCCCTTTCCGATCAACTATTTGGTCATTTCAGGGCAAGGAAAGCTGTCTGCACTTTAGGGTGTGTTGGGGAGCACCCACCAGTCGAGCCAACTTCAGGGTTCTTCAAAATGGATCTGTAACTCTCGCTCACCACTCAGCATTGTAATATAACGACGACAGTAAACTACGGTCAAGAAACGGATTTGATGTATAAAATGTATAGTCATGACCGAAAACATGTACAAACTGAACAAAGAATGTGGTTCACGCAATCCGCATTTAACTATTTTAAACACTGTCACTAATAGTTTCTATTTTCTTAAATCTCTGAACATCCGTAAGCATGAGCTACTACCAACTAGAAAATGGCAATTGGAAAGTGAAATTATGTACGGATAAGTCTTTATTAAACATTTAACTAATTAATAACTGACTAATAAATAATTTCTAAGGACTATGCATATTATTACGTGATACCACATATAATTGTCTGCAGTTTACATTTTAAATGTATATATTTTGGAGCACCCTACATAGAGGAATAATATCTTGATTGTGATATTCATAATTTAAAAGACTATTTCTAGTTTGATTATTTCTTTCTGGGAATGGTGTATTATCTGCAGGTAGGCGCATTGATACAAACGCAGACCACCTCTCACCACCTCCGTTCCTCTCCCCTCTGGCGTTTCGGTCCCCTGGGCGATTTCAACAGCTTTGTGCGCAAAGTGAATGAATTATCCCCCTCCCTGCTCTTTCTCTCTCACTCTCTTTTTCTACTGTCGGACCGACCGCTTGCCATAAAGCCAATGAAAGTCCACCCACCAAAAGAGGTGTGCTATCAGACATCAAAAAGTGCAGGTTTGAGGAAGTGGACCAACGTTTGTGCTCATTAATGACTATTCGTTTAAAACAAAACTGTAAAATACCTCTACCAAATCTTTTTGGGTCATGCAGAATCGAGGAAATCATTATGAGTAGATTAATATAACTATCAAATGCCGAAAAGGATGTGTACTGTTTGACACTCCAAAAATTATTTTATGGCTCACCTGATTTTAGAACAAAGGCAACATGATAAACCTCTCTTCTTTATTCTGTGATGTGTGTGTTACTAACCAAAGTAGTGAAACTTGATAATTACACTGAACCAAAATGGTTGAGTTGAGGATTTTTTTCCCCCCTCTGCACGACTCCCCCTGCTGGTCATACGCGGAAGTGAAACGCAATCCAAGAAGCTGTAGACTTCCTCTATAGTCAATTCACTTTGGAATAAACTTGACATTAGATGTTAAGGAAAGTAATGTGTGGGTAAAATGTTGTCATGGTTTAGAAAGTTGCTCGCAGTGGTGACTTCTGCATGTAAAAATTGTCATGGTTTAATCATAAAAAAAAAATCTATTGGAGCACTATAGAGTTGCTTAAACGAGAGAAGACTAATTCCTTTTGCTGACTTAAAAGAAAGATTGTTTGATTAAATGAGTATTTGTATTAAACATTTCACATTCCAGTGATGTCAAACGGTTGATTTTAAACATCTTTGATTGTGAAACAATTTTTAATCGAGATAAAGACACGAACATTGTAGTCATGTTAACGTGTGTCAGACAAGTGCACGTTAAGACTCAAAAGAGTATTTGATTCGCCTCCTTGCTCTTTGAACCACTTTCACGCTATAATATACTGATGTTTAGGTAACAATAGCGTGGGAAAAGTGAAGTGTGTGTGTGATAGTGTGTGTGTGCTGGGTGGTCTCCATACACATGAGGGGCAGTAGCGGCAGAAGCAGTGCCATTAGTGGTGTGTTGTCTTGCTAATAGGCTCAGTTTGGAGTCAATGGGTTGACTGAGGAAGAGGACCTTCCATGTATTAGATCCCGCTCTATTCAAAGTCTAATGCCACCCTGTAGTCCAACCCCCTGATGTTTTGAAATTCTGCTTGTGTGTGTATTGACAAGGAAGCACTTTGATAGCACCTGTTTCACTGCAGAAACATCTGGACTGCTGCTGTCCCCAACTCAAGAGCAAAAGCCGTTTTAGATGTGCATACTTGAGTTGGAAAAGGACACCGACATTAAGACATCTCAGGTTTATTTTTGTTTTTTCGGCCTCTACCTTGATCTAAATCATCACAGGAAGCCACATCTCATTAACCTTAACACAATGTACTGTATATTTAGCGACCACATACATGTAAAATTCACATTTCAGCATTTCTATATACCAGGGGTATTCAATTAAAAGTCACAGAGGTCAACTAACATTTCTTCCAATTAAAATGTCCGAACCAAAGTCTAACTTCCCTTATTGTCTAGCCTATGTTCACATTTTTATATAGTTTCCCTATCTAGAGTCATTTTCAACTAAATATTTCGCAATGTTCCCATTAAACACATTTCCCAGTCAAATAAATATAAGGTGTTAATTTCACATTAGAGAAAATGTAAAAGAGGCTCCAGGGTAAAGAACTTAAGGGCGCCACTTCCAGAAAAAAATGTAAATATCTCCTGCAGAAATAAATCAAGTGCTGAGCATTGAGTAAACATATTTCCCCTTTTCTTAAATCAAAGAGTTATGATCCTAAAAAAGCAGAAGTAAAACAGGTCAACATGTTCAGTAAACAAACAATAAAAATGGCTGTCCTCATGAAAAACTAATTGAAACTGAGTTTTGACACCACCTTTTCTTTTGAATATTTTTAACTCCTCTTCATGAGAAAAATGAGTTAGTGACCGAGTCAGGTCTGTTGGAATTTGGTAGATTATTTCACATATCTGATCTTTGTGTTTTCCTTTAAATAATGTTTGTGCAAGTGGATTTAAGCACTCCTTCGCAACTGCCCCATAATTTTTTTTTGTTTCCCCCAAAAGCCATGATCATTTTAGTGAACATTTGTTTGCATGCGGCTGAGCTGTAAACAAAAATATAAAAATCTGTTACATTGCGCTCGAAGTTTGATGTTTTTGCGTGCCCTCACCTCAGACTTCAGCGGATAACTTTGCGCAAAAGAGCTGTGTCTTGTTTCGTTGTGGCGCTTCGCGTTGGTGCAACGGTTTGCATACGATGCACACTGGTTTTAAACTCGCTGCTGCCTGAACGGACAAAAGTTTCTCCATCCATTCATTTCTAAGACAATACGGATTGATGTTGCTAACTTTTGAGCAAGCCTCGCTGTCAGCAGCACTCTCTTCCTGTCGGCAGCTCTGGTGCGCGATTGGCAGTGGTTCGAAAACAGAAGATTTGATTGGCTCAAAATACTGACGACTGATCAACTCGAATAGCACGTTTGCGAATAGGCCGTGGAAAAAAATTCTGTACGTGTACATATATCATAGATGGGTCATGGGTCCGGTCCGAACCATCAGTCCGCCATTTGGTGATGCCTCCCATATACAGTAAATGTATTCAACCAGTCAATTCAAATGTAGGAACAATTATAGTATGTGATTTGAGTCTCCCCCTGCAGTTGAGGAGTTGTACTGCACCTTTAAACCACATTTAGTTTTCCCAAATGTAAATGTACTGAAGACATTGGGTGCTCAATAAGATTTTATTTCTTCACATTGACTTTTTTAATTATGAAAGGTGCAATGATTATTGATAATTAAGCATATATATATATATATATATATATATATATATTAGGGCTGTCAAAATTAAAGCATTCAGGTAATTAATCCCAAAATTTTTAACTCAGTTAAATATTTTAGTTCAATTTACTCAGTTTGATTTACTTAATAAATAATTTGCATACTTTGCAAATATTGTGCCATATTAGCTGTCTACAGCACGTCTCAGAACAAAACACTGTGTTTAAGTTACCACTGGGCCTTGCAAACCAACACTGCTGGAGTGTGGCGCTTGTGGGCAGTTTTGAGAAATGTTTCGGAAATAAATGTCTGCAAAGATGTCTCCAATTAGATCGTATTCAAGAATCCAAGAAATCTATTAGAACAGTCTTTGAATTAAATATACTTCATATTGGGTGATTCTGCATCAATTACAAGATATTATTCAAGGAAATATCTGTAACAAGCTCCGCAAAAGATTGTAGTTGAAAAATGTCCTTAATCGTGATTAATCATGGAATCTTTTGTGATTAATTAGTTAAAAAAATTAACCACTTGACAGCATATATATATATATATATATATATATATATATATGGCCTCACAATATGGAGGTTGTGGGTTCGATTCCGGCTCCGTCCTTCCTGTGTGGACACAAGGCGTGTTTCACCACATGCCCTTTAATTTGTTAAACAAACCATGTTTGAGTTGTGATTTACAGCTAATTTGGACAGGCAATGGTCATGCCTGTCTTTCTTTTTAATCATTTACGACAGGTGGAATTTATAGTTCTTGCTTCTGAGATGCATGCCGCCATATCCATATGTCTGTGATATAATGAGATTTTAGCACAGCAAGATTGTAAATTATGGTGTGATTTGCTCTCTTGCGGTTTTGTCGGGCACATCCTTTGAACGCGTGTGTGCGCGTATGTGCGTGGGGGTGTGTGTGTGTGTGTGTGTATATACAGAGGGGGTTGGGGTTAGCTTGGGGATATGGCTGGCATTTGGCTGCCACAGCGCTCTAATTGCTGACGTACACACAGATAGATGGGACCTGATGGTTGGTGTCGCCACTGGAGGGAGAGAGGAGGAGGCGATGGGAGAGGGTGGCTGGGGGAGACGAAAAGGAGGAAAGAGGATAGGGAGGAGGAGGAGAAGGATGTTGGGGCATGGATGGATTGGTAAATAGATGGAGAGACAAGTGAGAAGGAGAGATATTGTCTTGTGGCAGGAGACGCAGCTGCCAGCGGCTACACGGCCAAGCGGTTAACCACACTGGAGGAGCCACATTTAGTAAAAGCAAAGTGGGGAGACGAGAGGCAAGACTGAATCCACATTCATCTCGCTCTCAGATCCGCTGCTCCAGGGAGCTGTTGGAAGATGAAGAATTACATGGCCCTGATCCGATTATATTACAGAACCAGTGATTACATGCATTTGACTCTTGTACCAACGAAGAAAAAAAATGAAAGGAGGGAAGAGGAAACATACATGATCTGATTAATTATGTAATTATGTGGTATTTGTTTCGGCTATGATACATGAGCAACGTTTTGAGAGAATGTAGACGGGTAATTTCATCAATGTTTCACTGCCTGCCATTGCATTCTGCGCTAATAATAATAATATGTCTTTCTAGCCACTCTCAAACCAGAGAAGCATACTTCTTACAAACAACAGCTTTGCGCTGAAAATGCACCAAACATTTCTTGAATTGCCACTATGGAACAAAAAGTTAAATATTATTCTTATAATCTTATGTCATTTTATTGTGACTATTTTTTATTCAGTGGCTGTTATATACACAAATGAACAACTCAAAACGTTTTCATAATGAAGCGTCTCACAGAGAAATGATGTATGTAAATGTACAGCAATTCAAGTGAAGGGCAGAAGTGAGTAGGTGGTCCCATACCAGAATGAACTATGGTATGAGACAACTAGATTAGTGTGAGCACATCTTTCCAGAAACATGTAGGCAAGAATGCAGATACAATACAGTTCATGTTTATTTATATAGAACATTTCACAACAGATGATGTATCACACGAAACAAAATAATACCCATCTGCAAGGAGATCTAGCATGAGTGACCATGATATTATTCTTACAAGTCCATGGACCGTGTTTTGGGCATCAATACCAGCACAAAGCCACTACTGGCATGTAATCATGTAGTTTCACAATTAATGAGTGTACTCCCTTCAGATGGAAAATGTTTAGCATGTCTGGTTTCCCAGAGCTGCTGAAAAACTTCTTAATGAGGTGTTTTGAGAGTTTGGATGGAAAACATGGGAATTTTAGATTGGAGGCAACTGGAGACTAGTGTACATATTTTGCTTCTGTTCTTTAAAAAAAAAAAAAAAAACTTTCAGTTGCCCAATCAAAGCTCAAATCAAATGATCATGCCATTTGGATCATGCCTTTTCGTCATGGGATAATAATTGTACCGATGGTCAAAACATCTCATTTGTGAGTGTTCCTATTTGGTGCACAATTATTAACACCTGACTTTTCTATTGTCTCAATAAATAATTGGGAAATAGAAATGTCACACATGCACCTCGCAACGCACACACTAAAACGGCCAGAAATTCAGAAGAAAAGCTGGTGCAACAATAGGGGTAAAACATTGTGTTGACTTCAAGACAGGGAACAGTCAGAGTGCATTTCCTCCCTCGTCGCTCCGGTCCCTCCGTCATCTTCAAACATCCACAGGGAGTGACTTGTTATTTGCTCTGAGCTCTCTGCCTGGTTTGGCTTTTTGATTAGAGGGAGACAGGAAGAAAGAGAGCAGCAGACGGGAGGGAGTGAGCTGAGATAGTGAAGACAGAAGCAGCCTTGAGGCACATGTCAAGCAATGTCACAGATAATCACACATTGTCTTAAAATAGCTTTGAAAAATCACAGCATTGGGGGATGGATGGGGGGCTGATGTTTGGGGGGGCTTCACAGCACATGTTATACAATTAAAGACCAAAAGAAATTAATTTCTGACATCTCCTCAGGGAAAGTTTATCAAGGGCAACATATACAAAATGACATGTCGGTAAAAACAAAAGAGGAAGCGCAGAGTCTCTCGACTATTGCACAGTGCACCCGTTGTATGCTCAGAGACAGAGATAAAAAACATCACTACACTGATAAATTTGGGCAGTCAATAGTATGATAGCGTCTTTATGTACAGTTACTATAGGTCAAAAAATATTTAGACCATAATGTTATTTTTATAGCAATGAGCCTGATGAGTTTGAGAATCTATGCTCAAGATAAAAATAATGTTTATTCCTGAAGATGTTTAATGGTGTGTCAAATGGGATAACAAGGATGGCTGACCCTTCTAACACCCCCCCCCCAACGCCGTTTGAATTAAACAAGCCATTGATTTTATGCTGCATATTATTGTGCCATATTCTCAAGAGCTCATGAAATAGAGATATATAATTATGGGCCGAAGACACATAGCACATACTCCAACGTGTGGGTTTTGGTGGAATAAAAAAAAAAAAAAAAACTTTCTGCAATAATTCATTAAATGCAACAGTTATAACCACTATGTAAAAAAAAGTAACGTGATATAGGTGAAACATGGAGAAAATTATCTGTATCAAATATACTGCAAAGCTTCCTATGGAGGATGGATTCTGACTTGCAACTTTTCTACAGTGGTGCTTTGCACTGCACGCCTAAAAATTACAGGAATTCAATTATTATGTTTCAAAGCGGATAATACATTTCTGTTGATGAGTTTTGGCGCAGGTGGACTAACACAATTTTGGTTAAATTCATTGCCGCACAGGCAGACGGATTCTGAGCTACAAGTTTAGGATGTCATTAGAATTTCTGCATAAATCGGAATTTATGCTTTAATACTGCCTAACTCCGGCACAGTGGCCCGACTGGTCAGCACGATGGCCTCACAGTGCAGAGGTCGTGGGTTCGATTCCGGCTCCGGCCTTCCAGAGTGGAGTTTGCATGTTCTCCCCGTGCTTGCGTGGGTTTCCTCCGGGTACTCCGGTTTCCTCCCACATTCCAAAAACATGCATGGCAGGTCGATTGGACACTCTAAATTGCCCCTAGGTATGAGTGTGAGTGCGGATGGTTGTTCGTCTCTGTGTGCCCTGCAATTGG
Organism: Idiotropiscis lumnitzeri; assembly: GCF_059441095.1. Taxonomy (NCBI): domain Eukaryota; kingdom Metazoa; phylum Chordata; class Actinopteri; order Syngnathiformes; family Syngnathidae; genus Idiotropiscis; species Idiotropiscis lumnitzeri. The sequence goes on along the minus strand of NC_142402.1, from coordinate 6,618,484 downwards.
CTGGCAACCAGTTCAGGGTGTCCCCCGCCTACTGCCCGAAGATAGCTGGGATAGGCTCCAGCACCCCCCGCGACCCTTGTGAGGAAAAGCGGTAAAGAAAATGGATGGATGGATTCTGCCTAACTCTCTCTCCAAAGTGAGCCTCATGAAGATGTAGTTCGGACTGCTATCGCTTTGCTAAAAAAGTGATCCAGGTCAACATATGAAAGCGACCCAGGTCAGATTAAAAAAAAAAAATCTGTTCAGATGATCACAAAAAAATCAGATGCAAGGTCGCACACGGACAAAAAAATTCTATCTGGGTCCCATTTGCCTGCAGAGTGAAACTAAAATGGCGGACGAGACTCAGGCATCCTAAAGTTGAAATGGCATAGGTCCTTGCACGCGTAACCCAAGGACTGCCTATTCACACCCACATACACACATGGTCTTTGAAAAAATGTTAAGATTTTACTCAATATCTCAATGAACATAAGAAGAACAGCATCCAAAATCTTGCCCAAGTCACAAAATCAAACAGAGATGAACATAAAAATGTACTCATCAATAACCACCCATCCATAATTTATCCTTAAACATAGATATGCAAATAATTGAAAATCATTTTATTTTCTTCTCAATATTTTTATTGCCTTTTGGTCCTCAAGGAAAGTACTGTGGTGTGGCGGCAGCGTAGCACCCTCTACTGACAAACCACCACTGACTGCAAGAGACATTTGAAGTGAATTTGAAGATTGATCTTTGCTATACTATCGCACACTTTTATTTTAGATGCTTGGAAGTTTGTTGGAACATCGTTCTGATTTTACAAGGACCCCAGGGATACCTTGTATATTGCCGACTCCAGTTTTTTTCCCTCCACTGTGTTAGTCATGATTCAGCAGGCCTTTATATTGTATCTGAAGGAAAAATGAGATCAACTTTGACAGGTTCATCATTGAGGCAATCTGGAGGCCTTTTGCCTGACTTGGCAGCCTGACAGTCGGTGACTCTATTAACCATGTGTTTTCATCCAAGACACAACTGTGTGATGCAGGTTTGCGGGCAGGTTGCACACACAGGCATTGCAGTCTTTAAGAAGTGAACATTACACAGAGAAGTCAAGTGACAAATTCAAGTGGCCAGAACAAATATAAATTCATTAAGGACCAGTGAGCAGCAAGCCAACTGTCAGCGACAGTGTGTGGGTGGGGGGGGGTGGCGTGTGTGTGTCTGGAGGTGGGGTCAAAAGGGCTTACCTGTGATCTGACAGATGTATTGGAAATAGGAGCAAGTCAGTTTATTGTGTCTCAGTCCGAGTGTTTGCTGTTCACAGTATCTAACGAAGAGTCCACTTTAAAGAAATACAATATTTGTCAATATTTCTTTGAACCTAATGTCACAAAAATGATAAGTGTAGGCCTCACACATTAAGCATTTGATTTAATTAAATCCAGCCAGTCAATTGCGAGTTACATACAGTGTAGACCGGTTATCTTCAAATAGTGGACCACCAGCTGGGTGCCGACCAAATCAAAGTCTCATTAGGTCACCCACAAACACTTGCTGCAAAATCAAGATAAAATATGTGGATTATCACACCGCACTGAAATTTAACTGAAGAAAGAGCCATGCTAGATTATAATATATAAATATATAACATTTTAGAGTATTCAATTAATCCGACATATGTTTTTGGAATGTGGAAGGAAACCAAAGAACCTGGAGAAAACCCACGCAAGCAAGGGAAGAAGGAAGGCCTCTGTGCTGCTCTGTAGTAAACTCGATTTTTTTGAATGCATTACTAAGAAATTGAAAATCAAATTATTTTTCATGTTTTTTAAATTTTGTTTCCAAGGTGGTCGCCTCACAATCCCATTGCAGTTGAAAAGGGTCTTGCACTTCCTTCATGACAACCCACCTGATCACAACGCAATGAGCATCTGACAGTTCCTGTCTGAGCCAGACATGTACTGGAGCAACTTCCCAAATTCACCTGACCTGGATCCCTGTTATTTTTTTCCTTTTTTGCCAAGCTCAAGGTGATCATCAAGGGTCATCAAGCGTTTTGAAGATGTGTACAAGACAAGATGATATGATATGATATGGTAATTATTAGTCCAAGAATGAAGAAATTTGCATTGTTTCAGCTACAACTTTCAACTTGATAGTCCGGAAATGACACTTAATGTGTCATTAATGTGTCCTTTAATTGCATGAGCACACCTGTTTGAGCACTTCTCCAAGTTTCTCTTCTTGCCTTCATCCTCGTCTAACCACAGTTCATACTTTAAATCTAATATTTTTTTTTGAAACACGTCCATCTTTGCAACGCTTTTAACGTTAGTTAACGACTGACCATTGATGTTGGGCCAAGTCAACCATTTAGAACACCTGTAAGGCAGAATGATATGCCAGTTAAAAATCATCATCGCTTTTATCCAATGAAATGATCAAAACTAACGGCTGTAAAATAATGAAGCCGAAAGAATAATGAATGCTCAACTCACACAATTTTCCAAGTCACTTGCCCATACATGCATTTTCATGTATGTTAAGCATGCATGGTTTATTGATCCTTCCCATCTGTCTGGCATTGATCATGAATATGAATGAAGCCATTAATCCAGTGTTTTATATCTTACAATTATATTCAACATATTACCATTGTCATATTCTTGTACATGATAGCAGGTGACTAAAATAATGATAGGATAAGCATAGGTTTGCCGATAATGGGAATGGTGCTGCTTACGGCTAAATCAATATTCATGCCTAGATTGGGCCAATACCTTTAGAGAGCCCATTACCATTGTGGTGAAACAGTGTCACTGTGTGTTAAACAAAAGGATTTGGACGAGTAGTACATTTTGATTGTGCTTTTTCAAGGTGATCCCAAGATATCTTGATGTGTCACTTCTCCCCACCTCCTCTTCCCCCATTTCTTTCATTTCTTCAAGGAAAGTAAAAAAGGGTGCAGATGTTAAAGTGTGCTGACATGTCCTTGTGGAGGGATTTCAACCATGATGTTAATAACAATAATTAGCTCTAAGTGTTTGTGAAGGGGGAGGTTTGGACATGAATATTCTCCCATTGTGCAAGCGTGTGTGGTTGTGTGCGTGCTTTCAGACAAATGACTTCCCATGTCTGTTTAAAGGACAAATTAACCATAATTGCTTGTTTAAGGGGTCTGCAGATGAAAGCAGCTTTCTGCTACTTCATTATACTTGTCTCAGCTTCTCAACACATACATACACACAAGCACTGCTATAATAGCAGAGAATACATTTAATACACTATTTCCGTCGCAATGAGTGCCAAAACAGAACATAACGTGTTCCTGTCCTGCACATGCACGCGCACAAATTATCCACTTTACAGTTTATTTTTATTCAAGACCAACGCAATTTGGGTTCATTAAAAAAGCAAAACTATTGCAAGCTAAGTTCAAAGGTATTAAGACAAGGTGTTTATTTTATGTGAATAGTGTCGGAGAGTATTCATAGGAAATAAATCCGTTGACCAACGAAAGATATCAAAGGGAGGACGTTTTCTGACGTACAAAGACAGACTCTCCTATCAGCTTTGATTAGGGATACAGTTTGTCTTTACGAGCCATTAGATATTTGAGAAATTATTATTAATAACTAAATAATTTCCACAGATTAACCCCATTCAAGTTTTATTCATGATCACTTGGCCTTTAGAAAATTGATCTGGGGAAAGATTGATGAGTGCCCCGCAGTTTTAAAACATTTGTCCTTGCTGTGTGCCACCCCCCACACCCATCTGCTTTTGCACTTCTAGTGAGTGCCAATAGACGTCTGTTCAATAATGCAAGTTATATTACTGAATGTCACATTGAAGCATACTTAACTAAACCCAACAGTGCAATCACCACGACTACTAAAAAAAAAAAGTATTTTTTTGTGGTGCTCATCTGCCTGACATGAAGAGGAGGAGCATAACAGAAGACGAGTAAACAAATGTTGCGGCCTGTGCCGGCTTCCTTGAATCACACGTTTCAGGCTTTTATGTCTTTCTGTTCCCAGAACATAAAAATGAGTGAATTCACTCATTTTAATTATAAGAAAGGCTAACTTGACTGGATTCATACAGAAATTATATTTGTTGAACATATCAGTGGGAAATTAGTCACCTGGCTGCCTCACTTGATTGTATGTGTCACTTGACACTTAAACACACATGCATATACACTCATCAGTGACTATATTGAAATAATGCCCTTTTATTCATTAAATCGTGTTTTAATGGGTGCAAATGTGGACACTTGAGTAGTTGCACTAAATTTAGGCTCTGAAATTCATTCCTCCAAACTGTAGGTGCTGCGGATTAAGGAGCGAGCCCTTTTCATATGTTGGGGTCAGTCTGCTCATTAAAAAAAATAGATGGAGACCCTCTTGCGGCCAAATACTGTTAAATGTTGACTGGGAGGATATCAGTTAGTCACCTCAGTCAGAGCCAGGTCACTCCGGAAGATTTCCATTCCTTGAAGACCCTGAATGAGCTCTGCACAAACATGAGCAGATTGATGGATAGTTAGATGAATGGAGAGGGAATGAGTTATTGAGAGGCGTAGAGAGACCATCCTTATTTATTGTTCATGCATTTTTAAACAGGAGAGCGATGGGGTCAAACGAGTAAACAGGACTTAACTGGAGGGCAGGAAGGAAAGAGGGAGGACCACAGGATCAAGTGATGGAGGTATCACAGTAAGTGGAGTGAATAAAGAAAATACAAAACGGTTGTTTTTTTTTTTCTTCTGTAACTCAAAAACGGATGTTAATTCGTTTATGATATGCGAGGATTTTTTTTTTCACTGCTGCACTTGGCTCTGCTGATGTAGCTTTGATTCTCAAGTCAACCTTTTGTTTTGCGATGTTTGTAATATTCTCATCATAATATTAGTTATACAACGGTTCATGATTTGCAATTTGAATCATTATAGATTGAACACGTCATGTCTTAGTGTATTCAAAAGGTGGCAAAGCAGCCCTGCAGGTGACTTGACCTTTGACCCTTGACCTTTCCACACACCGACGCGCTCACACACACGCGGACAGCCTAGAGAGCATATGACTGATGTTGCTGATATTAGCTCCATCTCCACTGGGAGTGGAACTCAACACTGAGTGTATGTCCAAGTGACAGTGGGACAAAGTGTTGCACGGGGAGAGAATTGAGCTGCATTGATCTGATAAATAGAAGCTAAAGTCAAGAGGTCTATGTTGACCTTTGACCTCGTGTCTTGGCGTGTGTGCGTGTGTGTGTGTGTGTGGGTGTGCGCGTGTCAGTGTGTGTGAAAAATTACACAACTTCATTCAGGTACATGGTCATTAGAGGTGTCCTTCATATGCGGAATGCTTTAAAACCAAGTGACAGAGACAATTGGATTGCGTCACTGCAGTTTCTGTGTCAGTTGGGACCAAAGGAAAATTTTCTACTGGGTTGCTTAAAAAAAAAAAAAAAAAAAGTTTTATTAATCGTCTGAGTCTGAAAGAATGTATTTATTTTTAATTAATTTTTCATACAAGTCATCCTCACACCCAAGACACTCAAATTCACACAAACTGCAGGATGGTTCAGTTTTTCATTTAATATAATAATCTTTTTGGTGGGGTGGAGGAATACTCAGAGAAAACAAAGATAAGAAAAGTGAGAATATGCGCAAAATAATTTGTTTTGTGTGACTATTCAGTCCTGCCCAGTTACAGGTGAAGTCCATATATTCTAAAATGATTAACCTGAATTACATTCCATTTTGTGATTTGAAGTTTTTTCAATTATTTATTTTTTTAAATCCATTTCGATATGAAGTTTACAACCATGACTAAAATGCGACCCAATAGTCCAACTGTGATTTGGAAAAAGAATGACCAAATGCTAAAATAATAATTATAACTTAAGCAGTAAGTGGGGCCAAATATTTATGTCTTTAATATTTATGTTCCTTTGTCATTTTGCCACACATGTAGATACACATACCTCTGTAAACAGTTAAGGCAACTCTTGGACCAAAGTGTATCTGTGGTATAACTACTGAAACCTGGTCAAGTGTGACCAAACAAAATATAACATATCCATCCATTCCCTGTATCGCTTATGCTTTCTAGGGTTGCGGGTGTGTTGGAGCTTATCCCAGTTGACTTTGGGTGAGTGGCGGGGTACACCCTGAACCGCTTTACAGAACCTGACTAGAACACAAATTGACATCTCTAGTTTCTTTTTCTTCTATCATCTTTGTCCTCAAGATCATTTTTCCCATTCTTTAGAATAGAATAGAATAGAAATCCCTTTATTGTCATTGTACTCAAGTGTGCAACGAGATTAGAGGGCTCCCCTCTCCAGTGCAATACAACAATAATACAGACAAATATATAAATTAGATAAATAAAGAAGACAGTGCAATGGAATTCAGTACTGAATAGGGCATATAGAAACACATCACAATGCTGTTTTGCGAGGTTAGGGTGGTCTCGTGTGTGTGTGAGAGTTCAGTATGGAGATGGCTCTCGGAAAGAAACTGTTTCTCAGTCTATTGGTCCTTGATTTGATGCATCTGTAGCGCCTGCCAGAGGGCAACAGGTCGAACAGGTGTGAGTTTGGGTGGGTATTGTCATTGACGATGTTGAGAGCCCTTCTGAGGCACCGGGCGGTGTAGATGTCCGACAGTGGGGGGAGAGGGCAGCCAATAATCCTTTGCGCTGTTTTGACTGTCCTCTGGAGCCTCACTCTGTCCGCCTCAGTGCAGCCGCTGTACCAGGTGGAGACACAGTACGTCAGCAGGCTCTCGATGGACGAGTGGTAGAAGGCCAGCAGCAGCTTCCTGTCCAGGTTGAATTTCCTGAGGACTCTCAGGAAGTGCAGACGTTGGCGGACCTTCTTTACCACTGCTGTGGTGTTGTGACTCCAAGAAAGGTCATCGGAGATCTGTACTCCCAGGAACTTGAACGTGTGGACCCTCTCCACACACACGCCTTCGATGCAGAGGGGGGGCGGCAGCGTCTTGTTCCTCCTGAAGTCGACGACAATCTCCTTTGTTTTAGCAGAGTTAAGGTGCAGTCTGTTGTCCTTGCACCAAGTTGTCAGTCTCTTTACCTCCTTTTTCCTCCTTTAGCAGGACTGTCAGGCTCTGAACTTGGAAAAACAAATACTTAAGTTTGTTGCTGTCTGTTATGAAAGAATTTACAAAAAGGCTTGAAACCTGGTAATTTGGTTTTATTGGGTGATTTTAAGACATGATTGAAAAGCTGGAATGGAGACACGTGTGTTTCTAGAAGTTCGGTCAGATTTTGGGGGTTTTATGTTTGTGGTTAAATATGCTAAATTGAAATGGTTTAATTCATGTTTTCAAATTTGTAAGGCTGTCTTTTTTTGTGCTGTAGCTGATCTTGGCCAAGACTTGGAATTTTAAGAAAATGGCATTTTGCACCAGTGTGCGCTGTTCTTGACACAATGGAAGAATAAACCGATTTGCTTAATGTACGTTTATAAGAAACTACAGAACTCCACGGGTAGATGCTTTCAATTTTGCTATGGAGATCCCAGATCTGCAAAGTGGGCAGTTGGAGACCATCTTCCGCCTCAATCATGAGTGAAAGTCAGTTTTTACAAATGAGCGCAGCTGCGCTGTCTATGAATATGGAGACCCATGATTGCTGAGCTTTTTCTTCCAAAGAGGTCAGAAACTGTCAATTTCTTCTTGAGAAACTCAATCAGGAGGTAACGTAGTGAAGAATTTGTCCATTGCGATGTTGCAGATATGAAAATAAAAATATAAGAAATACAAAAAGATTGTACACTTACTCAACATATTATTATTCTAAATTATAACATCAACTGGTTTGTGCCCGCATTCAGCTTCAAAATGGTTTCAAAGAAAACCTCAACAACCCATATGGAATTATTGAATCCTTGCAGAAGACAGGAAACATGAGCCCATGGCGCTTTGTCCATCTCCAATCCTCATCTCTGTTGCCATGGCAGTGAAGTGTGATTACAACTCAGGCTAGCCAACATGGCTGATGATATTGACTTCCTGTCTGGTTCATGCAAACAGGATGTGACAGATTTAATTTGTTTGTCAGCCCACCTTAATTTCAACAGAAGGCTAGAGGTGGAAGAGAGGCACAGACGTGGCAAGGTGAAGAGTGAGGGGATATGGCTTCTGATTGGCTTACTTGCAATTAAGTTGAATGCGCAGCTCCTGTCACTTGCAGGTGAGTGTCACCTTTTATTGGGCAAGGCAGTTTAGCGCATATGACCTGGTACGATTACACATACAGTGAATTAATGTGTGCTCGTAGTTCTACTTTTCAATTTAAACCCCCCCAAAAAATCTATGCTAAGATCAGTGCAGTTTGGAGTCTTTTACAGTCGAATGAATGGCTATAAAAATCCAACAAAATTTGAGGGGGTGAGAGACAGGAAATCAAAATGAATTTCAACCAAGGATGCCGTTTTAGTGGAAGGATAGAAGATGGCTACATTAAAAGTCGGCATGTGGAAAAACCAAGATGACATGATGTCAGTAAAAAAAAAAAAAAAAATCAGAAGGGACAAACATGAGGGAAAGGACATTAGACATACAAAAGAGGAATAAACAAGTAGCTGCTAAAGAGGGACATGAGGATGGTGATTTGAAGAGATGGAGCTTGTAGCAGATGAACATTCTCTTCTTGTCTTTGTCTGTGAGACAATTGGGATGGCAGCAAAGAGTGAGAGTGTGACAGTGAATACAGAGAGCTGTATTATTGTTTAAAACATTGATCGCTCACTCTCTCTCTATCAATCTCTAGTTCTATCTTCACTTTCCTTTTCCTCTTTCCAATCTATGGCTTTTCTTCGTCACCTAAGATGTTTTACGTCTGTTGTTCTTATCTTTGGTTGCATTTCATATTTGGGTGCATGTTCTTATCTGCAAATAAAAAAAAAATGACTACATTGCTTTATAAATACCGGTTTTAAAGCAGTGGTCCTGAAAACAAACATTAATATTATCGAGTAATTCAGTATTTTATGAACACATTTTTTCATTCATTTCCAACAGCTTTATTCAACAGCCATCTAAAATAACACAGTGAACTACTAAAAATGGCCCCCTCGGGAATAATGAATACACCTTTGGATGTAAACCTAATCATTTCGAAGTTATGATCCTACATATGGCGTTAGCGACATTGTGACTTGCAAATGTGCCTGATCAAAAGATGACAGGATGATTGCTGCTTTCGTCAGGCTTCTGCCAGCTAGTTATTAGCAGCTAAACTGCTAAAGTGTACGTGCATGAACAGGCTGTGCAAACTCTGCTCGCATTATCATGCTTTCCACTTGGGTGCTACTTTTTATCAAATGATTCAACAGATCTGTTGGTTTGCCTTCTTTTTGTCAACGTGCAAAGCATGGTCATTAATGCTTTACTTGCGTTAGCGGCAAGTGACTACCTACCGTTATTACGCATTGACGCAAATATTTTCAACAAGTTTCGTTGATGAAATTAACACTACTTGCTCAACTGTTTCCTCCACGTCGTGCTGGAGAAACTGCCACACAAGCGATGGGAAGGAACTTCTCTTGTCAAATTAGCTTCCTCTTCAGAACACTATCAACCCCTCTGCTTCTGTTCACATCTTCCTATTTTAGTCATTTTTCTTTTCAGCTCCTGTACGCTGTCTTCAGCCTGTCAAACAAATGGCTTTACATCCAGTTGAATCTCTATGGACAGATCACTCCAATAAGTGTTTTACCTATTTGTTTTTGATAGCGGAATTAGTAATAGGCCGGTCACCAAACCTGAGGACAACATCTGATCCAAGTTTCCCATGCATGGCAGTGACAGAGACTTTCTTAAATGGAAAATTTACTTTCGAAGTGCTTGTATACACATAGTACATGCTTGGCCAGTGGCCAACGATCCCCAGCCACTTTCAAGCTATGGCCAGAGTGGTAACTCATAAGTAAGACAGTTAACTTAGCCAACTGTGTCTTTGTGCAAATACTAGTCATTTGCAGAGGCAAAGCCAAAAGCGAGTTGAACCTCAATGTCATGGACCACAATTTTGGATTTTACAGACACAAAATGGTGTTCAGTCCGTTCAAATCACATTTGTCAAAGTCTGTGAGTCCAGAATTGGCCACTCTTGTTTACTGGTGTTGTGATGCAATCAACAGACAGACAGGTATGTATAATTTCAGGTTGTTATTGTTACAGATTTACAAAACAGTTTAGATCTGGCGAACAGACGTACCTTTGTTGGCAAGGTCTACATTTCCATAAAAAGCAATGGGAAGCCTGCACATTACCTTAGCATCGCCATGGCATGTAGCTTAATAGCAATCTACCGTTTTCATGTACACGATATTGTTTACTCAGGCTACTGCATCGTTTACACGTTTTACAAATATGCAACACTGATTTTGGTAAAGTGTACCATTGTTTTTTTTTGTTTTTTTTTTCAGTTTGGTAGAACTGAAAAAAAAAAAACAAAAAAAAAAACTATTTTAAGCTTTTTTTATTCTCAACAGTATTAGGGGCTGGATGAGGCCTGGCTCCCCAAAACAGGCTAATTTCAGCAAGACAAAGAAATCGGGTGAGTAAAGTTTACTATAGTTTACTACTGTTTTGACAAAAGCATGCACCAAACGTATTGTAAAGACAATCAGGAGCTTTTTAAAGCTCTGAAAAAAAAAAAGAGCTCAGTATGTCTTTTTATGTCATTGCGCTTTCAACGTGGTCATGGAGGAACAATTTTAAGGTCAATTTCAGGGCTGGTTCATTCATCAGGTGAGATGGGCAGATGCTAACGGCATCGTCATGGGAACTAGGGGGCGCCAAAAAAGAATATTCACCTTCAATGTAATTATATTCATACAATACATTACTATTAACTCTTAATTGCAGGTCAAAAGGAACAAGGAGTAAATTGAAATTAATATAAGCAATTCAATAAGTGAAGAGGGGCAAGGTGAATGAATTTGAAATCAGTCTTCCTGCCCAGGCAGAGTGGCGGCTGACATACTGTTTGAGACATGCGTTGAAGTCACTCTTGCATTCCCGGGTTAGTCGCGGTATATTTCCGAATTTGTGATGGTAATAATTGCACTATAAATTGTATATGAAATTAAAATTATTCTATCATTGCCTGAAAACATTTGAAAGTGTGAAATTTGTAATAAGAAATATTTCTTATTAAAGGGCAATAATAACGTGAAAATACATTAATTGTTTAATGGTAAGCGAACGAGTTAACACAACAATGACAGCCTAATTTGTTGTATATATATATATATATATTATAATGCCAAAATACGCCCTCCACTGGCCGATTGGTATACCGCTCGCTTTCGGTGGGGGAGGGGCAAATTTATTGATAAAATGGGAGCAAGAGCGGTGAAGTTGTTGCTCCTTTTTTTTTCCAATTAGGTCTTGCAGCGGAAGTCACTCGCATGATTTGTTTGACAGCAGTAGTAATGTCCTGTTTTAAAATTGTGTGAAATTATCTTATAAATGTCCCAAGTGTGGTTATAAAATCTTGCCAATGGCACCACACTGGTATACAGCCGTCCCTTAACAATTTAATGCATTATTTGAACATTTCTAAATGTTACGATTTTCTGAACAAGAAAATTATATCTAATGATTTTGTTGCGATAATAAGTTAAAAACAATGTATTTGTTGATGGGTAGAAGTTTCCTTTCTAAATTTTGCATAAATTCTTCAAATTCCCGTTTAAATTGACTTAGGGTTTTACAATTAATCAACTTTTAACACACAGATACAAAGCTGTGATCATGTTTTGTTGTGGCAGCAATGCTTGTCTTGGCAGGAAAATGGCCAACGCTGAGGTCGAGTGACAGCCCAATGAACAGACACACTCTCCTCAAGGCTTAGCAGTCGGGGGAGGGAGGGCATGTGTCTCTATGCGTGTGTGTGTGTGTGCGTGTGTTTGTCTACGTTTGCAAGTGTGTGTTTGAGATGGTGTGAAGCAGGCGAGGCTGACAGTGACGTGACACTGGTGAAATAATTATGAGTCCAAAACAGGGCTGACAGGGAGCAGCCCGTGCCCTTCAACTATCTGTCAAGTGTCATTAACATGGAGTGCTGATACACCACTGGAGGGGCGGGGGGTTGACTACACAGGGGACACTGCCAAAATCATGCATCGTGACTCATTTAAAGTCAAGTTATTTAACATCAAATTGAATCATAAAGATCCTCCTTTCAAGACACTTGGTTGACTGGACACAGCTAAGTTCCATATTCTCTAGACGAAATCAGCACTGACGATTGTTGATTTAAGAGCCATATGAAGGCAGAGAGGGCGTGAGCAGAGACACAACAAGCTCTGTGACAGAAAGCAAATGTCATATTGGTAAATGAACAGGGAAATTAACAATGACCCATCACCACAAGTGTACTTAACTCCTCATCTCAAAAGCGAACCTCTCTTAAAAAGAGGAGACTGCAGATGGCCTCTTGCAGTAGTATAGTTAGAAATAAATCTATGACCTCTGAGAGACTCCTCAGTAAGACAATTGAGACAAAGACTTAAAGCGATTAAGCCAAAAACTTGTAAGATGTTGATTTATGGTTAGGACAATGTGAAAGTTGATTGTAATAGAGACTGGCAGACGAAAACACAAATAAAAAGTTATTTTTATGATGTGAAGGAAAGGGGAAAGCTCTGGAAGACACTTGGATGGATTTTATTTGTATATATGGCTTTGGGCTGATGCTCTACTCATATTTCTGTTTTATGGACAGACTCAACAGCTAAGGCAGAGGCTAGTTCAGCAAATCCTCTCACCCTGTTGGATGGATGAGAGAGGTAAATACCCCTTTTATAATGTCACTTTACCACTTCATGGCTCTTGTCGCTATATGACACTCTTACATATTGCCAAAAATGGCTTTTAATAGGTATGATCTGATACTTTTTCTCTAATACCCGATGAATTCGCAACCACGATTCTTAGAGTGACTAAACTAATAATACGCATTTGGACAATGTTTAACACCCTTCCAGAGAAATAATGATATAACGATAGCCCTCTCCTGTACACGCTCTACACCTATGACTGCAGCCCGGCCCACGGAAACAACACCTTCTTCAGATATGCTGATGATACGACAGTGGTCGGTCTGATCTCAAAAAAGGAGATGAGACAGCTAACAAGGAGGAGGTCCAGAGACTAACGGCTTAGTGTGAGGAAAACAAACTACAGCTGAACTCTGCAAAAAAACAAGAAGATCATCATTGACTTAAGGAGGAACAAGACTGTACCACCCAACCCTCTACATCAAAGGCGAGTGTGTGGAGAGGGTCCACACGTTCAAGTTTGTCGGAGTACAGATCTCAGAAGACCTCTCCTGGACACACAACACCACAGGAGTGATGAGGAAGGTCCATCAGCATCTGCACTGCCTAAGGTGTCTCAGGAAATTCAACCTGGACAAGAAGCTGCTGGTGGCCTTCTACCACAAGTCCATCGAGAGCCTGTTGACTTACTGTGTCTCTACCTGGTACGGCGGCTGCACTGAGGCAGACAGAGTGAGGCTCCAGAAGACAGTCAAAATAGCACAGAGGATAATTGGCTGCCCTCTCCCCTCACTGTCGAACATCTACACCACCCGGTGCCTCAGCAAAGCTTACAAGATCATGAAGGACAATACTCACCCATGCTCACACCTCTGGCAGGCGCTATAGGTGCATCAAAACAAAGACTAACAAACTGAAAAACTGTATCTTCCCAAGAGCCATCTCCATGCTGAACTCTCCCACACAACTACCCTTTGCCTTGTAGAACTGCAACGTAATGTGTTTTATTTATTTTTTGTTTAATTATTTAATCTTTAATTAATTTAACCGATATATTGAATTAAATTATTGTTATATTGCACTGGAGAGGGGAGCTTTCCAATCTCATTGTACATTGAGTACAATGACAATGAAGGGCATTCTGATTCTGACATTTCTTTGTATCCTGTGCAGCTTGTCTGGGAGATATTTCTAGATCACTCCAGAATTGGTGTGGCCTGAAAAACAGTCATCATTGTAAAATTAATTGTGCCTGGCACTTGGATCTTGACATTGAACATGTGATGGTTGTTACAGCTCACCACCGTGTGAGACGACTCAATCGCACATTCCTTTCATACAGTATCTCTTTCAATCTCTCACACACATGCTAATCGTCCTCTCTCATTTGCATCCTAATGATTTCACTTTTCCTTTTTAGTCCTTGTCCAATCCCTCAGTTAAGTTGTCTGCCACTCACGGTCTTTGTGCCAATGACTACTGACTTCTCTGGCTCAGTATCATATCTGGGTTATTTATGGAGGTTATTATTTAGCACCGAGAGCTGGAATATCAACTGGCACATCTACGATCAACATTATGCTTTTACTGTAGTGTGGTTTAAAAAAAAAAACAAAAAAACTTGTTGAAGAAACTGGTGGAGGGGGTGAGGATGTGCACTCGTCACGGGCTAATGCTAACAATAAAACGTATCATTGGCTTTCAATCTTAGCAGTAAGTCTGTGAGTCCCAAGCGATTATTTGTGATAGAAACATTTTGGGAACTAAATGATTCAAAGTTGAATATAAACGTTGTCTTTACTTGCTGTGAAGATACTTCACCTGAGCTGTCGGAAGCGCCGTATGAGCCGCTAGTGTTTGTTTACTCCTTGACACATGCGCGGGTGGATGAATCACGGCTCAACTAGTTCTCCTCGGTACCTGCCTGTGACCTATACGTGACGTCATCTTATACATCATATTGTGATTCATCCTTTCTGGAGGAAACTCACAAAAGTGATTCGTATGCTCAGCGGACAATTCGTGCGTGGAAGTGAGAGTTGTATTGACAAGACAATAGTCAATCACACATATTCCTTTTTTGACTGCCATTTTACTCCGTATTAGAAAAATCCGTGGAATATTTTATACACTTGGAGAGAAGGCTAGGTGACGATAACTGAATTTGATATTGCCTTACGGATTCTGTACTGATTAATGGAGACAAGATTTGAGGTAGACCCCCTCCGCGGAGCTGCTGATGTGTAGACTTCTTCAATGACCAACTGGGGCGGATTTTGGGGAGGACCAACTTCTCCAAAGGCACCCTCCTGCAGTGTCGTGTCTTATTAAATGGACTCTCATTCTATTCTAATAGCATAATATTCTGTGTTAAATGTTGCCCACTCTGCAACCTTTGTTGCCTGGTCATCCTGGAAGGGGAATTCCCCCATCTGTGGCCC
Source organism: Idiotropiscis lumnitzeri (assembly GCF_059441095.1). Taxonomy (NCBI): domain Eukaryota; kingdom Metazoa; phylum Chordata; class Actinopteri; order Syngnathiformes; family Syngnathidae; genus Idiotropiscis; species Idiotropiscis lumnitzeri. The sequence continues at coordinate 6,603,224 of NC_142402.1, read as the reverse complement.
CTTCTCTTATCTTTCCCCAGATTTTTTTTCCAGTTTTTCTTGCCATCCTGTGGGGTTAAGATCAGGGGATGTTGTTAATGTTTGTCAAATGTGATCTTGTGAAATCCATTGAGATTATTTTGTGATTAAGAGCTCTATAATCAGATTTTAATTTAACTTGACTTGACATTCCACGGAAATATCCACTGAAGACATCTCCACAGAAATCTCCGGCGACAATGGTGACTTCGCTCTAATCGTAAATTACAGTACAGTACTACTGTAGCGCTTGTGGAATGAATGCTAAACTATCTATTTCTCTTCAGACCACAGAATTTTGTCTCTCACACTCATCAGAAGCTAAACTTGATGCTGACCGCCATGTACAGCAACGCTTACGAAGGAGGGACTTTAGTCTGACCACTTTACCATGGTTTGGTTAGTGGATTGATGCAGAGATGGTTTTCCTTCTGGAACGTTAGAGCTCTGACATTTTTGGTCACCTTACTGATTAAGGCCCTTTTCGTGCCATTGCTCAATTTCGATTTCAACAGGTCTACTAGGATTCCTGGTAGTTCAGAACTTGTTCCATTTATCTGACATCATTGATCTGCGGCTCCAGATAATCCCATCTCTGGGGTCAAAAGACAATTCCTTTGACTTTATGCTTGGCTGGTGCTCTGACACGCACTGTCAATTGTGGGCGCCATATACCGTAGTCGTGAGTGTGTGCCTTTCCAAACCACATCCAGTCAATTGAACTTACCACAGGTGGACTCCGGTTAAGCTGCAGAAACATCTCAAGGATGGACAGTGAAACATGAAACACCTGAACTACATATCGTGCTTCACAGAAAGTTGTCTGTGAGGGTGTGTGCGTGGGTGTGTGTGTGTGTGTGTGTGTTTTAACTTCTAAGAAACAATTACAAAACAAACATATCCGCAATGTTTTGGAAGGGAGAGGCAGAAGCGCACCTCAGTTTGTTATCTTTACATTGCTTACTTGCTTTCAAACTTACTTTCTTTTTAGCTGTCTACACAGGAAAGGAAATATAATCTCCATGTGGTAAATCTTTATAAATGTGTTAATTCAATATTTATTTAAATAGAGACCCATGTCAATTCGTGGGGAGGTGACAATATTCACTTGACTCCAATGAGTGTTTTGGTACATTTGTTGCACACAGGCATCTGTTATATATTGCTGGCGTTGAAGGGAAAGAGAGATGAGTATGAAAAGATGCTGCATATTTGTGTTCTTCTCACTAGAGAGCTAATAAGCCACAAATATACAAACCCAATAAATTAATGGTGTGGATAATTAACTAGGACTGTAGCTTGAGATGCATGAAAGAGCACCAACCACCATGAAGGAACACACCATTATAGCCAGAGCGTGTGTGTATGTCAGTTAATTGTGGGAAATCCGGTGGAAAAGAAAATCCACTTGTAATTGCTAAACCCATGTGGACACTGTTCCCGGAAGATTAGAGGAAATTTAGGAGGTAAATTAATTGATAACTAAAACACTGCCATATTTCAGTTGTGATGACGCTTAAAAAAATAAATTAATTAATTAATCACTGGTGAACCATATTTTTGCAGCATGGATGGAAGACTGGAATATATCAAAGACAATTGCCTCTGCCTTTTTCTTAGTCTCTATCCTATATATTAAATTATGCTCGCATTGTCTCTTTTTGTCATTCACTGAAATAAATGGTGTTGAATTTATGGAATTTTCAAATAAGTAAACTTCGAAATATACCTGGATCTAAATGGTTTTATTTCATGAAACCACTTGGTGATATCAAATTGAGTGGATTCATCAATAATTTTGTTCAGGGGAATTTGTTTAATTTTTGCTATGAGTTGTATGACATATAGCCTACATATGCAACTTATGTATAGAGATAAAGAATTTTGCTGACTTTTGATTTTCACTGTAAAATATTTGTGCAATATTTTTATTATTGTACTTGTATTGCTTATTCAGCAACAATGCCTCACGTTGATTAAAAAATATATATAGATTTTTATCAGTGGGCTCGTCAAGACAACTAGTGCGTTTCATGATTGGGAGTTTCTATTATTGTATCTACATATACCACCAAAAAGAGTTTAAATCAAACAATGTGATTAAAGAACAGACTAATTTAAGACATTTCACACTAATATAACTGCCAGGTCTTGGCATGGTGGTTGAGCTGGAGGACCCAAGTGCAGAGAAGCCGGGCAGGGGTACTTAAACGGTATTTAATTGAAGAAAAGCAAAGGAAAACAAGGAACTTAGAAAAACTAAAACACAAATTACCAAACAAACAGCAAAATAACTATGACTATGAAAACTGAAACATGCCGAAGAACGGACAACTTGACACTTGACATGAGACATTAACAACTAACATGGGCAATGAACCGACAAGAACTGAATGCAAACAGGGAACTAAATACAAACAAATTAACGAGACAACAAGAAACACCTGGAAAAGACACAAAGGGTTGGAGGGAGCTGATCGGTTGATGCTAGGGCTAGGCCAAACGAACACAGGTAATGGCAATAAGCATGATGAGACAGAGGACACAAAGGAACATGAGGCAAGACATGAAACTCATTTTAAAAACCTACCGTATTTCACGGACCATCGGGCGCACTTTAAAGTCTCAAATCTTCCTCAAAACAAACAAGGGGCCTTGCAAAGCGAGTGCCCTTGATATGGACTGAGCACCACTCTCGACCATCAACCCTTTGACTCATCTGTTCGGAGTGCATGTTAGCACACCATGCTGGTCAAAGTCTGAGTCATCTATGCTTTGAATTGACTGTGACTAATACATTATGTGACTATGGTGTTTGGGTGATGGTGTAGGAGAAAGCTGGACAAAAGGGCAGCTGTCCACAATGTTGTAGTCTGTCTTATCATTTATGTTATTGCAAGCAAGAAACGTCCCAGGTTTAGACAACAGACTGCAAAAAGCCCAAAGCACAACAGCACATCTCTCTAAACAGCCATGCACATCTCTCTAAACAGCCATGTGATTGGCTGAGTCGGAGTGGCTCCCAAGAAGCCATTGCTGTAATTGGCTAAGGCTGAGTGGCTCCCAAGAAGCCATTGCTATAATCTTTTTGTGTCATTTTTATTTCTTTTGGGTATATAGATGGCATGAGAGATACATGTTTTGTGTTAATCTTATTTCTTTGTTTCATTGTTTGCTTGAATGCTGAGTTTGATTGGTTTTGATTTGAAACCGTGACTCTAAGGAGTGTGGTGACCAGTCAAGTCAATTTTATTTGTATAACCCTTAATCATAGACAGTCTCAAAGGGCTTTATATAACAACAATCGACATCCCCGATCTTAACCCACAGGAGGGCAAGGAAAAACTCAAAAAACCTCATTAGGGGAAAAGTGAGAAACCTTGAGAAGGGACCACAGATGGGGGAATAGTTTCAGGACATCCGTCATTGACTTGGGGTGATACCTCTGGCAGCGATTCTTTAAGGGATTGAGTTCTGGTGAGCTGGCTACAGTTAGCGCGAGCTGAGCTAGCGCGAGCTGTGCAAGCTGGCTACAGTTAGCGCGAGCTGAGCTAGCGCGAGCTGAGCTAGCTATTCAAAGCATATACTAGGCGCGCCGTGCTAGCTCGGCTCGCGCTAACTGTAGCTAAATAAAATACGAAAATGGCACCCTCAACTGGTGTAGAAGCGCGTCTTATGGCCGTAAAAATACGGTAAATCATTTGACATTTATCACTGCACATTGATGTGGCATATAAAGACAAAATCATCAGTGGCGTCAGTCATATTCCTTGCATCCCCAATGCAATCACATTTCAGGAAAACAAAAACATGGCATTTGTGTTTTGCCATTAGTTCATCAAAGAACAACCCATTTTCTACACTTACATTGGTCAGTAATTTGTAAAACTAACCTAGACAGGGGACTGACCAATAGTGTTTTGGAAATAAATACACTTTGCGATGCAGAAATATTTTTTACGTACATTATACATTTACTTTAAAAAATGTCGCTGAACCCAGACAATTTTATTTTGTGCAACCACTTGACAAAATGAAATTGAGTAAATTCAGCACATTTTTTTCAGTCTTGGAGGTTTCCACCCGACAGTGGCATATACATGTTATTGTTGTCCATGTAATACTGAACTTGACCATATGCTCTTATTGTTAGGCTTAAATATTCTCCAAAAACACTTTTAAACATTTTACTATAAAATTAACATAAATTAAAATATAAACTCCATGGTCAGCTATTTTTTGTGAGATACTTGGTAATTTAATTGACGCAGCTGTTGTCTTAAGAAGCCATTTCCATGGGACGTTTTAAAATAAAAATGCATAAGTATGGGTCGAGAAGCTGGGGTTCTATAACACATTGTCATTTCCATCTAAAAACTGATAATGTCTAATCCCAACAATACCGATTTCAATTACCCCCGAATGATCATAACACAACTAATTTATCATCTTTTTACGTTTAAATTCATTGACTGGCTATGGTCCAGTGACAGAGAAAATGTTCCCTGGTGGTTCATACAGAGCGCAATAATCCAACAAGCATGCCATGGGCAAGCAAAATGAAATAAGTGTACAAGTGCAGGTGGCGTAAAGAAATGTAAAGTGCATGCATTACAGCAGCCCACAAGTAGATCCTAAAAGCGTCGGACAGACCTCAACGAATTGGCCCATCACACCAGTTCGCAGAGATGGATTCACTGCCGACTCAAAGTGTCCAGCAACGATTGAAAAGGTCACTTATGTCTGCGCAACACCACACCACATTGTGTGCACTTCAGCCTCTGATCTGAATAGTGTGTGTGCTGCGTGTAATCTGAATAGTAATAAGGCCTCCTGACAGATTGATGCATAACAGCAAGAAGCATGCAGAGCAGGCGGGCCATTTCTGTGTCACCTCCTTTTTATTTCCCAACCGGCTGTGTTCCGTCCGGCCACCTCAGATGTTGTTGCAAGGCTTTGAAGACGGAGGAATAACTTTAATCAAAGTTGGATGCTTCATCTCAGAGTAGGAGGTGATAAGAGTGCCTTTTGATTTTGAATCATTCTTAAGAAAGAGCATTTCAAATTGTATTTCACGCCTATAGCTCAGTGATGTGATTATTCATGATTCATTAATTTGTTAAACCAAAGATGCACCTCCTCGGAATGTTTATATTTACTTAACCATTTTTATCTCATGAATGCTTAACTGAATTTGTTGAATTTCATTCTGTGGTTACTGGGTTAACAATTTCTTGTTGCAGGCATCACTATTTTATTATTATTATTATTGTATTTGTGTGCAGTGTGATCTCACAAAAATATTGAGGGCAAAATTTTGACAATGTAAATAAAGACTCATATGACATTGATTACATACAATTACATAAAACATAGGTAACTACTTAGATTAGACGTTACAGCATGAGTTGATTTGCATGATTTACAATTTACATGAAAAATAGGCCTTTAAACTAGTACAAAACTCCAACGGTAGCGCCAACATGCTATCATGCAAGATTTGCTGAGCTCTCGCAAGTTTTCAAGCAGTTTTATTCCCTTGCTTGGCAGATAATAATGTTAAAATGTCACTCACAATTAAAGATATATTTCCAATGGGTAAAAATGTATTTGCAATCTGAACATGTTCATCGTTTGGTCAGTGTCATAGAAGGGATTGTTTGACTTTCGAGGTTCCACTTCATAGTTTAATTTAGGCGTCATCATCGTCCTCATAAGTGGAACTAAGGAGCGATGAGCTTGTCAGTATATTTTGACTGTTATTCGTCAGTCCATCATTTCTGTTGAGGATTCGACCTCTGAACTGGTTATTTGGATTATTGACCACTACAGGGGCTCCGGTAAGAGAGCACAGAGTCTTCAGTAGAACTCGGCACTTTATTCAGCTTCACTGTGCAGATGTGCATACATGTCTGCGCACAATTATATATATATAAAGTATCTGAAACAATGAGAGAAAGAAACCCCATCAAAATACAATTGGAATAAGCAACTAAGTGTTTCTACTATCTAACAGTCAGCAACACTCTCAACACCAGTAAACTGACATATATAGACATTTAAATGTTGTCTTTTCCAGTCTACATTACCTGTACTAGCAAGTTGCCAACGGCTACCTATTGCACAAGTTAGCTAAACACTGTTGACTAACGAATGCAAACATGAGAATAAAACGAGTGTATAAACAATATAAACACACTCATTATTTTACCGAAGAAATCAAGAAGAGTATGCTATCAATATTAATCAGAATGAATTAGAACAAGTAATCACATCGTCATTGACTACTGCACCGCTCTGAGCTGAATGACGAACGAAAACGCTAAACAGGAAACGGAAATACGAAGCGACCCTTCAAAATAAAAGACGCGCCTTTCAGAATAAGGCAATGAAACGTCACATATTAAACGACTCGAAGAATTCTTAACAATTTCATTTTGGATTTTTTTCATTCCAGTATAATGTTGTTCAAAACACCAATCCAGGCCAGTTTGGTCATCTTACATCTGTGGCCCTCACACATCCCAAGTTTAGATGCAGACTCACCTAGAGTGGTTTATGACGAAACAGGACTTTTTTGCACAATTACAGTACTTCAGGTCACTACCAGTAGTCATATCTTCCACTACATGAAACACGTTTATAATAGCCTTCCACGTAATATTTTAACATCACTTTATAATCGTTATAGCCTTTTTTTTTTTTTTTAAATAAAAAAATAAAAATGGGAGTTGTGGGGTAGTGCACAATAGGCCCCTGTAATGTGGCCCAAGCTGTTGTCCTTAAAGTGGGGGGGTGGATTCATCATCTATCATCTGTACCACTTCTCCTCAATAGGATCACGGGGGTTGCTGGCCTATCCCAGCTATCTTCGGGCAGTTAGGCGGGGGACACCCTGAACTGGTTGCCAGCCAATTGCAGAGCACACAGAGACGAACAACCATCCGCGCTCACACTCATACCTAGGGGCAATTTAGAGTGTTCAATTGGCCTGCCATGCATGTTTTTGGAATGTGGGAGGAAACCAGAGTACCCGGAGGAAACCCACGCAGGAACTGAGAAAACATTCAAACTCCACACAGGAAGGACGGAGCCGGAATCAAACCCACAACGTGCTAACCTGTCAGCCGGGGGGTGGGTTCATCTGATTAATTATTATTCCATAAACACATGATTAATCAGAAAACTGATAACCTGATAAAGTCTAAATCGGGGCAGGAAATGTTCAATTGACTTCTGCTTCAACGCATTTCTTTCTCCTTGCATTACTTTTACTTTTATACTTTAAGTAGTTTCAAACACAATATTTTTGCTTAATTAAAAAGCTGATACTTTGACTTCTACTATTTCTTTTTAAATATTTTTACTTGCGAAATGAACGTGCATCATTTTGACACCTTTAACTATAGTAGTACAACTGAGGGAGAGTATTGAGAACTGGCCTGGCCTTTAACAATCCTCGGTCTGAGAATATTAAAACTAATATTAAAATGTCTTCCTCCGTCTGCAGTCCTCTACTGATTGCTATCTTAACCCCTGACTTGTGGTGTGCATGTGGGCGAGGGCACCACAGTCCATTCTGTTCCTATTCGCCAACAAGCCTGAGAGGAGCCACAATTTAATTCTTTCTGCATGTGATTTCTGGATAATGGGAAGGCTGGATAATATATGCACGGAAGTTATTACTATCTGGGCTACAATGCAGACATGCGCACACACATACGCATTTATTTAATCTCTGTGACTGAATGGTGCTCTGTGTGAGAGAAGGCAACCTAGAGGACTATTATATTTGAATCATTGTGGCCCCTAGATTGCTCTCTCTCTCTCTCACACACACTTCTAATCTACTCCGATAGAAATAGCGACATGTCATAGTACTGAGGGACGCTCTTAAATCAAGTTGGGTAGAGACAAGGGGCAAGTAAAGATGGCTGGAAGGGGAAAAGAAGGAACGATGGAATGATAAGGGGGGAAAAACACTGTGTAGCGTTAGAACAGAAATTTTCACTGTTTTCTATTAGTTTATTTTGTGATATCCCCAAACTTTAAGAGGTGTGGGTTGGGGTTGATTTGTTTGAGCAAATTGGCTTTCCAAAGTAATACTGGACAGTGTGCTGAACCAGTGCAGTGAATATTAAACTGGTCAAATTGGGGAGCTTCAGATTGCAGACAGACAATTTGATTCATTGTGACAAAGTCGTGCAATTTGTGGCTGTGCAATGAAACCACCCAGATATGATGGATGTGGCTTATGGATGCAGAATTTGAGACAGGGGGAAATCTTTTTGAATGCGACTCAGGGCAGTCTAATTGATGAAGATATTATATTGTAAAGAGAGAAAATAATGTTTCTTCCTTACATATTAAAACACACTAACATGAATCCGGTGCAGTTTCAGCCCTGAGAAGAAATAATTAGACAATAATTTTGCACATATTACCAAGGTTAATTGTCTTGAATTAATTAAAATCCATTTATTTCTGCAATGTCCAAAGCCTGTGCACCAAAGTATTATTTTCCTCTTTTTAAATATTTTAAAGGATATATATATATATATATATATATATATATATATATATATATATATATATATATTAGACTCTTCTCTTCAAGATTATGGGGATATGATGTATATAAGAATGTGATACAAGTACATTATGTACAAGGATTTCTGCTTAAAACAAACGTGTCAAGCACAGAAAAGTCTCTATTGTCATTTGCTTCATTTGGCCCCAATCTGACATTTTACCCCTCCACTCTTTACCTTTTCTCCAACCCCCTTTGTTCAACATACTCCTATTTATCACTGTGTGAAGGCTGAAAGAGATATTATTATGGGGTGCCGGGCTGGAGACAGCAGACAGGGGTAGCCACATGGATCGCGTAGCGAGGGAGCGCGCCTAATGACGAGAGGACAGGCTTGGTCAGTGGTCTGTGGTACCTGCTGGGTGTGATAAATGGAGAGCAGAGAGGAAAGAGCAGGGAGGGAGGACGATAGATAGTCTCGTCTCTGCTTGCACATATTTTATTTTATTGTCTCCTCTCCAAGTGTGTAACTTGGTTCCATGCCTACCAAGCCAATAGCAAGGACTGTCTAGTTTAGGAATACATTTGCCACAGGCGAGTGTGTTGTGGGAAGGGGCAATATGGGGGAATATGTTTTTTATTTAACTTATTCTGCAAAGTAATTTTGAGATGGATATAGATTAGTCGTACGCCAATGTTTCTAACTTGCTGCTGGTTGAACGCAATCTGATTCGGAGAGCTGTTTTGGGAAAAATATTCTCGCCAAAGGAACACTTTTGTGGAAAAAAAACTGCAAAATGTCAAATAGAAATCAAAACACATGCAGTGCTTGCTCACTGAACAAGGACTTGAAAGGTATGCTCATAAAGTAACTACACTATGGAATCATTATTGCTGAGTGTATATTATTGGGAAAGTTCATCTTGTGTTATAATTTGGTCACTTCTGTTGTTGTTTCAATGAATACGAGAGAGTTTGACACAAATTTCAAAGAAATGCTAATTTATGCAAGGCAATTACATGCTTTCAGCATAATACTGTATCCATATAAAGCTTCTAATGATAACCATTTCCGCACGTGTTTTTGTTACTGGTGACAACAGAGCACAGAAATAGAAATAAATTGCAATCATTATCCTTGATGAGTCATAATCATAAATATTTGATATCAAATTGTAATTCTGAGCTTCTTTAGGAAACGAGTGGATGGTTTAATTGTGGAGAAAAGCAACATTTATATTCGTTGGTGTTGTGAATAATTGAACTAGGCAAAATTAATTACCTTTGCCATTAATTTAAGCTCACCTTCTACACATGGTGCATAAAAAAACATATATTAATAATTCTTACACACTCTCGCTCACTCTCACACACACACACACACAATCGCAGACTTGTCTAAAAACAATCTAAGATGAATATAAAGGCTGGATATCAGACTATTCATCACTAGATGATTACCACCTGACAGCAGTAATTGAAAAACACTTATTGGAGTGGTTGGGGAGGAGGGCTGCCTCAGCCCCATCTGACAAAATAACCCTCAGAGGGTAAGAACAGTCTCAGGGTGATGATAAATGGACATATTTTCAAAGCCAAGCTTCATGATTTCCATTTTTTTTGTTACAGACAGAACATCCTGCTACAAGGAAAATGACCCTGCATCTACGTCTACAGTGTATGTCCAAAGTAAATTTTGCAATGCATTAGAGGAATGAGTCCTTTTTTTGTCACGTTGGTTTCAGGTTTGTGCATATGTCCTTATTTTCTGTGTATACTTTACAGCAAATGTTATATGGGTAAGTCTGAATTGTAATGTTCCACCTTGTGGTATCCAATAAAGCAGATTTCTTTTAAGTAATTACAATGCCTTGATGTACAGTGTAAATTTTGAAAAAAAAAATCTCCCTGTCTTAATTGCTAATGCACAATCAATTTAACAACTACAATAAGTTAACCGCAATAAATAAAAAAGCCTTCTTTCTATTGAGTGTGAGTGAGCCAGAGCCTATCCCAGATGACTTCCAAACTGGTCAGCAGTAAACCACTCCAGTTTACAATCAAGCTTATTGACAATTTAGAGATTTGATGGGAGAACCAGCAAATTTCACAATCTCTGCAAAGGGAGACTGCAGCTAACACCCAACCCTGCAAATTAAGAACTGGAAGGCAGACGTGCCAACCATTTGTCTGCTATGCTTCAAAAAAATATTTAGCTATTTATTTAATCACGTTAGTCCCACTGAGATCAAAAATCCATTTTCCAAAGGAGCCATGACCAAGTATGGCAACAACGCAATTTCAAAATTAGGCACACTCCAACTCACACAGGTCAGATAAATATATATAATCCACCATCGTGCTATATACTCAACCATTCCACAAGTAGCAGACATTTACCTCACCTCACTGTTACAAGTGTGTGAAAAAGTATTTGTTGCCAACAGGTTGCCATCGAATCACAAGGACAAAAATCATTCTCAATCATGGACAATTTAGGACAGGGTTGTCAAACAAATTTTTTGTCGTGGGCCACAACATGGTTACGGTGCATAAATTCTTGGAATATCTCACATCTCAGTGTTGTTGAAAGTGAAGACAATTTGCAAGAAACATGAAGTTGCCGCACATAATGTGTCTGTGTTATGTACTTTGTACAAAAAAATGATGTCGTGGGCAAAAGCTGGACCCGGGCCTTGAGTTTGGCACTTGTGATTTACAGTCTTGAATTAACGTATAATCTGCAATTGACAGGCAACCAGTTTGAGGTGTACGCCACCTACCGCTTGAAGCAAGATGGAATAGCCTTCAGCACGCACGCAACCCTAGTGAGGATGAGCGGTTAGAAAATGGATGGATGAATTACCCGATCATGCGTGTTCTTGGAATGTGGGAGGGGGGGGGGATCTGAATACCCGGAGAAAACCATGCTTGCATGGTGATAATGCAAACTCCGCAAAGGAAAGTTGGAGGCTGTATTTGAACGCACTGTGAGGCGAATGCGCCTACAAGTCGTCCACTATTCCACCCTTTGCATAGTTAACCCAGTTTAACGTTTAAGCTTGTCAATCAGCAGTTTTTAAAAATGGTGATTGTATAGATCAAGGAAAAAAACATGCACACACACACTATATATATATATATATATATATATATATATATATATATATATATATACAGTAAACCCCCGGTTATCGCGGTTAATGGGGACCGAGACCACCCGCGAAAATTGAAAATCCGCGAAGTAGCGGCGCACCTTCAAAAATGCTTAAAAAAAAAAAATATATATATATATTTATATATATTTACGGGTAGGGTAGAGAGAGAGAGAGTGAAATTCATGTTATAACAAAAAAAAACAAATTATTATTAAAACTTATTATTTTTTTATTCCCCAGCCATTATTTTTGTATTTATTCAATTACTTCTTTTTGTATTTATTTAATTACTTTGACTTTTACCTGCTGGTACGCCGCCCGATGTGCCCTGTGAAATGAAAGGTGGCATTCTTCATTTATTTATTTATTCATTTATTCAATCATAACTGACAGCCTCGCGCTCCGCTCGTGCCCGGGCGGAAGAGGTGCTCCTCTTCGGCTTAACTGTCACGCACGCCGGACCTGCTCCCCCGAAGCGTGTCTCCGTTCGGTTGAACTCGGATTCATTTCGTCCCGCTCGTGCCCCGGGCGGAAGGTGCTCCTCTTCGGCGTAATTGCCACGCACGCCGGCCGGCCTCCTCCGGAGCTCTCGTACGGTCCCGAACGGAGCGAAATGTCGCCACGCTCGTGCCCGGGCGGAAGGTGCTCCTCTTCGGCTTAACTGCCACGCACGCTGGCCGGAGCTCTGGTACGGTCCGAACCGCGCGAAACGTCGCCCCAAATCGTGCCCGGGGGAACGTGCTCTTCTTCGTCCACTCTCCTCTTCGCCCACACTCTTCTTCTAACCGCTCCAGCGCCCCGTCGTGCCGCTCGGCGAAACTACAATGCCCCCGAATATTTTTCAGACCCGCGAAGCTCTGAACCGAAAGGTGAACCGCGAAGTAGCGAGGTTTCACTGTATATATATATATATATATATATTTATATATATATATATATATATATATATATATATATATATATTTATATATATATATATATATATATATATATATATATATATATTTTTTTTTTTTACAAAGAAAAAGTCTCACCTTCCCCGTACGTCCCTTAAGGAGTCATTTGACTCCCATGCCATCGTATCTGTCAGTTTGCTGTTACTTAACAAGCCATTCTTCTCAGTATGGCCAATATTTAACGCTGCTTTTCAACTAACTAACACATCATCATTATTTTGATAAATGGTATCTCTCTCGCTTGTTTCTTTTGTCCTTTTCCTGACACTCTCATCTACGATCCCTTGCTCCGTCATCTCTTTTAATCGCTCTTGAGAGATTTTGTCACCATGCTGTCCTCTGCAATGCCTTGTCCTGTGTAATGAGTGTCTTGTACCATCATAGGCCCACAGTGTCGTGTCTTATCCATTTCTACGTCTGAAATCATGTAATGTGTGTCCTTCATCTTTGTCTTGTCAAAGTACATCTCTGTAATTTGTTAAAACAGTAATAATATGGCCACTGCGAGCACAAGTGGATGTATTTGATTTATTAGCTTCGTTTAATACCTTGCAGAGTTTTAGACAATATTATCAATTAAGTCTGTCAGTGTTCTAGTTTACCAGAACAGAGTCACAAACCTGTTTGGCTCATCACAACACAAAAAGGCTGATGACTATTCTCAGCAAGTTGCTGACCATGAATAATTTGAATTGATAAACTGACACAGAATATATAAAATATGTTTATATCTTAAGGGAGGCAGTCTCACATATTTAACGACATTGGAAGCAAAAGGTAACTGTTGCAAAAAATGAAAAATGTCAACAACTTAATGGAGAGATGCTTGTTTGCTTCCTGCCTATACTTGAGGTGCCCTTAAGCAAGGCATGGAGTGGACATCCAACCCTAGCTCAAGAGGTTGCTGCTGTGTTTGCACACCCCATCACTCTGGCATTTGTGACATATGCTTGTTCAGTGCATAAAAGTTGACTATCCCCTTGCGAGAATATTGAGAAAAAAACAAAAATAGACCAAACATGGCAGATCAGCTATCTACTTAAATTATGACTGTCCTGTTCAGGAGTCTTGGACACAATGTTTATTTTATTCCACTATAAGATGACCAAATAAGAAAATGCTTTTAACTATTTACATTACAAAGAGTATTAGCTGACCATTGGGTATTACTTTTGTGGTGTGATGCAATGCAACAGATGGCCTTTGTTGACATATGAGCTAGTTTTACCGCTATGATCATGGTCATGCATTCATTTCTTATCAGCTTTGCCTTTGTCTCTGATAAGGACGGTTTGATGTCTTCTCCTCAGCTTCCACTTTGTCTGGGGGAACCTGACAGACCTCACCTATCTTTGATCTGTGATAACGAGCATCTCCTTGTCAAATACGAAACAGACAGAAGGAACTGAAACACTTGGTGACACGTCTATATCAAACGAGATGTCACATCTTCTTTTGGAGATGAGGAAACAAACACGTTTTAGAGAACAAACCATTGATGAAATTCTAAGGCAACCCCTTTCAATAGCTGTGTGTTAATTATCAATCAATACTTTGGAAAGTCGAATGGAAACAGAACTGAGGTTCACCTTGACTTACAAAGTTGAGGATTATAATATATTTCATAATGTTATGCGATAATGTATGTATTTTCTGTTGATTTTGTGTTCTTACCAATTACACTATGTTTCACATATCTAATAATTAAGTGATTATGCTCAAGACAGATTTTGGTAAATAGAATTTAGACATATTTTCACTTTTTATTTGACAATAAAAAATATTAGAACCAAATATTTGGTGGTTAATATAAGCAGGATAACTTAAGATGTGAAATAAAACAGATTTCAAAATTATTTTGTCAATACAAAACTAAAGTAGTGAGGGGTGGGGTAACTTTACATAGGAGGTGTCAGTACTGTTCCCCTTGGTCAAAAAAGACTTAGCTACAGCCCTTGAAACTGAGCCAGTGATTCCAGCAGCCGGCTGACACAACCAGAGTGTGATTAGTCGCTTGTCCATGGATGCAACTAGTTAATGTGAATTGCATGACATTCAATTAATCAATCATATTTATATTGCACTTCTCAAAGAAAATTAGTTAAAACCGACCCCCCCACGCCACCACCACAAGCCCACAAGGATACAAACATTCGCACACACTGATCACCACACTCCTTAGAGTCACAGTTTCAAATCAAAACCAATAAAACTGAGCATACAAGCAAACAATGGAACAAAGAAATAAGATTAACACAAAACATGTATCTCTCATGCCATCTATATACCCAAAAGAAATAAAAATAACACAAAAAGATTATAGCAATGGCTTCTTGGGAGCCACTCAGACTCTGCCAATCACATGGCTGTTTAGAGAGATGTGCTGTTGTGCTTTGGGCTTTTTGCAGTCTGTTGTCTAAACCTGGGATGTTTCTTGCTTGCCATAACATAAATGATAAGACAGACTACAACATTGTGGACAGCTGCCCTTTTGTCCAGCTTTCTCCTACACAGGGTTCGCGGTTAACCGCTTCCCGATTGCCCGGGGCAAGTGAAATTTGGCCACGAGCAAGGTAAAATTATGGGCAACTTACCCGACCGGGCAAGCATTTTTTAAATTAATTTCGACGAAAACCGTGGTGTGATCTGTTTGTGTGCACTGTATGGTGATGGTTTAACCCAGACACCCCCTTATGTTGTGGTATGGTCCATTGGCCTTATCGGGGGCAATGGGCGGGCGCTACGGGGATCAGTTAGTTCAGTGAATGTCGAGTTAAAGTGGACGTCAATAAATCCCGCAGTATTGGAACTCGCTGTAGTTGCATCCTCATTTGAAGTTTGAAAAACACAACAAAAACCTACGATATTTCGGCCGAAAATTGACAGCCGGAAGTTTTCTTACCTTCTGCGCATGTTTACAAGTGGCGACGAGTTCGTTCAAATCCGAACATTTCGGATTCCTCTGACATAACTACAATAGCTCGAATATTTTTAAGTAGACAATTCAGTTGTGAGTAAGGAAGGGAGTAATATTTTATTATTGGCTGTTAATTCATTAGCTCCATGATGTGACCTGACATAGTGTCAAGTGACTGTGTTCTGTTTATGCTATGAAACTTATGGAGGCATCACCACAGGCACTGGTCTTAAAGGAATACACAAATTTCCCACACTCATAATTTACTCATGTGATTACTCAATTAATAGGCTCTCCTGGACTTAAAATTGATAATCTGGATTGCTGTAATATCATTTTCCCAATTTAACATGCAGATTTGTTAATTATTACACAGGATGATACATGCTGATGTGAGTCGGGTTTCATGGTTGATGATGAAAACAAGATTAATTTATGTTTATCAGATTATATGTTTATTTACATTTGTGGCACACATTTTACAAAATAAACATTTTATTCTTAGTCTAGCTTTCACAGGACCAGTTCTACCTGCCAGCTGCCAGCTCCTTACGGACATATGCTTTATTGACTGTTTCTTAATGCCTGCAATGTCTGCAACATAGAACTCATGAAGGAATAACATAATCCTGGGTCATCAGACACCTAATTAATGTGTTAATACATGATACATTTTTATATAAGCAACCCTTATGATTGTAGCGTATTTTTAATTCTTTCTAGGCAGGAACTGTCCGAACAAAAAATTCATGCAATTTGTAATTAGACACTTTGTCATACAAAAAGTCACTCAGGGCAAGGTAATTTAATCTTCGGGCAAGAGAAAAAAAATTGTCACTTACCCAAGTCGGGCAAGTAATTTGGCCACTTGGGCAAGGCAAATTTTAGTGGCACTTGCCCTATGGGCAAGCAATTTTTAAAGTTAACCGCGAACCCTGCTACACCATCACCCAAACACCATAGTCACATAATGTATTAGTCACAGTCAATTCGAAGCATAGATGACTCAGACTTTGACCAGCAGGGTGTGCTAACATGCACTCCGAACAGATGAGTCAAAGGGCTGATGGACGAGAGTGGTGCTCAGTCCATATCAAGGGCGCTCGCTTTACAAGGCGCCTTGTTTGTTTTGGGGAAGATTTGGGACTTTAAAGTGCGTCCTATGGTCCGTAAAATACGGTAAGTACAAACAAATTAGCAAGACAATGAGTAGCACCTGAACAAGACAAAATGGGTTGGTGGGACCTGATTGTTTAACGCTGGGGCTTGGGTAGATGAACACAGGTGGACACAAAGAACATGATGAGACACACCAAAGGAAAGGAAAAAAAACATGAAACTACATATTAAACCAAAAACCACAAGTACAAGTACTTGGATGAGATATATGACTGGTGGCACATCCCGGGCTTTGAGATCTTGAGATGTCGTTAACCTCTCTCGGTCACACCTTGTCATCGCGGTCACAAGGTCAAGCTGTCGAGGAAATGCTTGCTTTGGAGCTGAATGAGCCGATCGTCATTATTTATTTTCTCTAGTTTTTGTACCATGGCATCAATAACACACTGCGCTATAATCCACCACCTTACCACCTGTCACTTTCATGTTGCATTTAGAGAAACCCAACTCAATACTAAGGTCGCCTAATTCTGCTCATGATGGCACAAAACATTTGTGGCCTTGTTCACCTCCCCAGAAAAGTGTTCCCCACGCCCTAGGATAGCACATATATGGAAAAACAAACCCCAAAACTACGTATCCATCCATTATCTGTACTGCTTGTCCTCACAAGGGTCGCGGGCATGCTGGAGCCCATCCCAGCTGTCTTCGAGCTGTATGTGGGGTGCACCCTGGGCTAGTTGCCAGCTGATTGCATGGTACACAAAGATGAACAACCATCCGCACTCAAACTCATACGGGCTATTTAGAGTGCCCAATCAACCTGCCATGTATGTTTTTGGAATTTGGGAGGAAACTGGAGTTCCTGGAGGAAGTCCATATAGATATTGAATTTTTCCCTTTTTTTCTTTGTTATATTTGGTGCGGGTCTATCATAAACTTCATAACCTTATAGTTACTGTATGTATGATCAACATAACATTTCTTTTACAACCAAACATTTGTGGCCTCGTACAATATGTTTCAGTAGCGTTTAAAAATTGTTTTGTTGTCAAGGTTGAGGAAGGTGAGGACCCAAACGCAAGGAAGCAAGGCAGGGGTAACTTAAAGGGCATTTAATGAACAGAAAAGTAAGGCAAACAGGGAACTTGGAAAGACTAGACAACGACAGGAAACTAATGATCGGGACAGGCAACAGGAACAGGCAACAGGGACAAGCGACAGGGACAAGCGACAGTGAAAATGACAATGAACCAACAAGAACTGAAAGCAACCAGGGAACTAAATACACACAAATTGACGAGACAACGAGGAGCACCTGGACAAGACATGGAGGGTTGGAATGACCGGATTGGTTAAAACTAGGGCTTGGGTAAACGAGCACAGGTGGACACAATAGACAAGACGAGACAAGACACATGAACAAGGCCAAAACATGAAACCAAATACTAAACCAAAAATAACAAATACAAATCATGACATTTGTGTTCAAAAGCTTTTAAAAATGTTCAGCACATTTTTTATTTAATTAAACATATTCTAATGATTATCCTTATTATTTTTTTCAATTCATTCAACAAATATAGGTTATTTAGTTATTAGTTATTCCACTGCCTTTTACTTATTTTTGCACATTTCTGCTGTGGCATTGTTTCAGAACTGCACTTTGGTACAATTGTGGCGGTTCTGAAAGTACTATAAAAAAAGAACAGAGTAGAAATGAGTTGAATTCTTAAACAAATACAAATGTGAACTCCTCCCCACTTAAATAAAGCCCTTGTGTGGCAAATGAATTTCCCCACAGGCATAAGTAAAGTATTCTGAATTTGTCTCTTAAATGACATAATTGCTGTAACATATTCTCACGATGAAATGTCATTGTATAAGTTATATATTCTGTTTCCGAGTGTGCTATGTGCTGTGAGGGCCATTTTTTGTGAAATGACGGTTTACTTAGCTGACTTTTATGATATGTTCTAAACACCAGCTCCACCAATAACCCAGACAGGAGACACACTATATAAAATGCATGGATGGGGGTATGCATTGCAAGGCTTATGATGCTGGATTATACTTCTGTTATTATTGTTGTTATATTGAAAATATAGTTGTAGCCTACAGTTGTCAACATAAAAGCACAGATTTTAAGCACAGAAAAATTTGAAACACGTGATGTATGGTTAAAGTTTGTTGTTGAATTTTTTTTTCTGCTTTTTTCTCCGATTGGCTTTTCATACCTCAACCGACCTTTCCCCCCGCGTCCCCTTCTGTCTGTTACAACTCACCGTTCATTTTCTCCCCTTTGGACGGCCCATTAGCTGGATGGCCAGTCGAGTGTGACAGGGTGGCTCTGGTCATGGCAACACACAGTTGTAACGTCAGATTAGTCTGCTGAACAAGGGGAACCAGAGTAGGATTTTTTTTCCATTAGCCTACCCGACTATGTGCTGAGATCCTGACACACAGATGGAGAGTCAGACAAAAAGATGGTGACCCGTAAGAAAAACAATTCCTCTGGTTTTATAGACAAATTTGTTTTTATTTATTTAAAACTAAAGTGCATAACATCGGAGGAACGGTTTGGGCAGTTATGAAACTGTAAACACAGTGCATTTGGAAACTGGGGGACTTAGATGGCAGACTTATCATTTTTGTTTTCTTAGTTAGGAAGTATAGACAAAAATCACATTTCCACTGAAATAATGAATGACCAACTGTTTTTCATTTTTAGATATTCAGCATTCTATAGTTAAATTTGAACTGCAGAGCAGCTCACTAATTTCCTTTCTAGAAAAATTTGTGTGATTTTACACAAATCTCTCCCCATGTGCATAGATATTTGTCAATGAAATGGAAGTGACCTCAAACCAACAGTCGAGACTTTGAGTACTAAAACAACACACTTGTCTCTTTTTTTAATCAGGGTACCTGAATTACTGGAGGACTTGTTTCACCCCTAGTGAAATGTAAAGATTTTGAAATAACGCTTTACAAATCATCCACAAAGCTAAATATGGACAGTTAGCACGCGATATTCAGAAGTTGTTTAAAGTGATGGTCAGGGTTAGAGTTTAGAACCTGAGAGAGTTAATTTTATCTGGAAAAATTTGACAGCAAATGTAAAGAAATAACCATGCATTTTGTGTTTCAAAACATGATTGGAGTGCTGTTTTGGTTTTTGAAAAGAAAACCCTGTATGTTAAGTTCTGCATTTAGATTATAAGATATTTCTTTCCATTTTTCAACAAGGACCAGTTTGTGTAAAGCTCTTCATGCTCAGTTGGTTTTTCATGGTTTGGACAGTCCTGCCATAACCAACAGATGAACAAACAAACTATCAAGAGTAAATGCTTTCTCCTGTCCATCATAAATCCTCTACGTTGCCACCTCCACCCTCAAACAGGCGACAGTCCTCGATTCTCTATCACACTCTCCATGACAATTGTGTTTCTTGGCCTTATCGAGGAATGTGAAACTCCACAGAGCGACATCTCCGTGTCGGGCTCAGAGCAGATATGCCAATTCATTTCGCAGCTGGCGATTTGACAAGCTAGACTGCTTCACTTGAAAGACGTCATTCAGCCCTCAACCCACCACCGCTGATCCAACTCCCCTCCCCTTTCTCCCTCTTCACTGTCTTTTCCAGCCCTCCTTTATCCTGCTCTCCCCATCCCATCTCCCTCTCTTCGTCTTGAATTCCACAGAGCTTTGCCTCTTCAGATTGAAAAGGGCTCTTGGCCTGTGACCAAAAAAAAGGCTGAAAGAACACTCCCCAACAACAACAACAACAAAAAAAACCTTCAAATATGCCTCTGTCTATCACTCTCCTTCATCAAGAAAAAAATTGAAGTCCTGAAAATATCAAATTATTGGGTAGCCGAGGGAGGCGAGGGGATGATAACATTGTGGATATTAGGGCTGGAAAAGCAGAAAAAGAGGAAAGCGCATGAGCAGACATGAGAAGAGATAGAAAGCAAAAAGAAGAGAGAAGAGGAGACGAGATTGGGGCATCAAGCTGTGGGTGTTTGAGGGGATGACACGGCCGCTAATACAAGTGTTTAAATATTTGATGCAGGCAGGGATAAAGCGGGATCGTCTCGCCACAGAATTGAGTGTCAAGATGAGAATCTATTACAGAGAAAGTGTGTGCGTGTGCGGGTGTGTGTGTGTGTGTGTGGGTGTGTATACTCGGCAGGCATGACACTGTGGAGAAGCAGAGGAGAGTCTTGTGCGTGTTTTTGCTGCAATCTCCTCAGCCCTTCTAGCGTCATGTTGCTCCAACACACACCGCCTCTATTTTCACTGAAATGTTTTTGGGCTGCACATGCTGATTATCTTTTGGAACAAGGGGAGCAGGTTTTTGATTAAACAAAATAAGGGTTGAAATTAGAAAGGCCAACTAAGGGGCCCTTTATATGTTTTTAGTTTAAAACTGATCAAATCGGAATATAAAATAAAATAAACCACGGGAGGCACAGACCCTTTCGATACCTAGAATGAATTATTTTCCATTTTGCGTTTCATGTTTGCTGCAGACACCCATCGATCCGAGTGGCCTGTTCGAAGCGATGACAGCGCATCCGCCATATTGGATGTGTCCATTGTTGTGTTGTCGATGGTAATACTTGTCAGAGGTTGTCAAAAAATGCGCCAGACAAGACTATTGACAAGGCGTGCTATGAGAATATATACAAATATATGAAACAAAGTATGTATGTCATTCAAATAATGCAGCACACATGACAAAAGCTGAAATAGCTTTTCCTGTTGTCTTTGTACTGTAATAAATTTAATTCAGGTGGCAGAAAAACAGGCACACATGTTTTTTTTTTTTTTTTTTCCAACACACCTTCACAAGTTCAATCTCACAAGACTGAGAGAGATTGAAGGCTTGTTTCCTGATAGTGCTGAGAAACCCACACACAATACACCACTGTGCGTGAGTGCGTGCGTGTGTGCGTGTGTGTGTATGCGTGTGTGCGTGTGTGCTGTCTAGACGGCTGAGTGACACTTTAACCTGCGTGTAATGAGGGCATGGTAGAACACTGTTCGGGAATAAAGCTTGTTACTTTTAGTCCAAACACACTGAAACACAAAGAATGCTTCCGCATAGACACTGTGGACACAAACACACACATTTCATTCAAACAAGCCTTAACTAACACCATGTCAAGGTTGACCAACACCATTGACTCCAATTTCATCAGGCGCCGTAGCTCAAATGTGGGTCTACCCCCCACCTACCCCCAACACGGAGCCAGCCCCTCTCACCCATATTCGACTTTTTTTCAGGTAACCACTGATATGGCCGCTGATACATTTTAACTTTGCAATTTGAAAGCAAACTAAAGTCATCTCAAAGTGCTCCCTGTCCCCAAATTCAGAATGCACTTCAAAAGCAAATGTGACTGAAAACCAAGTGAAGGATAATGTCTTGAATAAAAACTAATTGATATGCAATAATATGATTTCAAGCAGAATTTTTATTTTTTATAGTAGTAAGTGTCTTCATGCTACACAAAACAGTTTTAATGTTTCGAGAGATACAGTATAATACTTAAAATACAAAGAAGTGGGAGCTGCAGCTTGTGTTTTGGTTTTAAACACCTTTTTTGTATTCATTTTGTGTCTTGATTGTGTTTGAGAGTGAGAGGCTCAAAAGGCAAGGAAATGGCCAGTATTTTTTTCATCCATTTTCTAAGCCGCTTCTCCTCACTGGGGTTGTGGGGGTGCTGGAGGATAGCCCAGCTGTCTTCGGGCACTAGGCAAGGTACTCCCTGGACTGGTTGGACACACGGACAAACAACCAATTTAGAGTGTTCGATCAACCTATCATGCATGTCTTTGGATTGGGGAGGAACCCAGAGTACCCAGAGAAAACCCACATCGGCACGAGGCAAACATGAAAACTCCACACAAGAAGGCCGGAGCCGGAATCAAACCCACAACCTCTGCACTGTGAGGGCATCGTGCTAACCAGTCGGCAACCGCACAGCCACCAGTATTTTACATTTATGTTATAGTTTTGCAGCAACTCAGTACTTTCATGCATATCCTGTTTTGTATTATGGTCAAGCATCAGCCTATCTCAGCGACCACGTTGCCACAGTTGCTCAGGTAATGATCAATTACGACTCACCTGCTGCCATGATTTGTTGTTACCTGAGCCTTGCGCAATTGTGATGTCATTTTCATTCGATAGAAAGTGACCAAATGGCCGCCAGCTGGGATGGCTAAAAATGGGCGGATTTTGCTGCTTCACTCTTCTTCCACAATTACAATATTAATGAGAATGACATATTTCGACTCGTGGGCCTTCATTGAACATCTTGTAAAGATATTTTGGGGATTCATTTCCCCATTAAGAGACAATAACAATGGGAAAAATGTGATAGTGGTCTTATAATGTCGCTCTACACACACGCACGCACGCACCCGCACCCCCAGACACTTACCTATGCACGCAATGACACGTGTCAAAACCCCTCCTTTTCCACACACATACATACATCCCCTTGATCGCCCCACTCGCCGGTGTTTCAGTGTTCCATGTCGCCACCCTGTCTTGTCACATTTCCTCCTTGTCTGCCACACCGTCGCACGCGCCCCTTCTTCGCTGTCTTCACTCTTTTGTACTCCTTGTCCTCCTATCTACTCTCTCTTCCCCCATCCTTCCATCCAATCAATAACTGCTGCCACTTCCTTCCACGGCTCAGGAAAAAAACAATTAAAAGGCATCGATCCCAGCACACGCACTCACACATGGACGTGCATCAATACGCACAGGCACACGCTCAAAACACACACCGGGTAAACATACACACGCTCAGGCATGAATATGCAAGTGGGTCTCCTTGACCTTCAAAGACAGAAGAGAGGCAGCTGACTTCATTCTTCATGGGACTGATACTGGATACGCCTTGCCTTTCTCTGTCCCCCTCTTGACCACACACACACACACACATTTATTGACAAAAAGAAGCAGATGTTTAAAACAAACATGCAAACTTCAGTGTAAAAAGGACCGTTTTTATTTTTACTGCAACACTTTTAACCCACTTGTTCGATATATCGATAAAGGCCATATACAATGAAAGTGGGGCCAAGTCAGGGCCGGATTGAAAAGAAATCAAAATGCTCACCATTATGGATGATAAGTCGATTTTATTCACAAAGCAGCAAAAACGTTATCTCAAGGCACTTTACTCAAGGGGTACGTCAAGAATGACACCCAACTTCTTGGGATGCAACCAGCGGTGTTGCCATCGCACTTTCCAGTTTGGGAACGGATCATTACGTGCCCATTGTTCTCTTGCCCCTCCTTGGTCACTAAACCCCTCTTTTGTGTTTTTTCTCTATCCAACCTCTGTTGCTCTACTGTGTCTCTTCATCTCACTCCAAGAACAAACCCCAAGACAAGCCCCACAGAACCTTGGTTCTGTTCAAGGTCTCTCTACCTTTAAGGGTGTTTTTCCTAGCCTCCTCAAGTGCTTTAGGCTGATCTTTTACTAAAGTTTTAAGGTTTAAATTTGTTTTTCTTTAAATCCAAATATCTTGGTCCAGACAAATGTGGTTGAGGCAGGTGAAGAAAGGAAGAAGAAGGTATGAATCAAGGGTTGACAGAGAAAGCGAAACCAAACTAGTGGAGATGGAAGAAAGAAAGACAAATCCCAGTGGGCAAAGCAGTAAGTGAACAAGAGAGAGAGGGAATGTGTGTGTGTGTGTGTGAAATAGAGAGGGACAGTGGTCACACTCTGGCTGTTGCTCAATGAGGGAGTGGCCTGTAATGCCACTTCTAATCTGTGTCCACTGAGCCCTGACACACATTCATGCACACACAGCCAAACCACATCTTCAGAGCTGCCAAGGATTCGGCCACATGAAAAATACTCACGCCTCTCGGCCACCGATTGAAAACCGGGGATAGAAATGAAATTCTTTTGTTGTTGGACTGTTGTTTTATCACGGGTGTGTTTCACGTTTTGGTCGGCTGTCACAGCAGGCAGGTGTTCCTCAGGGTCCAGTGGTTTTCTTTTGGTTTGGAAAGTTTGATAAATGACAAGAGAGGAGGACATAAGGAAGGTGAGGGGATGATAGAGAGAGCAAGAAAGCTTGATAAATGAGTCTAAGGTGATGGACTGACTTCAATCCTTCACATCTGAAAAATCCACTATTGTGTCGGCTGTTAAATGTTTCCTCAGTGCAACCACGACAGGTAGTCGGGTAAAACAAAACTCACTCTAATGACATTTTGCAACCCAGCCAAGAGATTTTATGCTTTACATCAAATCATTGCCTTTATTTTCCAAGTTTGTCATGATTTGCACAATTTAATAAAATACATGTACGTAATCTACCCTTGTGAGGAGAAGCGGTACAGATAATGCATGGATGGATATATCAACTTAAATATGCTAAACTGGTAATGAAGTCATTCATACCACAAAATTAAGAACAAGGGGCACACAGGAACGGAGGTAGAAAACTGATGGTACAATTGGAAAGAAATTATGAAGACAATCTCAATTAATAATGTTGATTATTGTCATGATCATAGCTCACCTCAAGTCATCCGCAATCGATGAATATTTTCTCAGATTGATTAATTTGATCCACGGCACAATAGATCATTGGCTGCCTCTCCTGCCAATCATATTACCTGACTTGCCTTGCACGATTGATTTGCAAGTCATCTGAACATAATCAGTTTGCAATTAACCAATTAACCGTTTCACCAATTTAGCTAAGATATAAGGCCAGCCAGTCAGGCCTGCTTTAAACTGCACTGCCGTGTGCACACAACTGCATGTCGAGGCTCGCAATTGTTTGGGTGCGCGTATGTGCCGTGCATCTGTGACTACTTCTCATGCTTGAGCTGAGATATTAGTAACAGGTGGCTAACTGGATCTCTGGGGCTCCATGCACTTCAAATGAAGATCTGTGTTAATTAGGAGAGATGTGTAATTAGTTTACAAGTTTGTGTGTGTGTGTGTGCATGCGCTGCTGTGTATCAAGCACATGAGCGTGTTTAATTGCACTACTGTTAATTAAGAAGCTTAATGTTGAGACTTGATAGTTTGACTATATTATCCACTGGCCTCTTTATTAGCACGGGTGCTTTTGTCCATGCGTGCGATTCTTTTGTTGTGCTGGCTGTGTGTGAGTAAGCCGTACTAGTACATTATTGTGTGCCCCCCTCAATGTGCTGACAGCCATAAACCTGCAGACAAGCATGTCTCTTTCAGCAGAGTCAATTTTACAGCTCAGAGTCACAGTTCTGAACTGACAAATCAATAAAATCAGAGGGAGTTAAATAATTTAGAGCTGGCTCTAATTAGTCTTCTTGTCCTGCACTATGGATTCTTCTACAATATTGATGACAGACTGGCTGTTTATGGAAGAGATCGCCGCACGGCGGACGCTTCTTCGCTGCCTTGTTATCAGGTCACAGAATACAAATCAACATCAAGCAGCAACAGGAAGAATTCATTTTTTTTTCATATAGAGGTGAATGAATGCATTTCAAATGTAATTCAATTGAAACAATATACTCTATATTCACAAGAATTTGTCTGTTTCTTGCCATGTTGAAACTGTTCTGGCTCATGCATTGTGCCAGCCCTCATCTTGCCCCAAATAATGCTGGGCCAAGGGCAGCTTTCATTCGAATCATAGCCAGTGGACGGTATCTTGCTTGCTCATTGTTACATTTAGTAAAGATTTTTTTTTTTAACTTGTACTCATTAAAAGGGATACTCACCCTGGTCCCAGACTCTTTCTCCACCCCTCACTAATATTTGAAAACACACTCAAAATTTATTATTTTAAATTTATTTAATAGATATGAGCAAGTCCCTGGATGCAATGCTGTTGCGTTTTACAGTGGTTTTTAAAAAGCTTTCCAATATACAAAAAACCTGACTAGACATTCTTATGTGAAGCACGTCAACACAACATTGAAAGTTGTTCAACAGACAAAAAAAAAAAAAGTTCATGGTGAATAATCTTGCTGACCTAAGTCTCGAGCTTGTGGACTTTCTATGCAAAACTCTTTGCTGACAAATAATATGAAAGAAGTATCATTTATTTATTTATTTAATTTTTTCTTGTAGGATCTCCTGAAGACATTTCATTTTTCCTTGATGTTGGAATCGCCCATCTCTAACAAATTATGGAAATATGTTTACACATTATTTTTGAACCACATAATTGAAAATCTCACATATGCATTTTTTAAATGAAGTGAAACATATTAAGACAATCAGTCAGAATTCAATGAGCATTAAAACATCGGATCAATACTCTACTTATGTACAGATTTTTTGTAAGAGGATAGTCTTTTTTTTGTGCAACTACATTTGCCATCTCAATGGGGATTGTGTTTGGAGGTTGTCTTCCTTGAATAAATGTTAATTACATAAATTCTTTAGTGTTTTCTCATAGTCTGTCAACTACATCAATGCTCTGACGCTTTAAATATTGCTGCCGTCAAGAATTGTGGGTAACATCCTTTTCGTAAATTTTGCTAAAAGGGACTTAGTTTGCATTCAGGCACATTTTCTAAACATTTTAAAAATCGTTCAAGTACTTCGGCGTCATATCACTTGAATAGGATAGGAAAGGAAGGTTCCATAAACCGGCCCATACTCATAAACTGACAAGGTTGCATCATCAGAGCATTGAAACAAAGCTCTTCTTTTGTTTGTTTGTTGTTGTCTTTTCTTTCTTCTAACTGTTTTATCAAATTAATTGAAGAGTACATACACAAAACACACAATAATGCTTGTTTCCGATTCACCCTCTGAATCATTCTCTACTTAATTCCTCTTTATTTCTCATTTATTTGTGTTTTTCCGCAAGAGTGAGCACGTTTGTGCGCGTATGCGTGTGTATGTCTGTGTTTGTGGTTGTTATCAGTCACGAGGGGAAACTATCGATCATCTCTTTTAATTACCCCGAGCATGGCGAGAGGCCTAAATTAACTCCTCTCCTCTCCTCTGGCTGCAGGAAAAGCCATGCATATTTCACGACCGCCAGCCCAATCGTATGTCACTCAGCCCCTCTCCTCTCCGCTGACAAGACAAGACTTATCACTGTTATTTATCTTCACCCTACTCCTTTTCCTCTTCTCCCCAGTGAGTATGTCTGTGTACAAAACAAAAGCCTGAATAATATCCACATTGGGTGTGCATGTTTCTACTGAAGCATGCTGCACTGATGGACACAGTGTGAAACTCAAGTGTCCCAAAATAAAAATCCATCAATGTGATCATTTGCTCCTGCATGTGTGTGCGCGTGTGCATTAGGGTGCTGTCCATGTGCCCTTGCAGCCATGCGAGATGCACAAGTATAATGCAGAATTAAAAAAAAAACTGTGGCGCATTAGCTGTGTTTTACCATGCAGCTGTCATCGTGGCTTGCCTGCTGGCACTGACACTTCAAGAGGCTTCTCCGTTACCCTCCATTTTTACCCCTGTTTGGACACTTGCACAAGAAAAGTGTGCTTCCCCAATACATATTATTTTCTGGTGGTGAGTTCTGCTGATGCTACAAGGTAGAAACAATTTAACCAATTCATAAATAGTGTTGCATAGCACATGCAGGCCACATCTTCTCTGGATACTTTGGCTTTCTCCCACATTCCAAAGTCAAACATGTTCGGCCAAGTCAGTTCATTTCTGTCACGGGCCACATCGTAATTATGGTTTTTATGACTGTGAGCCCATAGATTGTAAATGTGTGATCCTTTTGTTTTATCACATATACATAACAAATTGATCAATCATTAGTTTTGAAAATAGAAGCCAGTGAAAATATATTTATTCAAGGTGGTTGGTAATTTAAAAAAATCCATTCAAAATCTCAACGTCAAAATGGCAATTTTGGTATTTTAGCTAGAAACATGATTTGCCTTGGTGAGCCACATAAAATGATGTTGATGGGCCAGACCTGGCCCCCGGGCCTTCAGTTTGACACCTGTGCGTAAAGTGAAGACTAAATTAGGGGTCTTCAATCCTGTTTCTCAAAGTCCGCTACCTTGCCCGTTTTCCATCCCGCCCTGCTGCAACACATCTGATTCAAATCATCCGATAATCAGCAACGTCTCCAGAAGCTGGATAACAATCGTGATCATTTGAAACAGGTGTGCGGCAGCAGTGACTGATGGAAAACAGACAGGAGAGCAGACTTTGAGGAACAGGTTTGCAGACCTCTGCTCTAAACTGTCCATAATTATGAACTGTATGTGACTTGGGACCATTATTAGGACAAGCTGCATAGAAAATGAATGGATGAATATTAGACACACACACACTGGTCAAAAATATGAACCATTCCTTCATGTTCAGGGTCAGGGGTGTGCTAGACCTGCTCCCAGTTGACTTTGGGGAAGAGATGGGCTACATCCTTGAATAGGCTTATCAAATGCAGACTCATGCTGATTTTAAGTGATAGGCTTCTGTATTTGTGCGCCATAGATTGTACAAATTGTTAGTGCGAAACGCCAATACTCAATTTAAGCCTTGTGAGTGAAAAAATAAACATCATTTGGTCTTTCATTTTCTTTCTCATGTCAATGTGTGTATGTGTGTGCGTGCGTGTGATAGAATGAGGAAGATTTGTGTTATATTGGCATCTTGACATGGTAAACAAGCCTTAGCTACCTGTCTGTCTGTTTTCCAGCAATGAGTCAGTGAGTCAGTCAACTACACAATCAGTCAACCTGTGAGTCAGTGAATTATCCTACAGCTACTAATGGTCCTTCCTCAATCTAGGACTCATTCTCCACATGCGCACACACACACGCACACACCCACCCACACATACACATTCTCTGTGTAATTTAAATGACTGTCAGGTCAGTGGCAAGAGCAACACCTTGCCACGTTAAAAATGCCAGACGGCTGCCATCGTCACCGCCAACAAGCTGCCCAAACTGTCACACACTCACACACACACGGACACGCACACGCACTCGTGCTGCTGTCAGCAAGCACTCCCGATGCATTTACTTAGTGACAGAATTCTAATTAGTGGTCTGGCTGGTGTCACCTGACTCTGAAGCTGAGGGGGGTTGGGTAGGAAAGGGACATTTGTTAAGGTGGTTGGGAAATGTGGACAATGGAGATGGAAGGAGGAGGAAGTTGTGGGTGGAAGCGACGCTTGTTGTCAACGGAGAGGAAGATGGATAAAGTGATGAAGCGGATGAGACAAAAGGTGATAAGAATGAAACTGGAGAATAAAAAACATCTGTGGAAAGTTGGATGAAAGGGCATTTTTTTCCTAACTACAGGTCACATTTACATAAAATGAAGCAACCTACCTCCCACAAACCAATCACACAAGCTCCTAAATGCCTGCTCCCCTAATTGCCACCTGGAATGAGGGTGCTAGAGTTTAACCCTGCACAGACTCGAACATGATTGCACCCTCCTCTGTGACAAGCAGCAGCGCAGGCATGTAGAGAAGGGACAAAAACATTATTTTTCCTGTTGTTAAAAATATACAATATTGATCAGGGGAAAAAATATCAATACATAGTGTTTTGCATATTGACTTTTGATACTGTAACGCTACTAAAATGATCCTTCAATTTTTATGAAATATCTCAACCCCAAACAAGAGTTACTATATGTCAGAAAGAAGATAAACATTATGGTCAGCTGTTAGGATTTTTTAAATAAGTTTCCGGGTTTTTTTAATAATTTTCTGGGTTATTTAACCATCTTAAACAGTGGATGATAATAAAATAGGACACTCTTCACATAAAGCAGTGCTTCTCAATTATTTTCTGTTACGCCGCCCCTAGCAAGAATAAAACAATTCGCGCACCCATCCCACCACCCACTCTCCGCTGCAACAATCAATAATTAGGGCATTTTCGGTGCAAAACAAAACTGCACCGTAGAGTTAATACACTAATACTCCATACTAATACCTGCACAAAGGGCAATGAGAGCGCCACTGCCAACTACTGGAGTGGCTGTGCAATTACACGCTATTGTAGAATGACGGAAAAAAAGCATGTTCACCAGGGTCACACGTGCCCCCCCTCAGCATCGACCGCCGTCCCCCCACCATCGCCCCCCCCACCAGGGGGGGGCCACCCCACTATTTGAGAAGCACTGACATAAAGTAATGTAAAGTAAACAAACTTGCATTAAAAGCAATGAGTTAAAATGGAATTGAGTGAGAATGACGATAATGACAATGTTAGCGTACAATTGTGGCAAAGAGTTGGCAAGCTTCTATTTGCGATCTCATGTTATCTGTGTTTTATTCATTGGTTTACATTACATGAGTGGTTCGCTTATTTTTACACTTGCCTGACAATTACTCGTTACTGAAAGGTGCAGCGCTTTTAACGTATCAATAATTAATTTATTTCTCCATTTGTATGGTCCCTCCAATGGTTCAAATGCACCACAGCAGCCGAGATAGCAGCTTCCGCTGTCGTTCTTTCAAACTGAACATCCTTGTAGAGCTCTTCATGTTCTCTCCATTGTGTCGACACTTCACCACTTCCTCTCACGACTCAACTGCCAGTCTGCCTCTTAACACATCCTTCTTGAAGCAATGGCAGCTCCCCACCTACACCACAGTAGTCAGTATTTCAAACATTACTATTTCCTTTATTTATTTATTTTTTCTTAAATCTCGTTTCATAACTGATTCCTGGAATTAATGGCACATGAACAGGCTTTGTGTTGTTGTCGTCTATTAGAGCAATGTTTCCCAACCTATTTTAGCTCATGTACCCTCAAACATTTTTGTCATGCCATGAGTACCCCTCTAATTTATGTTAAAGATTCTACACAAGAAGAACATAACACAACCATTATTTGCATCATTTTATTTTGCTTCCTTAATTTAAACATTTCATTAATTTTTTTTACTTCTAATCAAACAATGAATAAGTTGCTTTTAATATAAATAAAATTAATTAAAAAAAAGAATAAAAAAGTGAAAAAAATTACCGTATATGTGACACAAAAGATTTTGTACATAAAAAACAAATTAAGCTCTTTTGAATGCGTTCTCTTTAAGCAAGCATTTAAACTTCAAATCTCAGAAAAAAAAGTATGAATAATGCTCAGACTCACTGTAGCAGTTTTTACTCTCTTTTCATCAGCCACCTGAGCTTTAACGAGACAGTTGAGCTGACACGCGGCTGTTGTGATTTTGGCAACGCTTTGCCACAGGTTATTGATCTAGGAAATAAAAACGTACCCCCTGCAGTGTACTCACATCTAGACCTGTAGGTGACTTGTTGGGAATCACTGTATGAGACACTTTTTAATATTATAGGACACGCAATAGAAAGCCCATGGAATAAAATGATTCCATTCAAAGGTGCTTATTTGGAAGATTGAAATACATTATTTATACTGTGTCCAATTGTTCAATTTAATGAGTGGGTGAAAATCCAAGAAGTTGGTCAAATACTGCTTCTCAATAAAAGCATTTATTTAAATTGGATTATTCTTTATTGGTTGACTTTTAAATTCAGATAAAGACTTTGGTTAATCTCTAAGATGATTGATTTATTGATATATTTGTTTATTCCAAAAAGTGTCTATTTTCTTTGAATTCCCAAAACAATTGCTTGTCACACTAGTTTCACAATTGTGAAACTGTATCAACAGAAATACTGAAGCAGAGTTAGTACAGCAACAGAAAATGCGCAGAGTTTAAGAAGCCAGAGCTAAGAGGCTTTTAATCCCCATGGAGAGTTCATCCAGCCCCCATTTACCAAGCTTCCCGAGTATGGGTAGTCAGGTTACTTCTAACCCCCGGGGGTGGCAGGACTAGAGGTCTCAAAAGAGGGTGAATTTTGGAACTCGAAGTGCAGGATTGAGAGCTCTTCTAGGGGTCAGCCAACCAAGAGGTTCCCCTCCTTTTTGCTCCTGTACTCTTTTACTATTAACTGCCAGAGTGAAGAGTCTCTCCACTTCTCTGTCCTGCATTTGTCTCTGTGCCAGTAAACCTGCATGCATGGCCGACTAGCCTTGGATTCATCCTAGGGTTGTTTGACAGAGGGGTTCTTGGAACTCATCATGTTCAGGATGAAGAGCTCTTCAAAGGCCAAGCAACTCCGGAGTGCACCCCTCTGTCTCCATCAACCTCGAGACCCATTTCACTTGTGACGTCAATAAGGACCGAGGTCACATTCTGCCAGATGACAATAGGCTCCCATTTGTATACAAATAGTATAAATTCATAATGTACATTTTTTTATTACATGTGATCTGAGTTTTATGTTTGCTGATAAAACCGAAAAATAAATGTCATGGTTGATGTTAATTCTAACAGGTCATTTCAAAGTGTTGTTGAACATTTTGAAAATTCCCATCAAGGATTTCCCCATCCATTATGTTCTGGATTCCACACATAGGCAAAGTAGCCATGAACATTTTTCTGTCATCGTTCTGCTCCTCTCTTTTGATGTCTCCAATTACAGGCCAATTTGCAAAATTCCTTTTTGGGCAAAATTAATGGAAAATTGTGTTCTTGGTCAATGCCAACCCTTTCTTGATACTCATTGTATTTCCAACATATTTCAGTCATGCATAACTCAGAGTCTGCCCTTTTAAAGGTTGGTAATGGTCTTTTTTTAATAACTGATTAACAGTACCTCATCTACCTACGTATGATATAACCATCAGGAGCAGCTGGGGGTTCAGTATTTTGCTCAAGGATACTTGAGACATGGTCACAATTGCTGGGTATCAAACCCACAACCTCTAGGTTGTGAAATGACCACTCTACCAATTGGCCACTGCGCGCCCCCCAAAGAAGTCTCACTACAAAGTGTTATTACTACACTGTAAACTATAGTGAGCGGAAAGCCGGGGAAACAGCACACCTTTAAGTGTCTTGTGACATTTTTCAATTGGATTTATCTCCAGCATGCATGATGTAAAACACAACGAGCAGAGAGGAGCTATATATCACAAAGGACTCATAAAGCTGAAGTCGTTTTTAGTTTGTTGCCGAGGTGTGCCATGTATTTGAACATGCGGTGGGACAACTTGCAGCTGTTGATTCATGATGACAATTTTCAGTCATATGGGTATGCTCAGCATTTCTTCAAGGATAATTATGAAAGCATGGAGAGTAATGATAATTTTTGTTATGTTCTCATAGAGCTATGTGTGGAAGTAGTCGGTTAACAAATAATTAATATTGTAATGTACGTGTATATGCAGGTGCGTCCTTCTTTTTCTGTGTTGATTGTACAAACTATTTCGACAAAAGACTGGATTTACACAAGTGTCCTGCAGTAAGCAGAGAACGTATATGTTTTTCATGAAAGCAATTACATGGAAACATCAACACCACACAAGTGGTCTCTATAAGGTAGTGCTCATCATATGATTGTGTCATTTATGATCTAAAACATCAAAATAACACACAAATTGTTACTTACATCTCGGCTGAGTTTGACTGAGAGGAATCCAATATGTGCTTCCCTCTAATTGCTATGATTAAACTCACAATCATCCAGCGTCCATGCAATACAATACAGAAACCGACTAAAAGGGTGTCTACAAAAGTCTGGACGTTATCAGACACGATGAGCAGATCTTACAAAGGGCCTTCTTGTTCTTAATGTTTGACACCAATACCATTAGCATGGATGATGATCAGGGTAAGAAATATTGGCGTTAAGATAATACTTGAACATTTTATATGAGCTCCCTCTCCTTCTAATTGTTCCCAGAAGGGCCTGTACTTGGTGAAACAGTTGTTCACAGCCATGAGGCCACATCATTAATGGCGCAGCAGCAACAACAATCCCGACATCATGATCCATAAATACAGAAGCTGAAATAAAGGAAGAGATAAAGAGTGTGGCGTAGAGGGGCATAACACAAGTAGCCCTCTGTGAATTACACTTACCTCGATCTTATCTATTCATCTGGGGGTGATCGTGAATGTTCTGCTCTCGATGAATTATAGAAATGAGCTTGTAATAGAGCGATAAACATATTTTCCACGGAAAGCCTCGGAGGCTGGATGATTTGCAAAGAGTGTTTCTGTTCTCTATTCCAAAGTATGATTAACTAAAAATGTGTTTGTTTATATGCGTAACATCTTATGTGTGTGTGCATGCGTGTGTGTGAGCAGTCTAGACGGCTGAGTGACACTTTAAACTACGTAGTGAGGGCATGGTATGAGATAGATAAATTTTCAGGATACAGTATAACGTATATTTTGTCATGAATATCTTGTATATGACATTTCATTATTTTACGTTGAAATGTAAGTAAATAAGCGGCACGGTGACGAATGGTTAGCACGATGGCCTCACAGTGAGAGACAGCATTGGGCGTGGGTTCGATCCCGGCTGCGGCCATCCTGTGTGGAGTTTGCATGTTCGCCCCGTGCTAGCGTGGGTTTCCTCCGGGTACTCCGGTTTCCTCCCACATTCCAAAAACATGCATGGCAGGTCGATTGAACACTCTAAATTGCCCCTAGGTATGAGTGTGAGCGCGGATGGTTGTTCGTCTCTGTGTGCCCTGCAATTGGCAACCAGTTCAGGGTGTCCCCCGCCTACTGCCTGAAGATAGCTGCGATAGGCTCCAGCACCCTCCGCGACCCTAGTGAGGAGAAGCGGTACAGAAGATGGATGGATGTAAGTAAATATTATGATCATCATCATTAAATTGCATAAATGATATACATGGATGGTGACAAGGTGGGCGACTGGTTAGCACAATGGCCTCACAGTACAGAGGTTGTGGGATTGATCTGGCTTTTCTGTGTGGAGTTTGCATGTTATACGCGTGCATACCTGGGTTTTCTCCGGGTACTCCGGTTTCCTCCCACATTCCAAAGACATACATGGTAGGTCGACTCAACACTCTAAATTGTCCCGAGGTGCAAGTGTGAGCGTGAGTGATTTGTCTTTGTGTGCCCTGCGATTGGCAGACAACCTGCTCAGGGTGTACCCCTACCTACTGACCCAAGACAGCTGGAAGGGTCTATAGCACCCCGACAACCCTTGTGAGGAGAAGCAGAACAGATAATGAATGGATATACATAGATGTGTTGCAGCAGGGTGAGATGGAAAACCAGCAGGAACAGGATTGACGACCCCTGATATAGGGCTTTTACTTTTTTGATTCAATCAAATATCCGGGCTTTTAACTTGGTCAATAAAAGCTCCGTACAAATATTGTTTTGATCTTTTATCAAAGTATTTAGTTCCAAAATGTCTGGAATAGTGGATAGAGGAATAGTGATGTTTTGCTCATGGAATTGTAGAGCAAATTTGAATGTTCACTTCTGCAAATCAGGTCCCTGCCTGATATTCAGTAACATGAATTGTATATTCAGTGGAACGAAAGGCCTTATCCTTTGGATTTGTTGTTTGTCTCCTTTCACTGATTAAGTTGCCCTTATTGCTAATTCAGTTAAGTCTTGAAATTGACCTCTTGGAGAATGTTCATTCTGTTTTTCCAAATGGGTGGAACCCACAGGTGCAGTTGAGTCACAAATCAACAAGGGGACAGTAACACGTGGAAAAAAAACATCCAGACATTTTACATACCCCTCACTCAACCACGCATTTTCTCAATTGACTTATCCGAGACGACCTGAGTGGTCTGGATGCTTCATAGGGTACTAATACATCTTGCATATATTTTGGCCCAAGAGCATTTCGACATTTATAGACCAACAGCAAGATTGTAAAATATATTCTTTAACTCACAGGAAGCCAGTGTATTGAGGACAGGTGTGGTGTGATCGGGTTTTCTGGTGTTTTGGAAGGACTCTGACTGCAGCATTTTGGATTAGCTGCAGCTGCTTCAATTTGAATTTTTATTAAAACCTGTAAACACACCATTATAGTATCCTAGCCTACTAAAAATAAAGCCTGAACAAGTTTTTTTTGTCTCTTCGTGAGACAGAAAAGCTTAATTCGACCTATGTTTCTCATGCGGTAATAGGCCGATTTAGCAATAGCTTTGAAGTCAGAGATGCCAGCACACAATCCAAATTACAAATATCTGTACTTAAGGTGTTTATTAGTAAGTTTCTCGTCAGGACGAGAAAGTTTCTGGTTTGGATGAGAAACAATTATTCTTATTTTTTTTTTCCCCATGCCACTTTAGGGGCTCCGTAGTTTATGGTATTTACTGTAAACATTAAAAAAAAAAAAACATAAATCTGCGTTTTCCATGTCAGAACACAAATCCCCCAAAAACGGTAACAGTAATTTCACCGAGAGAAAAAAGTGGATTGTTCATTTGGAAATTGAATGTAAAGCTGTGAGTTGCGTTTCACAAAATTACAAACTTAGTACAAAGCAAATTCTATGAGTGGTTTTGCAATACATTTGAATATTTTTGGAAATTGTGCCACAAGAATCATTGTTAGAGATTGAGAAAAACAATGAAAAAAAGTTGATTCTGCAGATGCAATGCAGTCCCAAATGAGGGCAATTTATGGATATATATTATCAAGACTTTAATGATGTCTAAACCTTTATGTTCAACTATCAACCCAAGACTCTCTACACCACAAAACAGAAATATTTGTCCCTCAATCATCTCCCTTCCCGTTTCCCTTTTGCAAGGCTGGTTTATTAGCCTGCTGTCGCTTGTCACTCCCAGACTCCGTCATTCTTATGTTTGTCTTGTGAGAAAGTTTGTGTGTCCAGTGGGTGCGCAGTGGAAGCCACTTCGCCTCCCCATCATCAACAGAACATCTCTCCATAGTTTGTGTCTAATGAGCGATAAACGTGGCACAACCGCTAATGACGACTGTCCGTGTGTACTTGTTTGTGTGTGTGTGTGTGTGTGTTGCTGTGTAGATTAAATGTCTGCGCTTTAAGCAACTAAAGTGCTAGTTAGCAGTAGGGGTGTGTCTCTGAGGAGCTGGTTTTGATGCGATGCGTGCCTGATGTGAGGCATGAGGGGTCGTCGGGTCAGGCCAATTACTTCCTTGTTGAGAGATTTGTGCTCTTTGATTCAAATATTCCAAAGGGTATCCAGGTTCCAACAGTTCTGCACAGAGTGGAGGGGGGTCAGTGAGCGCCGATTAAGGAGGTGTTAATTGGAGCGTGTTATTTAGACCAGCCAGAGGAGTGTGTAATGTTTGTGTCTGCAGGTGTGCGTACATACTGTATGAATGTTGCATATGGCCTAAATTAGAATGCCTTTTTATGTTACAGTGTTGGACCCCTTTTTTTTAACCATTCATTTCATTTAACTTTTTAAACACATTTACGATGAACACCGGAATTCATTTTTGTTAATGTTACTGGCTCTTTACATATGTAATATGACCCATTGATTTAAATGAGAGTAATCCCCACACTGGATAATTAAATGTAATTCAATAAATGCAATAGTTTGACTTATGATCAACACAACACTAAGGCACCAATATAAGACAATATTTAATTAGCTATCTATTCATATGTATATGAAATTTTGACGCAGTTACCAATCTTTGTATTCCGATGCTATCACGCTAGCATTGATGGTCGGTGTATATCGGACTGGAAGTGTATCTGATTCCAATCTGGAGATAGAAAAAAAAAACATTTGAAAGCCATGATTTACACTGCCATGTCACATATCCGAATTGTGCCATTTGAACTATTCAGTGTAAATCCAGCGTAAAAATAGGTAGCGTTTTATTCTCAAATCTATAACAATGAAATAAATTAATACCAATATATTTAACTGTGTGTTAAATGAAAACGCTGGTCGGGAAAAGGCCAACCTTTCCCAGCTTACCTATAACGAAGAAATGTGTACAAACTTTGCTGTAAACTAAAAGCATACACCGTCAAGGCATTTTACAATTAGGGATGTCCCAATCAGACTTTTTTGCCACCAAGTCGGAATCTTTAGTTGTAAAGATCTGCCACTATCGTGTCTCGATCCGGTAACTTGGTAATACAAAAAACAAAAACACGAGCTTTTTTTTTGCTTGTTGCCTGTTTACACATCGTTTGTCTTAAACAATTTACTTGCTGCTGCAGCACGGAGGAAGATCACTGTTAACAGACAGAACCTATATTTGTATGAGTGTGGCTCTTACCAATTGCCAATCTGACTACTGCCAGTCCCAAAAATAAAATGTATCATCGTGTAATATAAAATGAAGCTATTATTGCTCCATTTAGCTTTGGTTTATTTCGTCACTTTGCAACCTATAAAATTTCAGAAAATTAAGAAAACGGACGAAACGTGATTGGCTCAATATTTAAAAAATCCGGTTCGCCATTTTGATGCCCTGTCGGGCAACTCAGAGAAGAACCTGCCCTAATCAGATGAAGCCATGCGTGTGGAGAGCGTATGCACACGGCGCCAATTGCAAGTGTGCTTTAACTTTGATTAACAGTCACCTCAGTGCAACAATTACAGCAAGATGACATCGTGCACAGGATGTTGCGTGACTTTTTGATGAGCTGCCTCCTGCTCTGAGATTCAAACAACTGCACTCTAAAGTCAAAAATTGGGTGAGTGATACAATAAAGCAGGTCCATTGCCATCAATGAGGCATCTAAACAATTAAATAGTGGGGAAAGTCAAATACAATTAAATTATCATATTTATTTTCTATCCCAAGCAAGCGTGAACTATAATCTGCTGTCATAGACACAACAGGCAGATTGTACCTGCTGCTCATCTGAACTGCTTTCACGGCAGGTTTGCCAATCAGTGGGAGCTCAGTTACAGGTGCACATTCATTCAGCCTTTGTTTTTTTTTTTTCCTTTAGCCAATCAGGTTTTCGTCAAACAATATAACAATAGCATAATAAGTACAACGTAATCAAGCAATATATTTTGTAGTATTTATTAATTGATGGTTACGTTCAGTAATAAGTTATTTTTTTCCTGAAACGACATAGCTATGAATTACCATGCATGGTTAAATCCTTATTGTGCAAGCTTTAATGGGCCAAACCTAAGAACAAAACATTAAAGTGTCTAAAAAAATGAGTTTTGTTTTGTTTGTGTGTTTGTTTGTTTTTTTTTAATCAGCTTCAAAAATATTTTTTCAGACACATAAGTCCATCTCTGATTAAAATTTTCTTTTGTCCAGTGTTATTTTTCAACTTCACATCAGAGGCTCAGAGACTTAAGACAGAAGGCATGTTAGAAAAAAATGTAAATGAACATGTTTTAAAAATTCCAAAATACATTGCTCTGCAACCAAGTTTTATAAAGAGGCACATTTTGTGAAAAAAAAATCACTGTAAGAATTTCAGAGCAGTGTCATCTATAAACAGCCATTTTCCACAAAATGAGCGTTGGTGTGCACCTTCGTCTTGAGTGTATATTTGTGGTTTGTTGACATGGCATAATTTGATGCGTGTGTGATGAAGTATTGAACTGAGCAGTTTCTCACTGGGCTCGTTTAACTTGTCATAAAAGAAATTCCCTTTATTGGCTTGACCTGGCAGAGACGCACTCACATAGCACTTACCGTCAAACAAGCGACCCCCACCCGCTCCTTAATCCACTACTCCTGGGTTTGGACTTTACTGCTCCCTACTTGGATGTGTGAGCTGATCAATGAATTGTTGTCGACAGGAAAGTGTGAATTTAAACCGCAGGCCAATCCAGGGAGCGAGAAGACCGAGATGCCATTGACAGAGGTGGTGAGGTCGTCAAGGGAATGCTTAAAATATTTAATGTGTTTGCTCTATTTGCAGTTGAGCAACAATTTACAAATCTGCCATCCCGAGAGAGGAAAGTTGTTCACAAATCACTAGATTTATGCATCATATGATGAATATTTTTGGGGAATATACTAGTACATTGTAGGATTAGTAGCAATAATAGACAATGCACTTTTTTTTTTCGTTTGTTTTTTATAGTCATCTGAATATCAGGGGAAATTGCATCAAAGAGCCCATATAAGATGCTCATATTTGTTTTATACTCAGAGATGTTTTTTGGGGGGTGATTTGTAAAAATCTTTTTATTCTTGTTGTGCCACTGGTTTTTACTACAGTCTAGCTGAAATGTAATATAGTCCTTTGATTTTTTATCAGAACCTTACAGGAACATGTTTTCTCTTCACAATATTCTGTACTGACGGTTTATGACCACAGGTGACGCAACAGGGTCGGCAAGTCAGGCGACCGCTTTAGCACTGCAATGACAAAAGCTGTTGTTGGGCAATATCAACCACACAGCTCCATAATAATATAATTTGTTTACACTGAACAGGAAAATACCTCCTTGTTGTTCGTCGACATGGGCACATGTTGCTAGGCAAGTTGGAAACTGTTGATAATGAAGTATGATCTGAATCCAGGTCTTATTTTGTAAGCGACTGCACTAAACCTGATGTAATTAAAATTTCTGGTGGACAATATTTGCATTCGGGTAAATTGGATTTCTAGAAGTAATGCTCAAAAATGCAGTTGACTGAATCTGACTCTTTCATCTCTCACTGAAAGTGTTCCTTATGGCCTGTAATTACCAATACCGCAAGATTATTGAAATACCACCAATAACGAACAAGATCCACAATTTTTTTTCTCCAATATGTTACAATTAGAGTGGATTTAGTTCTTAGTGTGCACACACGTGAAAAACACTACATTGAGTTTGTCCAGCCAAGAAGATATAATGAGAATTATCCAAGACACTAAAATGTGTTAGTAAATTACACATCTGCAATGCGTCTCCTTGCTATCCACTGTATCTACTTAACCACTGCATAAAGACAAAAAATATTGCCACACACATATCGTAGACTTTCTTCTTTGTTGTAGAGATACCCACCCACTAATACCAATAGCAGACTTTATGGCAACGTGACCATTCATCCATCCTTTCCACCCTCCCTCAGCAGGCGCCACTTTGTTTATTCATGCACCGGCTCAGAGCCTTTTT
Organism: Idiotropiscis lumnitzeri; assembly: GCF_059441095.1. NCBI lineage: Eukaryota > Metazoa > Chordata > Actinopteri > Syngnathiformes > Syngnathidae > Idiotropiscis > Idiotropiscis lumnitzeri. The sequence goes on along the minus strand of NC_142402.1, from coordinate 6,561,654 downwards.
GTTTTTAAGCAAGACAAATTGGAAAGAATAAAGGTCTGTGCTTGCACAGGCTGCTGGTCCTATTGCCTTTATGTCAAAAGGCAGCGCAGTGGATTATGAATCATCCAAGTGTTTGTTGAGTGTGCAGGCATTTCTTCCCAAAAATGAAAAGTGCTACAAAACAAGATAATAAATGTGCACAGTGACTTTTCAGAAGTACAACGGTCGTTTGTCAGTGCAGACATTTAAGCATAACTTAAATGTGTATAAATGTTAACACACTGCAAGTACATGGACCAACACCAATGCGGCACTAACAGTATAATCGGAACATAAAAGCGACAGAAAAAAAATGCAACGTAACAAATGTACAGTTTAAAGCAGAATAAACACCACAAAGATCTCAAAAAGCCAAGTAATAATCTTCATGATTGTTACATAAATGAGGGTTATCATTTCAATTGTAATACTATTACAGTTATTATTATTATTATTATTATTATTCCACTCACTTTAGTAAGGCACACTCTCAGGCTTTTGGCTTCTTGTTGACCTGATTGAACCAAAATAATGAAAAATAGCAATTTATGAGAACTGGGTTGAAAAGAAACAAATTCCTTCATTGATAATAATTACCATCTCACACACACACGCACACACACCCCAACTCTCACCCACGCACGCATACGCAGACCTACATACATACACACACAGACACAGAAGGAAATGAAATGCATCTGCTACAATTTTTAGCAGCCCTGTCATAGACCGGATTTAGTATACACATGGAGACAGATAATAGGCACCGACAACAACCAAACGGGACCATTATTTCTGCCTTGTACTGCACTGCATTACTGAAAACAAGCATTATATAAATAGAAACCACTCATGTGTGGCTTTTACCCATTTCATTACTGTGGCAACAAGGAAGCAACAATACTTTTTATTTTTTGCTTTACTTTGACTTAAACAGACTGCAAGGGACGGTCAGAGACTGTGGGCTGGCCGTATATGGCCCGTGGGACGTACTTGGCTCATTTCCGACGATAGGCCAACTTTTGGACTGGGCCAATAAGCCTAAACTCGGAGTCGGACTGGACCTTCGGTGTAAATGAAATCTCCGTGCCACATTATAGAAATATGGATATATTTCCACTTCATTTTAGGTTTGTTGCTCGAGATTTTCCATAGACAACAATGGTCCAATGACAAACCTCCCCAAGGTGGACATTCTTATATTTTCGTAATCAAGATTTAAAGCACACAGTATGGTAGATGACTGGTTCGCATGAAGGCCTCACATTTCAGAGGTGCAAGGTTTGATTCCAGCTCAGGCTTATCTGTGTGGATTGATGTGGAGTGATGTTCTCCACGTGCCTGCGAGGATTTTCTCCGGGTACTCTGGTTTCCTCCCACAATCCAAAAACATGCATGACAGGTTTATTGGACACTCTAAATTGCCCCTAGCTATGAGTGTGAGTGCAGATGATTGTTTGTCTTTGTATGCCCTGCAATTGAATGGCAACCAGTTCAGGGTGTACCGCACCTAGTGGGACAGACTCCAGCACCCCCGCAACCCTAGTGAGGAGAAGCGGTTCAGATAATGGATGGAAGATTTAAAGCTTTCCACTCCTCTCAAATGAATCTCCCTCACTGCTTGGATCCTATACATTTCCTCACTCCTTCAGGTCTTAACTGTCCAAATGCTCCTACCAGGTCTCTTGGAGGATATCGCTGCATCCTCACAACCAAGATCCTTCTGGATTTAGTCCAGCCCGAGCCCATCACTCTTTGCACTCTGCATCAAATCACTTGATCACAAGTTCTTATCCTTGGGGTGCTTCCATCACTCTACATTGATGGAACTCTGCTTTACCTCTTGCCTTTTTAACAATAAAATTGAGCGCTATGGACCCAGCATGTGGATGTCTACGTGCAACCTCAAGGTCGATCTGGAGAAATCGTTGTTCACTTTCTTCCAAGGCAACGCAAGCACCAGAAGACACGGGAGATTGGTGTAGTTGCTAAATTATTTTTACAGTTTTGAAATGGACTGCTGCAACAATATTATAGTTAAACTACCCTACCTTTTGCTATGAGATTGAAACAGTACATTCAAAACTATGTCGACCATTTGTTCAAGCCATATAAATTAGTTTCTTGTCACCCATTTTGATCTGATTCAATCTTTTTCGCAATTTTTCTTTGTGTCTGTCTGCTTGGGTAATAAGTGAGTAGTTAGAAATTAGAGAAATTAGAAATCCCTTTATTGTCATTGTACTCAAGTGTGCAACAAGATTAGAGAGCTCCCCTCTCCAGTGCAATACAACAATAATACAGACAAATATATAAATTAGATAAATAAATAAGAAAATAAGAAAAAATAAGTTAATAGAACAGTCAAAAGAATTCAAGTTCATTACTCAATATTGGGATTTGAAAAAAACTTTAGTAGAAGTATCTACTCCAGTGTTTTACTTAAGTAACAACTAACTAAAGTATTAAAGTAAATGTAATGGAAAGAGTTTAAAAAAATCTTTTCAATACAGACTTTCAGACAACCCATTTTTAATTAATCTCACGTTCATTGTAGAATTATACATCGATAGATAATGTATAATGTATACAGTATATGAAAGGAAAAAGAGGCACAACTTCTATGCTGTGTTTCTCCAGAGAAGGCTCCAAAGGTGTGACGCCACAGAACAAAGTCGAGCTTGTCATCCATCATATTTTGCTCGCATGAGTATGCCGTCTATATCTTGACCCGGCCAGCGCATTGTTCTGCTAGGCCAGTCCCCCTCACTGTGAGACATGGTTTGTGAGGAGCGGCTGAGAAACAATGTGGAGGTTCGTGAGGGGGGATGGCAAGGGAGAGAGAAAGAGTATAGAGAATAGACAGAAAAACAAAAAAAGCCCTGGAGTGTAACTCAATATTGGAGAAAGTGTCATGTTGACAAATGTAACACAGTGTGATCTATTGTGGCGCTTGTTTTACCACACTTATACCCCGCACTATGCTAAATAGCTTCCTGGGTGAGCAGGCATATACACAACCACTATCCCTATAGTAGCTGGTCCATCACTAAGTACCAATAGAGAGCAAACAACAGCTAAACAACTTGTTTCTGACAGAAAATGAGGGGATATTAATTTACTCTTTTTTTCCTTCTCAATTTTTTGTTCTTGTCCTCACTTCTCAATCATCCTCTGAGCTGAAACAAACTAATATTTACCCTCATTACTAATTAAACAACAGCAATAAAGAATGCACCGTGGGAAAATTGACGACATTGTTTGTGGACACACACTCAAGGCACTTCATCTTCGGTGTGTGTGTTGTGATGTATGAACACTTGCTGTAACATCAACCTGCAAGCCATTCATAATGAAAGCAGGTGAATAATAAATGGTTGTTGTCTGGGGCTACGGAAGGAAGGCGACACCGTGTGCCCTGGTGGCTGTTTAAAATGAATAGGACTACATCGTTTGTGTGCGGGGGTGTGTGTGTGTGTGTGTAAAACAGAGATAGACATTTTAGTTTCTAGGCACAAAGGACAACCATTTATTAGAAACAAGGTTGATTTGAGCAGGGTTGTGATGGATCAAGTGAATTGAGACTGGAAGATGTCACGGGAAAGGTCCTTTCCTTCTAGATTATAAACTTTATTCTTGCTCGGTCCTGAAACCCATTCAGAAATTAAAAAGGGAAATAATGCAGTAATTTATTTGCCTGGCCAAGTTTAAACTTCACAAAGTTCACCAAAATGTCAAAGCAAGCCATAATCCTTGCGTGTTTATTTGTGTATTGTAATTTTGCTGCGCTCCAGTAGGACACAATCAGGCATTTCTCGTTCATCTGTTTGGTCTGTAATACACAAGACAACCCTTAAAATTAGGTTAAAATGAATCAAATCATTCAAGAAACATGAAATCACCATATCATACTCACATGTGAAAAAAATAGCACATTTTTAATATGGAAGTATCAATTCTCCATTCACCAAATCTACTGACAAAAGCATGTCAAGTTCCATCCAAAAAACAATCACTCATAAAAAAAAAAAAAAAAGTTTCCTTAGTCACTGCACTTGATAAACACCAGCAGATCAAATTGATACAATGCCAACCCTTAATGGTGGAATTTGTATATAAACCCTCCACCAGCTCGACTAAATTATGTCATCATCTCTTCTGCGTTCAGATTTTTTTTAAACATTATCTGCTGGACAATGCTAAGCCCCAGAAAGAAAATGAAAATGTTGAATTTTACACAATTCACTGATGAAGATATTTGTGTCAGGCTACTGAGAACAGCATTCTTTTGTCGTATCGTTCACAATATTCTTGAGAAGAATGCAGTCATTTTGCTTTCAGATAGACGAAGCGGAAGTAATTGAGCTGGTTAAAAATGCACAACAGAAGCGTGTGGCATATAATTGGAGGTCTATCGGCTGACAGTGCATCGCCGCCAAAAAACACAAACTGTTGTAGTAGTAAGGCAAAAAAAAAAAAACCCGCAGGAATACAAACGAGTTAAAAATCCTCATTATTGCCCCACCCCTTTTCAACAAAAAACTAAATGACAATATATAATGATTTCCACATTTGAGGAAAAGAAAGAAATAGTCTCACTGGTGAGAGAAAAAAAAAAAACAATGTCATTGAATCAATCCTGCCATTAATGAGACTCATTCTCCAATGAGTGACGGGTAATGAGTAATTCATTACTTATTTATGGACATTTGCATTTGGGGCATGTTTGCCAGAATAATGGCCTTCCTCAGCCAAAGAGACAACATATGTTGATCGACACAATATTGTCCTTCTGAGATATCCACTAATGTCCCATTCACTTGTACTTTTGTGCATTGGTCTCAATTTTAATTAGAGGAAAGTGTGATGGCAGGCCATTTGTATTTTGAAATGAGCTTGTTTTCTGCACCCGTACACCCCTTTGTCACGTATTCTGCTCCCTTGGCGCTCCACTCATCTGGACTTACATATTGAGTGAGACAAGTGAAACAAAGGGCTTAATTTGACAGCCCACCCTCTGTGCATGTGTACACTATGTAGCGAGTTAATTATAGACTGACTTACTCGTGGGGGACGAATAAAGTTTTTTGCGTGTCATATTATATTCAAGACCACCTTGTGTTTTACACCTCGTTTATGAAACACACTATAACCAACCACGGGCGGCACGGTGGCTCGACTGGTTAGCACGATGGCCTCACAGTGAGAGACAGCATCGGTCCCGGCTCCGGCCATCCTGTGTCGAGTTTGCATGTTCTCCCCGTGCTTGCGTGGGTTTCCTCCCACATTCCATAAACATGCGTGGCAGGCTGATTGAACACTCTAAATTGCCCCGAGGTATGAGTGTGAGCGCGGATGGTTGTTCGTCTCTGTGTGCCCTGCGATTGGCTGGCAACCAGTTCAGGGTGTACCCCGCCGACTGCCCGAAGATATCTGGGATAGCCTCCAGCACCCCCCGCGACCCTAGTGAGGAGAAGCGGTACAGAAGATGGATGGATGGACTATAACCAACCAATCTCCTTAAGGTCAACATTAGTTTAGGTTAATATTTTTATAAGACAAAATACTTTGAGCTTCATGAAGTGGAAAGTTATGGAGAGACAATTAAGTTTTTGTGGAGCAATTTAAATATGGGTGAGGATGGTGGAGTAAGAAAATAAAAGTCAAGTATGTTTCAATTGTAGAAAAAAAAAATTCATACAGTGAAAATACAGACATTCTCCTTCAAATGATTGTGCATTCCTTTTCGGAGCACCCCTACCTCATCTCAAAATGAGGCGGAAGAAAAATGCTAATAATAAAAATTTAAAAAAATTATAATTCTAGTCTTAACACTAGAACTAAAAAGGCTGTATTTTTTTCAAGATTACACTGCATCTCCATAGGACCCTGACTTTTCCTAATCCTGTAATTTTATTGAAACATTGTTTTATCGTTAAAACTTCAAAACACAAAGGAGATCTGACTCTTACTACCTCAAATAATCATAGCAGTCGAATTGATTGCTTGCTTTTTACATGTGGTGTCATATTTCACTTTCACGATTGCCCACTAGCAAAAAAGGCAAGTGGATGCCTCAAATTCCCCACTTGCGAACATCTCATCTGATAACGTTGACGCCGGCACAGGATACCTTATGATCCTCATTATTTTTGTTATTCGGCTTTTTTTTTCATTTTGTTTTTTGATTTTTATTTTTTTTGTTAATAATGCATTTCATGCAGTGTAAGCCTGTGGTTAATTTCTGTGATCTTGTGAGCTTCTTAGCCTTAATTTGGGTATTGCGCAAAATAATTTAGAAAACATGGTTTTCTGATAAACTAGGCAAGAAGATGAATATTCGATGAAAAAAATATAATGAGGCCATCATGTTTTTGTGTCAGTGGAGCATCTATCTCTTGATCTATCGAGTCAACCGCAACAAAACCAAGTCCATTCTTTGCACTGTCCTGACATTCGTCAACATCACAAGTGGCAGCATGGCTAAACCAGAGCCTGTTTCATACTACAACAGAACCAAGGTTGTAGTAGATATGCCTGATCAAATGGCAAGGAAATACTCAGTGAAAGCTCCTTTAAGAAGATGCCCATTGGCCGTGTTTTATAATATCCATGACCTGGCTGCCATAAATGCAGTCAAAATGACTGCTGTGGTCATTCCAGTAATTGGAGAATTTGAGGGTTAATTTAAGTGAGGTTTGTTCATTTTTGCATGCAAGTTTGTGCGTAGTTTCATTTTTCATAAAGCACACGTTATTGAGGTTAAGGCAGTGCCAAGGGAAAAGAAAGTGTAAGAAAAACAAAGCAAAGAATACTTTCTGAAAGTTCATGTATTTTTGAGCACAGTGCGTATCCATTATTTATTTATTTTGTGTATATGCACAATTTTGCATAAATACAATGACCCTCCGCCACGATCAGTAATCTTTGTGTGTATGGCACCAGCTGACAGCAACAAGTACACACACACACACTTGGCCCATCATGTATTACAAGCAAATCATTCAAACCCACAGAAATAACAAATAAGAACTCACAATATAAATTAATTGTCTCTTGCTCTTCAGTCTTTTGAGACATCTGTCATTCACCTATCAAACAGACGGTCATCTATCATCTGGTTGTCTCTGTCTCTCGCACACACGCGCACCCGCCCACACGCACAAAGCCAGGGGCAATGCTGAATGTTGGTGGTCCATGTTGACATACGATGTGCATCTGACGTGAGACCCATTGAACCCTTCAGGACATGATCTCTGAATGCCAGCTTGCGCATGACTGCTCGGGAGGTTCTCTCCATGAATAACGGTATGATAGCGACTAGCTGAGCGACATGTACTTTCTTACTCAAACACATACGTATTCAGAAATTCAAGACAGGCTAGCAAGATCCAGCTGTCATAAGCTGAGAGGACACAATGATGACACAATCTTTCAATACTTGCTCTATATGGGGCGAGAAAAAAAAATATATATATATTTTGTCTAATTTGTAGTGTATAAAAACTAAATGGCAGAAGTTAAGGAATGAATGATTTAAAAAAATATATAGATGTTTGCCTCAAAAAGGTAACAAGGAAGACGAAAACACGGCCACACACACACACGCACGCACACACTCTCACACACCCCCATACATACAGTATGCCTTTGGGCCGTACTTTCACCTCCACTGACATTTAACTAAAAACCAATCTCCATGTCTGCCATCTATAGTCCCTAACCTCAGGGCTAGAGGGTGCCGAGTGGAATGGGGTGTGTATGCGTGTGTGTGTGCGTGCGTGCGTGTGTAAAGAGAGCATCAGGATGTCCATTGTCCCCTGGGTGAGGTCAAGGTCTCTGTCCCCTACTCACTATCCTCACTGTCTGAACACACTGCTCCAATAATCATGCCATTGAATCAAATATATAATCAGAGAAAATGTCTCCTTGTCACCACCAAGCCATAATCCAGCAGGAATTGGAATTGGAAAACTTATACAAGAGGTGAGGCAGCGCAGGCAGAGCGTGCCCTGGGGCCTCGGCAGAAAAGTGGGGTGGAAGGGAGGGGTGATGTGGAGGTGGGAGAAATGGAAGGATTGTGATGTGAAAGTGATTATTACTAGTTAATGAAAAGAGAATGATGAGGAAAAGAAGTCCAAACATGAAGAGAGGATGTGTTACTTTGAGTTTCATGGTGTCACTACTCCACTCTACCGAATTTGATTTCTCCATTTTTTTACATCCTTGCAATCTCAAGTGACACGCAGCAGGTTAACCGCTAGCCCAACAGCCTGCAGTCACTTCGCCATCACCGCCTCTCCCTCCACCCCGCTTAACCACTAGCTTCTGCTAAACACTAGTCCACTCATCAGTAACGTGAAATCATTCCGGTGAACATGAAATTAGTGGCTGCAAACATGACTGTTTCATTATTCATTGCAGTACTCTGTTTGTATGGAAACAAAACCGTAGACTTAGAGTGTCCAATCGACCTGCCATGCATGTTTTTGGAATGTGGGAGGAAACCGGAGTACCCGGAGGAAACCCACGCAAGCACGGGGAGAACATGCAAACTCCACACAGGATGGCCGGAGCCGGGATTGAACCCATGACCGATGCTGTCTCTCACTGTGAGGCCACCGTGCCGCCCTGTGGGTCTGTATAAAGCCTCAAACTCATCTCTTTGGAAGAATGTCTTTCGGCAATATGGCTGCCAATATTGCTCTATTATGCTTTTTTAGGGGATGAATATTTTTGAAAAATCTGCAAAACACTGAAGCTGTAAAAAGTGAACCGCGAAGTGGCAAGGGATTCCTGTATTCCACTGACATTCTTCTCACTGTCAGATATTACGCATAATTGTAGCAGCAGCAGACGTCTATTGATATTTGTAGCACTGTCATGATCGCCCTTTCACGGAGGTGGATTTAAAACAACAAACCAATTATATCAGATTGATTCGAGGGTAAGTTTAACCACACACAAGAAATTGTTCAGTTTGTATCTTCCTTATCTGCGCCTGTATTTAATCCAAGGATGGGTAACCTTATGATCGCAACTTTTCGAGAGCCGCACCGGTTTGAATTACGATGACAATTTATTTGAAATAATTTAATAAATGAACAGTTAAAATAACATTATGGAGTCATAAACGTTTTTAAGAATCAACCTACAAGGCACACTGACAATATGCACCTTTGTGGTGTCCTGCAAAGGGACCTACAGCAACTCATCATTATCAACATTGCTCTTCTTTGGCTTGAGTTCCACTTAGTTAGGTTTTTGCATGTTTGGGACCCAGGTGCTGGGATGCACAGAGGACTGCAAAGAAAATAATTCATTTTTAAAAGAAAAGAAAAAGAAGTTACACGGTATTATAAAAAATACAAAGGAATAACAACAAAGCAACACCAGGACCAGAATCAACACGACACGACAAGGGTATATGAGAACCGACTCAGCATTAGACACTCTGAACCAACAAAGACAGCACAAACCCAGGGAATTAAATACAAGCAAACTGACGAGACAACGAGGAACACCTGGACAAGACAGAAGTGGCTGAAGGAGCTGATTTTGAGATGCAGGATACCTAGTTGACGGGCACATGTGAAAACAAATAAATGAACCACAAGAAAACAAGACAACATGAATCAAAACCAAATACAAATTTAAACAAGAAAAACACCGATTACGAAGCACTCTGTAGCGTGTTTTCTCTGGTCTGACTAAGTTTATGATTTTACAATGGAGACGAGTAAAGTAAAAGGATCTGACCATATAAATGTCTTGTGAAAATATTAATAGAAGATAGAAATGACTGCTTTCACAAGTAATGAATGATTGGAAACAAGAAGATCCAGCTATCTGCTCGTGTAAAAGTGACCCCCTCAATATTCTTTCCCTCACACCTTTATCAAAAGGACACTCTAGTGGCATTGATTCTTTTTTTGCCCTTTTTTTTCTCCAATTGCTCTTTTTCCAGCCAGTCTGTGTCCCCCTCATCCCTTTTCATTTATCTCTGTCATTACCACAACGTGCTTCCTTCATCTCCGTGTGTTTTCTTCACCTCTCGCTCATTCTCTTTCCCCAGCACACCTTCCTTCCCGGTTGTCATGGGAAGGCCAATGCTGTCAAGGAAGTTTTCCCAACCTCCTTATCCTCTCATTTTTCATCAGCTCGCCCAAATACGCGTACTTACACACACGTACATACTCACACACACACAAACTGGGCCGGCTCCCCCTTCCCTCTGATCCCCTGTCTGTCGGTGGTGCAAATGCATTTGTTCAATACCTCCAGCAAACAGATTAGCGTGCTGTTATCAGCGACAGGGTGACGGTGATAATGGTTTTCACCACATCTTCCCTCTGCTACAGATTAAAATGGGGCAGGTCATCCAGCACAAGCACACAAACACACGTCCATGCATGTTCACTTGAAAATACTTGCACACACCTTTAGAACCACCCAATAATTCCAATAATGTTTCTATGCAGGTGATTTCAAGTCACAGAAGATCATACAAAAACTATTGCGCAACAGCAGGACGGTGCAATCTGTTTTCTTCGTCTGCTCCTTCAACTCCTCCCCCTCCTGGTATTGTATCTCAGCTCACCGTTTTGTTTCCTGTCCAAGCCATTGTTGCAAGGCAAGGCCAAAAGATACAAGAAAAAGTCTGTTTCAATCTGATTGACCATTGTTTATGGCATTTCACACAAGCATAGAATTGGTCATATTTGAACAGGTTTTCTCTCAGTTTAGTTTACTGTACATATTCGGAGGTGCACAACGGTGATTCTTCCTTTTTAATGTATGTAACATGAACTTGTTTAATTCTGTTCACTGAAAAAAATCGGTGTGCTGAATTTATCCAATTTCATTTTGTCAGGTGGTTTCAACAATAGATTTTTTGGCAGTGTAAAAAGGCAAACTGTTACATTCAGGTGAGCCTTGCTCAAGAATTTTGCTTTGATGCCGAAGGTGATCCCAGGATTCTGGCATGATCTGTATTTGTTGTTTTTGGTTTAATATTTAGTTTCATGTTTTGGCCTTGTGTTCCTGTGTCTTCTGTCTCGTCAAGCCTATTTTGTCCACCTGAGTTCGTTTACCCAAGCCCTTGTGTTAACCAATCAGGTCCTTTCAACCGTCTCTGTCTTGTCCAGGTGCTCCTCGTTGTCTCGTCAATTTGTTTGTATCTAGTTCCCTGTTTTTCTTTCAGTCCGTGTCAGTGCATTGCCTTTGTCAGCTTTGTCGTTCATGTTAGTGTCTGCGTCCGGTGTCCTCCTACCTGTCTCGCTTTCTTTTCAGTTTAGTCAAGTCCTTGCGTTTTGTTGCTTCCAGTTGTTTTGTACTTTTATGAGTTTTTGTTTTTCAATTAAATTCCCCTTAAGTTTCCCCAGCCTCGCTCCCTGCTTTTTTTTTTTTGGTCCTCCTCGTCCTTAACCTTCACGTCACCATGTATCCTGACAGATTCAATGGTGCCTCCTGTGGACTCTTGTGACTTTTTTTTTTTTACTCTTATGTGGCCAAATTCAAATTCATGTCATGGCAGTAAAACTAAACTGATGTAATTAATAATTGTCATAAATGAACAAAGCATTTGGCTGAAATAATTTCAGGATAAAAAAAAAGTTTCATTTTGGGGATAAAAATATAATATAAAAATGTCATATTTTGTGAATTACAATGTCTACAATTATGTCTCGACAAACAATCCAATTGTAGTCAAAGAAAGTTCCAGTGAACACTCATCGGGGCAGTGGCCATTAAATAGAGAAACAGTGGCCAAAGGAGAAATGTTGCAGTTACCTGCCCATTGAATCTATGGTGAGAAGAGACTAAAATTTTACTTTTCATTTGATTAGTTCACTTCATTGCGAGGTTACATGTTGTTTTAATGGCGACATGTAAACGCACAATGACATGGGAAGCAAGTTAAAACGCAAAACCGCGTTTATGCGGAATTCAGCGGCACTGCGTTGTGCTGGCATCTACACGTCTTTAAAAACTTTTTATGCCATTTCGACCTTGAAAAGTATTGGCAGTGAACTATTGAATATGATAATGCACAACACCAGGTTATCACACATTTAACAACAGATGTTGTTTTTCAGTCAGATGGCACGCATCTTTTAAGCTTTTAACGAATTGACAGCGGAAACTGTTATGCCATCTGACCTTTCCATGGGACATGCTTAATGTGTCACCGTCCGTACATTTTAACCTGGGCCTTCACTCGCGATTTAGGTTACCTAATTCACCCCTTTACACCACTGACTCCAAAAATTGTGAATGATGAATTATGAATAGCATTATTAATGAATCAGAAATCAGAAATCCCTTTGTCATTGTACTCAAGTGTGCAACGAGATTAGAGAGCTCCCCTCTCCAGTGCAATTCAACAATAATTCAGATAAATATATAAATTAGATAAATAAGAGAATAGTTAGTGCAATGGAAAATAATACTGGATCACCTGTTCTTTATGTCTCCCATGAAACCCATTCATTGTGTATATGGTGGTGGGTCGGGACCACCTCCAACAGGACAGGACCTCACAGAGTAATTTTGGTGTTAACGGCATGATTTAACTATCCAAATTCCGGCTAGGCCATTAGGTTTTCTCCATTCTTAAAATCGGCAAAGTCACAGTTGGCAAACTGAAAACTGTTGGCGAACATCTGGAGAACATTTTTAGAGCGTTTGCAACCTTGAACGGACACTGGTGAGAAGCGAAGTCAACATACACTATCTTTGCACTCGCAAGACTCTCAGTTGGATACGGCCTGAAAACAAAAGGTGACAAACTGTTTAGGAATTTTGAAAATAATGGATCATCATTTCTCTGCAAGAATAAATATTCTACAAATTTCACTGTGGAATAAGACAGCAACATCATAACATGTGGATAAAGTGAAGTGCTGTTAATACTCTCCAAATCTAGACCAGTATTTCGACAAATTGAAATTGACCTGCAGTGTAAATCCATCATGATGGTGCAGATGTGGGTGATAATTTATCATGTCGATGTGAGCAGCATTACTCTGTGGATTATTGACTTTCCAATCCCAATGGTTAAAAATGGTTTGACAAGTTTTGTTATTGCTCTTGTACCATAAAGAGTACTTGTGTTGCACTTCAAAATAAAGTTTTCTCCCGTCCTGCTCACTTAATAATTAAATCCAAGGAGGATGCTCTGAATTTTATAGTAGTCCACAGAGGTGTTTTATCACTGTTTACCGATAACCTGGAATCACTTTTCAGATGGATAATTAATATTGTAGTTTAAAATTGTACGAATTATTCTTGCGAATAACACTTCTCGACATGAAATAGAACTAAAAAAAAAAAAAATCATAAACCACGTAGCGAACAACGATTTCAGGGCAGTTTTGGATGTAGAATACAAACACTATCTTATTAGTTATTGCTCCTGTTTTTTTTGTTTTGTTTTTATTTTTGTTTTTTTTAGAAAATCACTGTATCACAATATTAAAGCAGTATAGATGTAGAAGAGTATGGTACTTGTATTTATTTAGTGTACAATAATGAAGATAACGGATCATTTGATGAAAGGACATTTAATATTTTTGCAAGTTTTTCATGTAAATGGAAAGCACTTCCTAGATATATACATAATATACATCACTTGTTATAACATACTCCTGGTAAGCTTGTAGCGTGAAACAGAAAAACTGGAACATACGGGGCAATATGAATTGTACCGCTGTCTTCAGTGCAAAAACAGTGATCGAGAAAATATTCACGTCATTCTTGTTTATTTATTTTTTTATGCAGATCAGTATAATCGTTTCAACTGTATAGAGTTTCTCTGAGAGTAGCCATTGTTGCCTTCATCCATTCAGAGTGCGCCATGCCAGAAAGCAAGCTGAGAAAGAAGTTGAAAAAAATCAAAAAGATGAAGAAAAAAAGACGATGTGACTCACAGAAGTAAAAGAATAAGATACGTGACACGTATTTTACGGACCAATGGTGATGGTGCTACAAAACATGTCAGAGTGCACCCCACATAACACTGATACGTTTTCACCAACAAAGAGGGCTAGGGCAAATGTCACGGTATATTTTGTTTTCTACAACACTTCAAATGGAAATGTATTCAAGATAACTGTTTTGTATCCAGCACATGCAAGGCAAAAGTAGAGGTTGCGACAAAACTTCAAATCTTTGGGAGCAACACCATGATCCCTATAAAAATTATACACAAAGCTATAGGCAGTTCTACAGGGCGCCACAGACGCGATACACATGTGTGAAGAAGCAATTGAGAAGCAAAATAAGCATTTTGGGTTGCGTTTAATTTGAGCAAAGCGATGAAATGCAATGCGACCCCGATCCTACCCAATATGTGAACATGCCTCTTGTGACAACAGAGTCTGAGAAAGGTGACGGTACGCTGTGTAACGATAGCTGCATGCGGCATCGTCTGGAGAAAAAAAAAACAAATATCAGTCAGAAATATGTTTACTTGGCTCTTCCACTAACACTTACCATTTCAAAGTTCATTTGGAGTTCGCCGCTTGCAACATACCTACCAATAGTACGTGTAATCTGTTGGAGCGAGCACCCAATTTAGCACCCACTATTGGAATCTCAGTAAATTTATGTGATTGAGCAAAGTAAGCAGAGAGATGAGAGGTGCAAAGAACCCACCATATTTGCAACTTGACTTTATGTCCTTTTCGCTTTTTGCCGTACAGTCCAAATTGTGCCTTTCACTTGCCAGAATATACTAGAGCATGTAAATATGCTTTAGTTTGCGTGTTGTCCATCTCTGTAAGGGAGGAAGTGCAAGCGAGCGGGATGTGTGATAAGATATACATATTTAATGAAATGGAATGAGATGTGGGTGAGGACAAGGTCAGGGGTGACACCTGCACACACATAACACATTAAACATGCGTAACCACTCATAGACATTATAACGTGCCTGTGCTCTATAGAGACGTAGCCTCATGTGTGTGAAACATGCTGTCATTAGACTGGCTGCATGGGATTAACAACAGCAGTGACATTTGGTGGCTTGCAAGAAGCCAGTCTATAAAAACAGAACAATGAAGAAAGGTGAGTGTATGAGGGGTATGGAAATGTTTTTATGCTCCGAATGCTCTCTGTTAGGGTTCGCTGGAAGGCAAGTTGGAGTAGGACCCAAAATGCAGGGAAGCCAGGCAAAGGGTAATTTAAAGGGGATTTAATTGGTGAACTTAATAGGGCAAACAAGGTGCTAGGAGAAACAAACAGATCAAAGTGCAAAATAACAAAGATGAACAGAACGTGACTAGACGGAACAAAACTTGACGAGGAACAGGGACCGTGACAAATAACTATGGGTATGAACGGTAACCGAGAGCAACAGGGATGTCGTAGCAACAGGCAAAAAGGGGACAATGCACCGACGCCAAACAGTCGGCCCGGGGTGTTTAAATAGTCCTGGTAACGAGAGTCAATGTGCAACAGGTGTGTGGCTGATGAGAGACCGGTGTGTGCTTGGTGGGCGTGTCTCTCCAGCCATGACGCCGTGAGACGGAATGAACGCTAGAGGAAACGCCCCCACTCGGCTGGGACAACAAACAAAAGACATGGCATGATTGAAAACGGGACGTGACAAAAACAAACAAAGACCTGACATGACCGAACGGGTCATGACACTCTCATTGACACAGTGTGTTCTGTGTGCATAATTACTGGCACTGTTGTTCCCAATGAACAGGCAAAACACAGACAGTGTTTTTTTCTTTATTTATTTATTTTAAGTTATGTAACAGGGAATAGCGCTATTACGGAGACCAGTCCAGAGCATACCCCGCCTAGCGCCCAATGTCAGCTGAGAGAGGCTCTCACTCTTTTATGGAAAAGTCACTTGAGTTTGTGGGCTACTTGAATGATTACAATCATAGTACAGTTTATGATGAAACTTTAACATTGCTTACATATAAATATGAGGATTGTGCTTGGTCATATTTTTATTCACGTTGTACGGACAAGTAAAATAATTGAATAAATAAAAGTTAACTGTGCTGGATTTAGAGACAAAACATCTCATTGATTTTTTTTTTTTTAAGCACTGACAACTTGCAACTTGGGTTAATTCCTCAAATGCAGCAAAACATGTGTTGACAAATTTGTCAGTGTTCATTTAGATGTATCTTTTTCTTCAGGAGCATATGATTTACGTCAGAGAGTTTTGCACTCTCGTTACCTTACTGGTTTACTGAGAAACTGCACTGCTAAAAAAAAATGAATGAAATACTCCTGTTGACTGCACATCAATGCAACTTGTTCATGGAAATAACTAAATCACATAAATGGAAACCTGGTTAATTAACCCATTGCCGAGTGCAAAAACAATAATACCCAGTGGAAAAATAAGATCACAAGTTGATTAAAATTGAAATTTTCTGAAAAAAAAAATCTGAATCTGGATTCGTTGCTCAAAATAATGTTCCTCCACACGTTTAGTTTTCAGCACACATGTTGCAGATCCCGACAGAAGTTTAAAAAGGAGTCAACAGCAAAATAGCAGTAGCAGTTTGGCATTGGCAGAGAAAGATTGTCAAAATTCTCATTGGGAAACCATTATACTTTGCTCTTAATTTTGAGCGCCTACATAAATATACATTTTCTCTCCTGACTGAGTAGCATTCCCTCTTGTTTCCCTCTCTTTGTGCACACGTTTCAATCCCCTTTTACCTATTCTTACAATTTCATCATTTCTTCTCCTCTCCAGGCCATTTCACCCCATTTCTTTTCTCTTTTCACCAGGTTCCCCCTCTCCCCCGTCTACATCTAAACCTCTGTCATGGCAGCGATGATTATGACTAGTGAGCATAATGCATAGCCATGAATAGGACTGTCCGCTTGATTGTGATGTATAGTTTTTCATTACTGCTCCCCAGCCCCTGTCATTAGGCAAAGGGTGGATCGTGGAAGAAAGGTAGTAATACTGTGGATAGTGTATCTATTTATCCAGTAATATTTTAAAAAAAGAACAAAGATTTTCAAACCTTGTTTGGTGGCAATTGGAGGCAAAGTAATCCGAAATCTTGGATTCGAGAACACATTCCATAACATGGTTTGGACCACTCAAGTTTTTTTTTTTTCTTGTTGTTTAGTTTTGCTTTTTATACGTGAGATGAATAAGGATGAAGATATGTTTGAGTTTAATGCATAACATCTGAAAATAAAATAAATAATAGACTTGTTATAATTGCTATTTAAAAAGCATTTATTTAAAACAAATCTTCAAACCTTTTGTAGGATCTTCTCCTGAGGGGTGTAATCTGTTCACAAACATGACTGGCTATGATTATTTAGACAATTTAAACCAATATCTGTTTCACCAAAGAAGTGGTTGAATTATTTCAATTGGTTTTAGTTGTGTCTTTCAAATGTGCACTACGGTGTATGAATGGTACAAAGAAGAGCACAGCGGCATTTGAAAATGCTGATGACCAAACCTATTTTGTGATCATACTGACCTCACTTTTTATTGGACCCATTTCTTTAAATCCAAATAACATGCCTAAGAATTTTGTAATCGTACAATGTTTGACACTGTGACCTAACACCTTACTCATTACAACAGTACACCAACAAGACGTCAGTGGTTTAATCGTTGATCCTTTACTATCAAATGTGGTGATTATTAACGATTAGGTAAAAACAATAAATAAATAAATGAACAAAATTCAGTACCATCTAAAATTCAATACTTCATGCACTGATTTAAGGGCTTTTTTTTGTGATGAGATATACCACAACCTGATACGCCCACTTTTGGCGCTCATGTTGTTATTTTTTTCCATCTCAGCTATCTATGCCATAGCAGGGAGGCAAGCATTCCAATATTGCTTGGTTTGTCAATTCTGTTGTCTAAAACGGCGCCCAATCGTCACCAAATTTCAATTGCACGGTACTACTCTTGACCACTTCAACCTGTGAAAATAGAAAAGCATTCTGCGCAATAGTTTGGATTTATTGACACCAACCTTGAGATCATATGATCGCCTCCACAAAATCCGGCACCGGAAAAGCAGCTCTCTTCGTCATTCGCGCAAGGTAAGAGGACATATTAATTAGAACATTATCCGTGCATGTCCAGCTCACGAACAACATGGCAGAGGTTCAATACAATATAATACAAATGTATTTAGCACATTTCACAACAGCTGGAGTTGGTGCTAGCTGTCTGTTGCACTTCCTGGTCTATTTGTTCTCCAAAGAGTATTTTGGGCCATCAAAAGACCATCCGGCACTGCATCGGTCTCATAAAAGTTGAATATCACTTGGAAGATTTACTTCTGAGTATAGTCTTCATTCTTTCAGGATGCATTTCCATAGATCAATGCATATCTTTGTGCAGTCAAGCCCAAGAGTGACACATGTGACGGTTATCTAGTGAATTTCCGGAATTAATTATAGATCAAATATGATCTTTTAATTGCTGAAAATGGTATGTATACCCTTTAAGTGTGTTCAGAAATCAATCTTTTTGCATGTATTTTCTATCAAAGGAGTATGTGTGACTCCCTGGCTTCAGTACTTTTACAGCATACGGAACAGAATAGACTGCAGGTTTCGGCTGGATTATTGTTCTCTGATGAATGCAAAGACGTCATGTCTCCCCACAGCTGCGTCCTGCTTAGTCACTGTCAGTTATCATCTGCTAAATGTCTACAGCATACTAGATTGGGTTGTTATTCAAGGAAATTTACTTTTGCACAGTAACAGTCACAGCTGTGTGTGATCTCGACAAAAACATGCCATGACGAATGACAAAGGAAGCACACGTTACAGAAAACAAGCAGGATGTCAACCCGCTGTCATTATTTGGCAGCTGATCAGATACAGTTGAGTGTTACTCGAGTTTTGTCAACATCAACTCCCTTGTTAATGTAACAATAATGGTAGACTATACGTAAAACAATTGTAAATTATCCTAGTAGATACATTATACTTTCCCACATTCTGAGTGTGCACTAGATTATTCTAAATGTGAGCATGGTGAGAAGTGCCTGAAGAAATAGCCAATGGCTTTGTTTTATTGGTAATTGCTCCACAAACATCCTATGAAGTTGCCGCTAATGTTAAACGAATGAGAATGGGGGGCTTGTTGCTTTGAGCGTTAGATTGTAAGTGCTGACCTATTATTAGGATACAATGTGTAATAAAACAGCAGATTTGCATGGAGAATGTTGCCCTACACTGTTGGAATGGCCAACTGGCACTCTGGAATCTATTAGCCTTTGTGTAAATGGCTTGTTGCTTTTACACACCCCGACTCTGGAGCGTAGCCACTCACTTTGTAATTAGTGCTGCATTTCTGCCAAAGAACCGCCGGCTTACCCCGAGCATGCACTCCCTCACACAAACACATTTAACAATTAGTGTGTTTTAAGCGATAAAGAAATTATGTAAATGGCTGAGGAGTCCAAGAGATGCTTGCTTATTCAATTCAAGCAGGTTTGGGCACCATTACCATATCCTGAACATCTGACTTAATTAGGAGCGTCCGTGGAAGAGGGATGAGAGAGATGAGAGAGACAAAGACTTTTAACGGCATCCATTCGCCTCATAAAGAGGTTATTAGGAGTCGAGGCTGAAGATGGCCGCTAATGATGTGTTGGGGAAATTAGGCCGATCAAACATTAAAAGCCAAAGCCCCCTCCTGTGGGCAGAGAAGCAACCAAATGGGTCAATTAGAGCAGTATTATTTCTCTCTTTCTCTTTTCCTCGCAAGAAAGGCAAAACAAGTGGGAGCTGATCTGCATAAAGTGTTTATCAAGACAGACATGTCCACTTAGGGACAATCACGCCGAAATACCTCATCCAGCTTGATGAAAACGAGGGGGAGGGAACAAATTGGGAGGCCATGTATCTCTGTGAGAGTGTGTTTTGGGTTAATTAGCAGGACAATCACGCTTTTGATTTGTCGCTCCTGTGTTCTGTCGCCAGAGTTGGTTTTCATGCAGTTAGAATGCAGAAGGACCAGACGGGATTTTAAGGCAGAGGAAGTGTGGAAAAGAGCACGGGTGAGCTAGATCATGATATCAATGGTCCTCGTTCTTTTAGCTGTTATAAATTTGATTAATGAGAATAGAGATAACGGCCTTTGATTAAATAAATAAAAGAACAGTCATGCAGTCCAGGGGTGTACACAAACCCTTGCCCAAAGACAGCTGGGTCAGACTCGGTATAGAAAATAAACAGCTAATGGATAGTAATTATAAATGGATGCCTTCTCTGCTATTTGTTGATTAATGTGGGAATAATACAATCCAGCCTCTTTGACCAAATATTTGATTTTATCAAATATATTTAAAAAAGCTCTTATATTAGCGAGCCATGGTCGTTTTTCTAATTCTGAATGACTATTATGAAAGTAACAATGCTACGCATCGGTCCACTTTCTGAAGCACTTCACCTCACAAGGGTTGTAGCGTGCAACACGTTTTGTGGTTCGTGGGTGATCTGAGCAATATTGGACATTGTTGATGAAAAGTCCACTTAGTGCTGTGATTAAGAAAACGAAACAGTCCCAAACATAGCAATATCTCGCGAGTTTTTGTTTCAAATCAGCTCCAGAGGCTCAACGCGGCCTTATATAGCTAGCTTAGCTGCATCGTTCTGCTTTTGTTTCCATGACCTTGGCCGCTTCAAGTGTGTGCCAAGCCCGGCCACAATCCACGGCGATCTTGCCAGTCAGCTTCTTCGGGATGTTGAAAGTGCTCGTCAACACAATTTGTACTGTAATCCACTGTCGATTAAGTCCACGTGATTTTAATATCCATCAGCGAAGGTGTAAATACAGTTAAATAGGAAAAGGCATTGCCGTTCATCCTCACGCTCCTTCATCCGACACCTCGGGCAGCCAGCCCACTGAAGCTTCCAGCCTACGACCGTCATGTAGGTGACGACTGAGGCGTCCCTGCGCTTAGGCTCTTATTCAAGTGAATGACATCAGTGTGTACGTGCAGGAATTAAATCTTTTTACCGTAAACTTTACCGCCAACCTCTTCTCTAGCTCCTTTACATGAGTGCTTGTTTTGATCACGTGGGCTCTCAACGCTTTGGAACAAGACCAGGAGCAGACACTTGTCTCTGATTGCTAATATCGGAGATTTTCTATGTAGTCCGATAAAATCCAATTCCGTTTGTTTGGGCTGATTCATGGCTGTTTAATTGTTTTGCATTGACCCATTTCGGGACAAAAACAGTTGCGAGATTTCATAATTCCTGGACAAAAATATAATTTTATTGTGGTGCCCAAAAAAAGAAGGTGAATCCACAAACACTTTATGAACATTCATCTCGAAACTAAACGAGGCTTGGACATTGAATAAGGAACTAACCCAGAAGTCAGGAAGGCCAAAAACACAAGTGGGGCCCATTGAAATTTTTCAATAGTTTTGTGGTGTCAAAATTTGGTCAATACCAGCACATGTTCAGATATAAGTATGTATATTAGACATTACTGTGTATATCATATTGCAATAAAAGCAATAAAACAATACAATGTGATTTTTTTTGTGAACTCATGTATAACACCCGCCCCCACATTTGCTTTTTATTTACTTATTTTTTTGGCAAAAATACAAAACTGTGTTATGCCTAAGAAACTATGGTACTTTTGCACCTTCTCGTTAGTGTTTCCGAACTAAAAGGAGAATGCATGTGTTTGAGCAAGTGATTGAAGAAAGAAAGAGGGAACCCGAGAGAGGGACAGAGCGACAGCGAAAGAGAGTGTATGTGAAGGAAAGTGTAATTCTTGCAGTGAGTTCCCAATAAATTAGCTCTTAGCCGTTCAGGGTTAGGCTAACATATTAGAATTTTCCATCTGCTTGCTCTAAATCATCACCGAGTCCGCTCTGCGCAAAGGGCAGGCTGCTCATCTTTCAACTGGCGGGACAGATTGCATTACTGAGCAATATACCTTTATTTCCCCCATTTAATCCTCAAGCACATGGACCAATCAGTGCACAGCTAGAGGTAATATGGGCCGTATACGGCCAATTGAACATGGAGAAATGTGCACACACGCACACCCCCACACACACGCGTATACTGTATTTTTGCAGGATTTCAACAATGAGCAAAAAATACAGGATAAGAAACGTGTATATATATTTTTAAATGAAACTCTTTGCATGACACATCGCTACAAAAACACACACACAAATGAATCTTCTTTATTCAAGCAGCAGTATTTTGTGCATTTCTTCTGGTGCATCAGTAATCAACCTTGATGCTCACTGCTGTTGTGGCCATTGATTTTTCTGTTGCACATGTGGGTGAAAATTGCACTTTAAGTTACCCTGAGTGTTAAATTAATAATGAAACCACAAGAGTGCCCTCTCCTGACTTTCAATTAACACCGCCAGGATTAGAGGGGACGGATGGAGGGATGGATGAGGAAAAAGAAGAGCGCTGGAAGGGGAGTGAAGGACTAGCTACGATGACATCCATGCTCAAGGTCTGGGCTTGATCGATTTTGGTATCCCGTCCTTATACGAGTCAGTTAAAAATGAGGGTGTTGCGACTGAAATCACCCTGATTGAAAAGCTGATTCATTTCCTTCAAACTGCATCCAACAAACACATTTTTAGAGAGAATGACAGCGAACATCAACATCATGTGTGGAAATGATGGAATATAGAAAATATGTTGCAAACTATTCCAGCAATCAGATTTAAGATTATTCAACCATATTTGTCGGCTTTTTGATATTTATTTTTTTAAGCGTCACAATATCCGAAATTGTACTCCGGGTTTTAATGTTCCAACTATCCCGTCAAACATACATGTCCCGGGAAGTGAAGGCCATAAAAGCATACGGATAAACAACAGACCTTTGAGAACACAAGGCATCTGGAAACGCCTACACATCCACGCACACACAAACTGCTAGTTCAGTCTGACCTCGCTTTCCCATCGGGGAAACACCTGCTTGATGGAGCTCTATTTTAGGAAAGTGAGAACATCCCAGAGCCTTTTAGGCCTGTGTGCGAGTGTGTATTTGCCAAAATAGGAAGAGGAAGGTATAAGAGACAGACGTCTGAGCCCATATTTTGTGTGATTGAAACCATGTTGAACTCTTACCTCTGCATGACTGCTCAAACACCTGCACCCTCAGTCATCAAATCACTTCCTGAAAACCTCCAGATGAACAAGTATCATCTAAAATAAAGCAAGCATGTGAAGAAATGAGTGTATATTGTGTCACATGGTATGAGGTGCCGCACAACCCAAACATATTTACTGTACTTCTCACTCCCACACACCCAAAAAAAAACCTTTAGTCAAACAAAAATAATCATTCTAATTTCTGATTCATGTAAAAAAAAAATTGCATTTTCTTTTATTTTAACCGCTGCATATTGTAGACTATGAGGTCACATTGCCTATTCACCAGAATGATTTGTAACTGTAAATAATTATATCTTTGTGTAGGCATGGACCGCTGCACTCGACTGCATGCTCTTAAGATTATCTGCAGTTCTTTCTTGCTAGTGACACAACTAAACAATACAATGCTAACAAATTGTAGGTGGAAATAATCTTAACTGATTTTTTGAAGAGGGAGAAATATCCCACAATCATTCATTTTTTTTCCATCTTATCAAGGGTTGAGTCTTGTGGTCAGCAACTTCAGGAGGAAAGTCCAGACTTCCCTTTCCCCAGCCACTTACACTTTTGACGGGATGCCAAGCTATTCTCAGAGAGGCGTACTCCCTCCAGCATATTCAGTGTCATTCACAGAGACTCCTCGCAGTGGGATGTGCCCAAAAAATCTCGTCGGAGAGGCATCTAACCAGATGCCCGCGCCACTTCATCTGGCTCCTCTCAATGCAAGAGGAGCGTCTCTTCACTGAGCCTCTCCTGGATGACTGAGGTTCTCACCCTATCTCTAAAGCAGAGTCGGGACTCGCTGAAGAGGAAACTCATTTTGGTTGCTTGTTCTTTCGGACACAATCGACCGGTAAATCGAGGGCTTTACTTTTTAGCGCACCTCCATCTTCACCACATCCCACCGTTACGGAGTCTGCATAAGTGAAGATAATGCACCAATCTGCTTGTCTATCTCCTGCTCCTTTCTCCCTTCACCTGTGGAGAAAAAAAAACAACTTTGTAAATTCTGACTATTTACTTGAAAAACTGATTGCCTCACATTTGTTCATTTTAAAGCACTAAACCGGATGAAGTTAGGACACCAGATTCCTTTCAAGTAGGTTTAGTAATATGTCAAGTAAGACAGGTGAACGACTGATTTCATTTGGACTTGGTGAATAACTAGAATAAGTATAATAGAATATTAATATTATCCTATGATTTTAAATAAGATTAATGAATGATTGCGTGTAAGTTTACTCTTACAATTTCAAGATTAAATTGAGCATTTACTTTTATAGTAACCTGCTTTTCTTACTTCAAGATATGTAGTGCCACACAATAATTGAACAGCAATGTTATTTTTCAATTGAAAGTTGTGCATTTCATTGTTACAGCAAGTAACAATATCATTCGACATACTACATACATACTACAGGTATTTGCCATGGACAATCTATGACAGAAGGTTTATTATTTTGTAGAAATCCAATTTAAATGAAGTTGTGACGTGTAAAATATAATTACAAACAAAGTACAATGATTTGCAAATCCTTTTCGACCTACAGTGTATTTAATCAAACAGTGTATTTAGACATTTTTAACATTCAAACTGTTTTTGATTTTTTTTTTTTTTTTTTTTTTTTTATATTCACTTATTTAGAATGTGATGCCTGAAAAACATTTTTAAAAAAGCTAGGGCATTGACTGTTTAATATTTTGTTACATAACCGTTTCCTTTGACAAAATGTTTGGCAAATGAGGATACCAATTGTTAAAGCTTTTTTTTTTTTTTTTTTTTTGGGGAAATTCTGTTTGATGTCCAACTTCAGTTGTTCAAAATTTCAGGGTCTCCGTTGCCGTATTTTGTGCTTCATAATGCGTTTCATAATTTTCAATGGCAGGTCAGTTTAACACTCAGTTTTTTGCTACAAAGTCACGCTGTTGTAATATATGCAGAAAGTGGTGTGGCATTGTCTTTTTGAAATAAGCATGGACATCCCTGAAAAAGACTTGAATGGCAGAATATCTTTCTCAAAAAACTCTATGTACCTTTCAGCATTAATTGTGCCATGAGAGATGTGAAAGTTCGCCACACCTTGAGCACTAACACAAACCCGTACCATCGCAGTGACTAGGATTTGAACTGATTATGATCTGTTGGCCTTTTTCCCTCGTTGACCAGGTGGACACAACGTCCATGATTTCCAAAAGCTATTTGAAATTTGGTCTCATCAGACCACAGCACAGTTTTCCACTTTGTGTCAGTCTATCTCAGATGACCTTAGGCCTAAAGAAGCTAGTGACTATTCTGGGTGTTGTTTATACTGTCTATAGCTTACGCTTTGCATGGTAGAGTCTTAACTCGCATTTGCCCATGTAGGAACCAAATGTGTTAACCTGACAATTGTTTTCTGAAGTTGTTATTGTGAACAAAAATGTTTGGGAATGCTCCGTTTATGACCAATAGTGACCCAAGCAAACCCATTTTGAGAAAGTCTTGACTAAAAAACATAACATGCGAGTCCATACTACTTTATATTAGCTGAGCAAGAGAGGCTCAATCTGCTGTTTCTGATTGGTCGCTGCAGTGCCCCAATACAAGTGGACCCGAACATTGAAAAGTGAGAAGAATGCATTTTTGCGTCTGCAACTTTAGGTGCATGGTCACCAAATTGTAATAGTTTCCTTTTCATCACCTCTCCTCAAAGTTTAAGTTCATGGTAAATGGATGTTGTGTGTTTAACAATGTAGTGATCTCACCTGAGTGCGGAAAACAGTAGTGTAGAAAAATGTTGAACACCAAAAAAGAGGTGAGGTCACATGTGCCTAAATTTCCTACTATAAAGCATTCCTGACAATAGGCAACTGCACACACACACATACAGACAGAGCCAGGTGCAATGTGAGTCTGTTGTTATTCTCTTGATGTACTCCACAGCCCCATGTTTTCAGATCATCCTTGCTGATAACTTCCTGCTTCCTGTTTCTGACTCTGCTACTTCCTGTCCTCTAAAGCATGTGGATTTAAGCCTAAAGATAGCACGAGGAAATGTCAAACAGAACCTTCCAAAAATCCTTTATACCTTATGTTCAATATTTCACGCAATATAACAACTTGATGGAACGAGCAAACATACTTTGCCTCATGGGATGAACGAAATGTGTGCGCGTGTGTGTGTGTGTTGTCTCTATCTACCTATAATTATGCAATATACCCTGAGAAGTAAATTATTTCCTTCCAAATCTTTACTCCTTTCTGTATCTTCTTTTCTTATCAAAAAGGCTAAAAGAATACACAGCAGTATAAATAGTACGGGGTGTAGTTACTCTCTCAACTGTTCCACGGGAAGAAACAGCCCTTGTGCTCACTTGATAAAGTCGATAAATAGGTGCGGAACAGCTTGATGGTTTTGTACGCATTCACATGACTGATTCATAAACGAGGACGAGGATAGTTAAATTGCATGAAACGTGGGCGCAGCAAATTAACTGACACCAATAGACCTTCAGGAAACGGCACAACCTCACACTTGTGTCAGCTTCCTGTTTGACAGTTTGTTGAAGTATTTTGCCAATGGTCCCACAGAACAGGACATAAACACTACAGTTTCGAGACTGATTGCAACATAATAAATCATTCATGCGATGAGGTTGATCTGTTTAAATTCCAGACAGTGACTCAAGTTTGAACTTCAAGTAACAACAAGACCCATTTAGGATTTCCTCACCTCTTTCATTGTTTTCCTGCCTTTCTTTGTGTTAGAAATAGCTACTGGATCGGAAATGCAGTTTTAAAGATTGGCTTGATGCTTGCTGGACGACACGTTTACTAATGAATGAGTGACATCTGCTGGGGGCTTGTGTGACAATGGGTTGTCCCCCAGGCGGACACTCACTGGGAAACATGTCTACTCACTGCTTTATATTACAGAAACATGATGGGAACCGCAGCAATGTTTTGCGTTACAAATTAAGAATGTACACTACATTGTGGGCAACTGTGCAAAGTTTAAGAGATATTTTTATATATGGAATTGTCACAAGCTTGTTCAGTGTACAATACAATAAACGTATGTAATAAACACTGTTGCACTTTTTTTGCATTTTTTATGTTAATAGCAGCTGATTAAAAAAAAAAACAGGCATTGAGTCAATGGGTGAATGCATTATTGCTCGACCGGTGTATTTCAATGAATCTGAATATTGTGCTAAAGTTGAATTATACAGGAGCTCAATTAAAAAAAAATAAACTTAAGCCAATTCTTGCACAAGTATATATATATATATATATATATATATATATATATATATATATATATATATATATTGTGTATTCTATTGTATTGTATTGTTATGCAATAATTCTTTTCTGGAAATGGAAAAAAAATCTAAAATGCATGTGTGTGTATAATTGTAAAAATGAAATAATAAACGAAAATAATGTATTATTGTCCTTTGTGGCAGTAATAAAAAAATAAATATGAATACCGGAGTGGTCGGAATAAACCAAGTTCAGGGATTTGCATTGTTTGTAACGGGCGCTTGGGCCCCATTAGGTTTTTCAATTGACTTTGGGATCATTTCTGTTTGTTTTTGTTATCCTGCATAAATATTTGTCTTAATTTCACTTTATTTCACCCCGAATTATAATCTGCTGCAAGGTCATTTTCTTGACACATTTGACACGTTGCACATTCAGAGATGCTGCCCTGTATATACAGGTTGTGATTTGTGATTTGAATGATTTGTACTAAATTTGTTGCTGATTTACCAGCTCGAATCAGTTTGGCCACAACGTCTGGCCACTAAAAGACAATTTTGACAATAAAACAGCATTTATTGGAAATTTTAATGTGGCTTACCAACAACCCCACAGCTCCCCAACACTCACCTCCCCAAACATGATTTTCGATCTTAACCTAATAAATTCATGAAAAATGAAAAAATTTAAATTCCCTGTCAAAATGGAATCCACGCATGTTGGACGTGCAGTGGGCTTCGGCCCTCGCTTGAAAGTGACACATCTTTAGTCAGCTCAGCTACCGAGTCTGGGGGGGAGGGGCGAAACACGTTATTTCTAACAACCCGCTCACAGACACTTTTTCAGAACAACCCTAGGTAGATAAATTTACTAGGTTGTTTACTTATGCAATTAATGGGTTGGCAGGGTTTACAGAGATTCAACTATTCGTTTACAGCAATTAGAAAGTAAATGACCTGTAATATGTCTCCTTAAAACAAACATCCTTAATGATATCTAAATGCTAAAATGCTTTGGGCCGGTGCTATATACTGTTCACTAATCAGTTGAGTAAATAATTGTATTTACAAAAAGGCAGATAACAGGTGTGCATGATAACATGAGCACCTCTTTAAAAGCTGCCAAATTGTTAAAATTGGAAAATGTACGTGGTTTCACCTGTGCAATGTTGCTGCCCGAAATAAGAGGCAGTAGGAAGACTTCACATTCCATTGTTTGCATCTTCTATTCATCTGACCAAGAAAGGAAAGGCAAAAGGAGAGAAAATAGACAGAAACATATACTCGATATTTATGTCAGTAGTATGAGAGTAAGAGAAACGTAATAGTTTTTTTTTTTATGCCCAAATTCCATTTGCATCTCAACTGGAATAACTTCCTAAAATGCAAAACAGGGGAGCAAATGAGAAAGAAAATGAGAAGGCTGGAGGAGAGGTGATTGGGGAGGGCTTGTTTTGCTACGCTGGTCCTCCCTTCTGACATACACGCTGAACACAAATATCATTCATTAACAGTAATATGCCATCTTAACACTGATGGATGGGGCACAGGCCCACAGCCCTCAAGTGCCTCGCAGCCTCCCAACACACACACACACACACACACGCGCACACTTGTAAAACACACAGACAATTTAACGACAGACCTGCTGGGAAGCTGGGATAGCTGACTATCAGTCACACACACACGCACACACACGCACACAGACGCGTGTGGCCTAGCACAGGGAGTACAACATACAGGAGCCCAGAGCTCAGGTGTCAAGCTTGCACGCTGCAAATGAAGAGATTTCCTCCAGCCGGTGAGCTTTGATAGCTCTATGATTTCGCCATCGCTCACTAGCGCTGCTCTGAGGGAACAAGGAGTGGAAGACAAAAAGCAACAGAAATAGAAACGGTGACATAAAATGGACCGTTTTGCAACCATAAGATATCAATTCAAGGACAGTTGAAAAGTGTTTTCTTCGTGTGCTATATGCACTTCAGAACCAGCATGACTTTTTAATTTATTTAGTCTGCCAAGTCCGTCTGTGCAGTACATTAGTTATTGCTCTCAAAAAGAACAAAAAAAAAAAATTAAGCAAAACACTAAATGAAAAAAAAAAACAAGCCGGAAAGCTTTTATGACATAATTAAATGATATCCGAACAGACAATATTTCACTTTAGTCTATACAATAAGTTAACTAATTTATTTTTAGCTATTTTATTTTAAGATTAGCTGAAGTAAATTGGTACGACTGTAACACTAAATAAGACCTCACTGGTGACGTTTGGTTATCTGTTTCCTATGGACATAATTACATAAAACTGTTTTATTGTTGCTTTTCCAAAGATGATAATATTCTATGTGATAGAGGTTGTACATTGCTGTACTGTTTGAAGGCGCTTCTGAGAGGTGTTTTAAATACTTGTATAACACCCTTGTGCATGCTTTCAGATTGAAAAATAGATGTATATCAAATGTGACCATACCTGTAGTATTCGAAACAGCTTTTAGGATAACAAAGCACATGCCAGTCACAACAATAATTATATTGTTAAATCACTTTGAAAAAAAAAGTATAATTATAGTAAAAGGCAGAATTTTTGGTACAACTTGACCAATCCGTTGGTGGGAGTCAGCATATGCATATACCGTATTTTATTAGAAAAAAAATGGCATTAACGCAAATCCTTTGTTTTCATTCAGGTAACCTACAATAAACTCTACATTGAAACTCATTCCTCCAAATCGTGTATCAAAACAATTGCACACAATATCACACACTCAAGCAGATTGTATTATATAATAACACTATTTGGTGGTTGCCTTTTTTTGTGTCATGATTCTTTTATAATGGTTGAATTATGGTGTTTTAGGAAAATCCACATTCTATCATTCAATGTATGTTGAGCATTTGGGCAATCATTTCCACTGAATGTTTTTTATAATCATTACCATGGCTGATTTTATCCCCTCCCCTAAAAATGTATGAGATCTGTAACCTTAATTGATGAATTAACTGCAGGTCTAAAGAGTGGACAGCAGCACTCTTAGACCATCCAGAACCATTTAATTACCTCTCTGACAATGACATATTGCAATACAGAGAGTGTGTATTCCGAAAATTCAAATGCTATATGGTCTGTTGATTGTTATGCGATGGCTGTCTTATCAGCATTATGTAATGGCGAAATAAATAGAATAATGAATAAATACATTACCATTTGCCTGCCTTTACCAGGGATATGCTAATAAGGTTAGCGGTCAGTTATTCCACTTTCCCTAATACATTTCCACAATTTGATCTCTCGTTCAACACCCCATCACCTGCTGGCAATTCACATGATAATATTAAGAGATGAGACCGAGGGGTGGTGAGCGCGTGTCAGCGAGAGGGAGGTGGATTCAAATGCAAATATTAGAGAGAGGGATGGCGAGAGAGATGGTGGCTGTCACCGTTATGCATCTATGACACCTCAATGTGCAATATTCATTTGTGCACGTGTGGCCGCGTGTTGTGCATGTGCGGTAATATGAGAATAGATGCGAGGGACTGACCTCCTCGGCCCCTCTCATTTCCATTCAGCCATTTTAGTTGTCGTCAGAGTGAGCAGAGCTATTGTGGCTCAACTAGGGAGCACTTTGTCCTCATTAGAACGGTTTTGAACGGAAGCAGAGAACAAAGCGCGGCGTGTGTAAACGAGAAAAGAAAAGTCATTTTTCATTGCATATTTAATTACTTTGTACACTTTTACTGCTCTTGCCATGTGCATGAATTAAAAATTAACAAGGTTATAATTGATGATGAGAAGATGAAGATACAGCCAATGTCGATTCTTTCTTTCCTCTCTTGAAAGTAATTCTTACTTTGCAAGGTATTAGAGAGTAGACTTGGTGATATGTGAGCTGCAATGAGCATTATCATTCAGAACAAATGTCCGGATATATACGTACATGCTGCCATACCCGCGTTATGGTTATGGATTAGGCACATTCCATAAGTGCGGGATTGTGCTGTGAGCCAGGCAGAGATGTATTGGTCATATAAAAACTGCATCTGTGATGTAGTTAATCATTTATTCAGCTAACATCGTCATTCCCTTAGCGCAGAGCAGCTCGACAGGAACAGTAAGACATATTTTCCCCCCCATGAAAACAATTCACCTCTTTCTCATTTTTGCGCTTTTCTTAACCCCCATCCGATCTCGCTCCCCTCCCACCTTGTTGCTGTCGTTCAATTCCATTACATACATTCCATATTCCATTTCATTCATGCATCACTTCAGAGACTCGCCCTCTCTGTCTTATTGGTCACTTTGGTCTTTTCATCTATGCAAGCTGTTTGACGTCCAGACACATTGCAGTCCTGGTTTTTAGTGCAGCTCACCAAGAACAATGGGAACCACGCCTGTGATGATAGAGAGTAGAGGAGGGATTTTTTTTTCTTTAAATCACAAAGTCACGGTCTAACAAAAATGGTGACAAATTAATTAAAAGTTCTTCAGCATTTCAGATCTTTTGGCAAGATTAAGTGCAATAAAATGCCTCAGCAATTCAAAATTCCTACAAGTTGTTTGTACTCCTGTACAAACGTACTTATATATAATTTCCACTCGTGTTATCTCTACTTAATTATTCTCTTAACTTTCAATTTTATGAAACAACTTTTTCTAAGGGCGGCACGGTGGCCGACTGGTTAGCATGGCGGCCTCACAGTGCAGAGGTATAGGGTTCTACTCTGGCTCCAGCCTTCCAGTGTGGAGTTTGCATTTCTCCAGGTACCCTCACCAACAGTCACAAGCTGTGGGTCATGACCAAAAGAAAAGGATCCAAGATAAAAGCAGCCAAAATACGTTTCCTCTCCAGGGCTCTCCCTTAGATGTAGGATGAGAAGCTTGGACATCCAGGAGGGGCTCAGAGCGAGATGCTACACCTCCACATTGAGAGGGCCAGATGAGTTGGCTAAAGCATCTGATCAGGAAGCTTTCTGAATGCCTCCCTGATGAGGTGTTCCAGACATGTCTCACCAAGAGGAAGCCCCGGGCAAACCCAAGACAAGCAGGCCAATGTATCCTGATCGCAAAAGATCTGGACGAAGTGACTGGGTAAAGAAAAGGCCTGGGCTTTCCTACCAAAGCAGCTGCCCCTGCAACCCGAGCCCAGATAAGAGTTAGAAGATGAATAGATTGATGTATAACGATTGGCGAATGTATGGTCTGGTATTACGGGTATAAGGGTACAGTACGTACAATAGGGTCAAAAATCCCGGTATGGCACATACCTTGTTTTTAAAGTCATGAATCTTCTGGAAAAAAAGAGAAATTCTATAATATTGAATGACATTAGAAACAGCACAGTGGCCTTGCAGTATTGAATTTGGTAGAGATGTACATCCCGTCCAAGGGAAGGAACGGTTAGTACGTCCGTTCCAGACAAACGTCCAATTGGCGACAGAGGTTGAACTAAGCAGGGACAGAAGTGGGTTTTCGGACGTCCCTATAATTGTCCCTAAACTGGTCAAGTACCCACGGACGTGTTGTGTTGACTTTTTAAAATGGAAGACCCCTTTTTATTTTTTTTGTGCGTTACTACGGAGCCGCCTGCAATAACACAGTCTTTTTTTTCCATGTGCGTTCCCTGCATTAACATTGCACTCACAGCCACTGTCTGCCCTCTAGTGGTTCAACACAATTAATACCATGACGACTGACAGAGACATGCAGAAACATGTAGTCACACACGGAAGACAGGCTACGACAAATTGTATGTATGATTCAAATGAGTAGGGCATAGCAAAAAGGTGGATAGCAATTTTGTTTTGTTAACGTTTAACATTTAGTACGCACTTTATTCCCTTGCATGCAAAGTAGATCCTTGTCCTGGACATCTCGAGAGCCTAAAAATCTCTCCAAACCGGCATTTATACTCATGCCAGCGTTGCCGTACACTTAAAGCTACGACCTAGAAGTAGAATTCTTTCGTTCTCCTCCTAAGATAACACCGTTTTACAAGGTACTCCCATCCGCTAAGTGGATGTGAATTGGTAATTAGCCAGCTAATGACTTTCAACACTAGGACAACTAGTATTTTGAAACTATGAGATCTACCAGAGCAGTCATTTTGACGAGCTGCTCTCTGGCAATGACGTCATCAAAATGATTATTGCTCGCTGTGTCTGTTTTTGTTAAAATTCTGTTGTGAGCATCATTAAATCTAAATGATGTCATACATGAGAATGAGAAACGGTTGGTGCAGTGGCAGAACGGCTCTCATGCTTCATGTGGGTTAGCTGGTTTGGTGCTGAAGGAAAGACACGCATGGCAAAAGACTTTACAGAACTTTATGTTGAAGAAGAGGAAGTAATTTAGACGGCACACAAAACAACTCGGGCCCATGCGCATCCTGTAACTCCTCTTTCCACGGGGGAATTATGTCAGTAAGCACCAGTAAGCAGCTTTTTTAAAAAAAAAATTCGACGAGATGTACTAGCCATTTCATGTCTAGCGCATCTAACAGCCTTTTTCACCAAATGACACACGGATCCTCTAGCCCGAGGCAGGGAGCCTTTTTTTTTTTTTTTTTTTTTTTACTCAAACTCGCTGATTCTCAGCCAACAATTCAACCTCAGACAGGCTATTTTGAAACATATGTAATACCTCCTCTGCTCCATGAAATTTTTAATTAAAAAAAGTTGCACTCGGGGAATGAAATCTAAACAACTTTTGTAAATGTCGAGCATCGTCAGTCTATATACGTGGAGTAATAACACATCAAAGTTTGAAAAACATCAAATTACGGCTCTAAATAATGTATATGTATGAATTATGAAGTATAAAGTAAATAAAGCAAAGTATACAAATATAACGTATGCTTAAAATAGTTTTAGATATTAGAACAGTGCAGTGAATTCTTGGAAACCTTTTAAATAGACTTACTGCTTACAAGTTTGAAGACACCTGAGATGATAAGAAGACACATCCTGATTGAACAAATCGGTCCGGTC
This sequence comes from Idiotropiscis lumnitzeri, assembly GCF_059441095.1. Lineage (NCBI taxonomy): Eukaryota > Metazoa > Chordata > Actinopteri > Syngnathiformes > Syngnathidae > Idiotropiscis > Idiotropiscis lumnitzeri. The sequence continues at coordinate 6,527,274 of NC_142402.1, read as the reverse complement.
AGATTATTTTCAATCCTTTCTAGGGGTACCATCATTTTTGAGCTGGCCTTTTTCATGAGTTTGTTTTTTAAAATAATTTTGTTGAACCACACAATACGAAAGTAAAGTCTGTTTTATTATTGCTTTAATTTCAATTTATTTTATTTGTTTTTTATTTTTTTTATTTATTATTATTATTATTATTATTATTATTATGTGTTTATGTACAATGGATGGATAGATTAACCTTATTGGTTTTTTTTTTGGTCAGTCGTGTGTGGGGCTCAAGCAATCGCTACCATCTAGCTGACAAAATATTCATAACACCACCGAGTCCTCTGTTTTTTAATTACATTTTACATTTTCAGACTACAAAACTGAAAAGGTGAAGCGTCATAATTATATATGAGTATCCTTGTATCCCTGTGTCCTATTTTGTCCTGGTTCCCCTCAAAGCTAAACACAGTCACTCCCCACACAATATTGAAATTTATGAAAATCCTCTGTGTAATATTCAGCCAGTACCAGGCTACCTGCTGTATATATTTATAATAGCAGCTTTATTAAATCAATTCAAAATAGGATGATGCCATGATTACATTGAAGTGGGGGCGAAGAGGAGTATGGGGGGAGATGTGAAACGGAAAAGAGGAAGAAAAATCAATGCCATTCTATAATTGCACATTACAGCATTATTTTGTGCACTGATGTTGATAATACATATGTTTACATTTGCCGTGATTAAAATCAATGCTTTAAAGTGAGTTATGACAGTATGGCCTGATGGGACGGCTTTATGGCTGAGAGGGACTAATGAGGTGGTTGAAGGGAAGGCAGCGTCGTCTCTATTCATCTCTTCACAGAATCCTTCCGCGGAGGGACTTGGAAACTGATGCAACACATTTTTATTTCATTTCATTAAAACCTTCTGTCGGTAGTGAGTCAATATCGGTTCAATCCTCAGTTTTGGACTACCACTACTAATGGCCATACGAGACTGAAATGCCAGAATTGTTGTTTTAGGGAACAAAAGTGAAACATTTCGAAAAAATGTCAAGAAAATACAGTTGTGTAATCTGACAAATATTGTTATATCCACATTTCACTGCATTCAGGCTACGACTTTACCTCATGTTGTTTATTGGGGCGTCAAGTGGACCCCAGAGACTGGAAGAAAATGGAAGTCCCGATAATATTTTCATCCAGTGTTGTCCAGCTGTGGCTAGAAAATGGCAGATCTTCAGCCAAGCCTAGAAGCCAAGCCGTGGACAGGGGAAACTTTTGTTGGGGCAGTTATTACGAAAATTAGCTGAATGGGGAAAATTCATACTGGCTCACTCAGTAATAATAAAACAACACTCGTTGTATATATAAAACTAAAAAAATTACCTGTCCCCTTTAAACATTTTTGGCAATAGCATTAAGTGTTGCGCATATTTTGTCCTCCGAAAAGAAATTGTGCTGTCAATCAATGGACCCTAAAACACCACAATGGCAACACTAACCATGAATGGACAAATATTTAACAGTTACAAAAATATGTCTATATGGTTTCTATTTTCCTGCCTAGTGAAAGTCTAGCTCAAAGCTTAGTGTAATTGTGTGCATGAGTGTGTATTTTCATTTTTTCACTGAGGAAAGTTGCTATTGGCTGTCCTAAAAGACTGCTACATTTTTAGCTTTTTCATTTGGTTGATTAACAGAAATCTGGAATTTGTTGGTGGTGGCCAGTTGGCTCCACGAGTCACTTTCAGTCTGGGGTAAAGGTACTTCACGGCTGTTCCTTTTTTTTCTAAGCGATACCTACATTTTTTTAGCCTCTTTGGTAGATACAAATTGAGAGCAGTACATGTATTAATTTAGCGAGAGGAATTTAAGAAGCTCAGGAAAATAAGTCATGAATGGTCAAGACTTAAACATGTCTTAAACATTGTTGGGGCAGGTTTTATTTTGGACACAGTGCACTTCACTCAGCATTAGGGAGATACAAATAAATACGCTATGTGCACAATGATCACAACTTCTCTGCAAACCACGGAGAGCCATCAGTGCTAATAGTCACATAAACGCCATCAGATTTACACACATTGCTGTAAATACATTGATGCCATGGTAGTGCTTTCGCCGGCCACTCTAAATGCTTTACTATCTATTGTAAATGTCAGGCTTGAAGAGAAGGCAATGTATTTCCTGCTTACTTTTCACTTAACTCTCTTGTAACAATTTCCCAGAAACATTTGCTTTTTTATTTAACTGCTCATTAAAAGGATGAAAGCACCATTAAGGACAATACAGATAGAAAACTGCCAAACGTCCTTGAACACTGCACTCCTGTATGTTCGACACTCGAACAGACGCACACACACAATCAAGACTCGTGTCAATTTAACGCAGTCACAAATGTGTTACAATAATGTATTAATATGCATCATAATCTCTGCAAATGTCTTCTGATGGTCGTCATCCGGATAATACCCCCAGCGTTTAATAGGAGCAAACTAAACCAAATACTATATTTTGATGATCACAAAATACAAAATCAGAGTTCTTTCCTGTGCAATTCAGGGTTTTATGCCTCAACTATGATTTTACTGAGCTGCATCTATACTTGTGAAGCAATTGTTAAGAATGCTAAACATTTGTATTATCTTTCTTTTCAGAGTCATAACTTCATGCTTTGAAAAAATATACTGTCAAATACGCTGAGCACTGATGTGTGCCGACACAAAATGGGAGGTACGTCCATGTTATTCGACCACCATTCCTGAGCAATATGATCCAAACTTTAACAATTTAATTATTTTTTTAATTAATAGTTTAAAGTAAAAATGCAACGGACTTGTGCATCTATTTTTTTATTGCACTTGTCTCCAACTCAGTTGAGTTTGGGCAAGAAGTGAAGGCCACCCAATTCGCAAGCCTGTCATAGTCCTGTACTTTTATTTTGACTCCACCAATTTACTTTAAAAATAACTAAATAGAGCAAACTTGTGGCAATGGTAACACTGAATTGTTGGTCAAAATGACAAGAAAAAATTGCTGTTAGATTTTGATTGGCGAGAGCAGCAGCAGCAGTCGATCACAACAGATACTGTGATTTGCGTTGATTGTTTTAAAAATCAAATGTTTCGATTAACTTGGCAGTCCTCTTTGAAATTTGATTTTGATCTTTGCTTGTATGGTTCTACTGAACATGTGTAAGTAATCCAGCCTCCCCGACTCTATTTTAGCGTCCATGTGAATTGGGAACGTCGGTGTGTATGTGCTCACGTAGAATGTGCGTGTGGCTCTGCAGCAAAGCAGCAGATCGTTGCGATGTGCAGTCCACGGGGACAGTGAAATATAGCCACAATTAGCCCTGGACACAGTTCAATGATGATAGAGAGGCTCGGCACCCCTTAGACCATGATTAAAAGGCCCGCCCAGCCCACTGCTGATAGAGACAACCAATCTCACATTATTAGCACACGTTGGCCACCGACTATCACAGCAGTACTTCATCCAGTTGTGATTTGTGATGGCTTCTGTTCATTCATCACTCATCAGTCGGAGCTGAAGAATGTATACCGGATTCTTTTCTATGCTGTCAGATGCTATTTTCATTCAAATAATAAAAATAAATAAATAAATAAATTATGATTCTATTACAAAAATAAACCGTTTTGGCACCTAATTTCTATTTCCATTGTATCATTTATTTTCTTCAGTCCACTAAACACACACACCCAAAAAAACGGCGAAACTTTGAGGAAACTTGTTAAATTATTTCTCACTTGTAACAATGCTTCTTGCCATTATATCACACTCTGCTGAGCGACGGCATTCCACGTCACATTCAGGACCCACCGCAAGTCAGCCAACATGGTTATGTTGTGGTCACACTTACGTGTTCATTGGTGTTGAAGTCAGGACTGTTGGCATGCTACTCCATTATTTTTGTTCTTCTTCTTCGTCAGGGTCCGAGCACTGTAATCTTGGAGGATATAGTTGAGACCCAGACTCTGGAACATCTTCTCCAGTGCCTGAAGTGGAAAAAAAATGAGTGTCGGTTCTCCTCTTATTTGACTGCTGCCGAGTAAATTAGGTATTAGGTAACAACAGATCATTAAGTTAATAAATAAATAAATATAGATCATAAATAAGTAGATACCTTATTTGATCATTTGACCAGCAGGCTGGCCATTTTTGATCTGTCCAATGATTGTTGACATGATTAGCAACAAGTGAATCAGAAGCGCTAATGTTACAGTTAGCAGGCTACTCTTCACTTGCAAGATTGTGTCATCAACATCCTCTTCATTACCAGTCCGGATTTTCTTTGGGCCATTTTGGAGCAAGTTAATGGCGCAAAGGATAAAAAAAATTAAAACTTCCGATTAGATCACTGATTTGAGTCAAGGATTGGATTGTTTTTGGAATACCTGTGATACGGTAAACCCAAAACAATTCATGCCACCACACAGGCCAACTTCAAAATAAAAGCCTGAGACTATTGCATTGGCGTCAATGTATTATTTGGTAAGCTTTTATTTTGAAGTTAGCCTTTGTGTTGGAGGTGTGTTAGATTATGCGCATGTTTTAGCTTCCTTGACATGTCTAAAAAATAAATCGAGGTACTCGAATTACAGGAGGAGTGTGTTGAGTTTCCCAAAGTGAAAAAGAGAACTTGCACATGAGAGGGTACTGCGGGCTCATGTGAAGTCCTTGAACGCCAATATCAGGGGCTTGCTGGCCCGAATGGCCGGTCTTGTTTTGGATATGTTTGTTTGTCATGGTCATCCTCGCATTAAGCATGTTGCGTTGCTGAAGTACCCAAAAAGCAATACCAACTCGTAGTAACTTTGTCTGCCACAGAATTTCATCTGTGGTCCCTGTCCTTTCCCAAAGTCAATGATGTTCTGCTGTACTGTGTGCAACTTAACTAGAATTATGTCCTATGTTTTTGCGGCACGAGGCCACAGAAATTCCTTGATAGCAGACTATTCGCAATTTCTGTCTAATTATAATCCAAATGTGATTTTGTTTACAATATCATGTTGTTGTCATCCATATCCACTTATTCCAGGGACCCCATTTACTATTGTGTGTGTGGGGAAAGTCAGTCCTTTTAAGAAAATGGGGGGAAAAATGGAGAGGTTGATAGATGGAGGGGTGGTAATGAAATGGAGACATCAACGAGCATGAAGAGAAGAAGAGAGAGGGAGGGGAGTCTAGCATGGAAACATCCCAAAAGAGAGGGAGAACAAGAAGGAGCATGAAGAGCGAGCGAGCGGGAATAAGAAGAATAGCCTTTCGCCTGTGTTCCATCAAGGGAGAAATTACACATTTACTAAGGTTTTTTCTTAAGACGACGGCTCTCATAGATCAAACCGCTTGAATGTACCAGCCAATTTTCAACATGAAATACAGACACCAGAAATCTATTACACCTGTGTTCTCTCCCGACCGCTCTCTGTCGCTTGTCCCCGCAGAGGCTGATGCATCTATATCACTGTTGCCTCAGCCTTCCCTTTGACACCCCTCCCCCCTCTAAGGACGTGCATCGAGCTCTGACATGTACATTATGTTATCCACCTGTATGTCTGCTTGACAAATGGAAAGGTCCATCATATTCCATAATTATATGACCTTTTCCTTGTCTTATATTTCTCATTTTAATGTTCCAATATCGAAAAGAATTAAAAATGTAAGTTCTTTGTTGGATGGGGTAACTTGCAACACTGGGTTAAGTTTGGGAAATTGGTTATTCCACGCATTTTTCTGGATTACGGTGATTTGGGAAAATTGTAGATGAATACCCGAACATGGAAAATGTACCCAAAAGTGATCCTTGGCATGGATATTTAAACCCACGGCAGAGTTTAAAATAGTCAATTTTAATTACTCGAGAGTGACTTCAGTCGATGTTCTGACAGGACTGTGACAATCTGATCCAAACGTTTTGATTGACCAAAGATGGAAAGAACATTGTGGTATCTATCCATCCATCCATCCATCTATCTATCTGCTAAACTCTCCAGATAAATGATAAATGTGTTGACAGGGACAATATGAGGCTAAAATTATGTAAAATTCACTTTGCTGCAACACACCCCCAACCCCCGGTAAACATGATTAATTGCATTGTTACACGTTTGAGTGGAGAGTATGAGGAGAAAAATTGCAGCAGCAGGCCTGTGCAAGCCAACTTCAACGCCTTCCGCTTTCACAGCTCCTTCTCCCCTCGCCTTGCAGCGAGCATCTCTTAATACATCCAGAGAAATTGAGGTTAAGAGGGGATATTCGGGGGGTTATCTGGCGTCATGGCGCTCAGCGTGGGGAGATTGATGGTTTTAAGAGGCCGTGGTCAAATTCATATGGTAATTCTTCTCTATTGTCCCCACGGAAACTAAGGCTTTCTTTAATCTGAGAGGGAGGGGTGGCTTCCTCTGCCTCTGTTGCAACGGAGCTCAGTGTCACTTTATCATCTACAGATACTGACGATGGGTGGTCAGTGATGTCTGGATGGATATATCATGTTTTGTATTTGTGTAAATTAAATAGAGGAGGTGGGATTATTGTTGATAAGATTATATTGGGCCAGTGAATACAATGATGACACTTGGGCGCTGTATGTCACTTTTTAGAGTCCCGATCCAACCTAAAGAAAGAGAAAGATAACTTCAATCCATTTATAATGTATAGACGTACAGTATTTTTTTTCTATAATCACATAACTAGATAGCAATCTGGGCTATTGTGAGAAAGGATATTACCACGAAATTGGATATTATTTTCCAATTTCATGTGCTGTACCATTTCAAGTGCATTTAGAGAAGAAAACATGTGACATAATGCTTACTCTTTTAAATGTTAGTCACGATCAATAACTTTTGACAACTGGAAGTAATATATGAAAGGCTTGAAACGGTCAATTAAGGACAATGATGCTGACAATATTGTAAGTAAAATTAATACCATCCACGTTGACAGTGACAATACTTACCTTGAAATATGAACCCTACATTCGGCGAATGAACGACATGCCAGGCATTCACCAAAATTGCAAATTTGAAGGCGCATCACTCACACCGAAGTATTGACGATTCAGAAGACATAGCTTTTGACAGTATAATATCCTGTATTGCAGTCAAAAACTTCATCCAAAGATTCTTGACATTCTTCTATCCTGTCCCTAAATGCAAAACGAGCCGCAGCTGAAGTTATGCTGAAACATAATGAATGCGAAATATCAACAAAGGGAACTAATTGAAAGACTTCAGGTGGCAGATCAAATTTTAAAGGCTGAAAGAGAAGCTAAAGAAATTGAATTTGAAGCTAAAAGTGCAAAGAAAAAAGCTTAGCAGAACTTAAAGGGCATGTTGCAGCACAAGCAAGACTGCAAAGTTTATTCAGAAGCTCTCCACCCACCACGTGGCTCCTTTGAGTAATCCAATTATTCCAGCACTTCAAGTACCATTCTCCCACGATCCTGCAGAACAAGCCAAACCCAGTCAGGTCCAATATTCAAATAAGAAAAAGCCACCAAAACCACTCTTCAATATCTTACTACACACACCGCTTACTCTATTCCACAACCGACCAACCAAATTCCTGCCACTCAACTAGAGACTTCTCGTGAATGTTCCATTGACCTTGCGAGAACTCGCCGAAGCAATCATAGCTAATCGAGTTCCGATCCCAGAACCTGAGGTCTTCAAAGGAGATCTTCTCATGTATGATGACTGGAAGTTGTCTTCTGTAGTAGAACTTGCCACCTCAAGAAAAGCTGTTCTTTCTACTCAAGTGTGTTGGTGGCACAGCTAAAAGAGCTATTGAAGGCCATTTTCTTGGAGGAACAGTGTAATGCTGGCGTTCCCGGCGGTGCCGAGAACCCCGAGGTGGACTCGTTAAGAGCAGACAGGGACAAGCCAGAGAGGGTTGCAAGGAGTTTATTATTCCGGCAGAGATCAAACGTAACAAACGAACAATAACGAGGTGCCGATGGCAAAGCCGAAAGTGCTGGTGGGGAACACACACCAGGGGAAAAACGCAATGAACAGAAAACGCTTGCAAAAGGCAAGAAAACAAGAACGAACGTAAATCGCTTACCGCGGAAGGGTAAGGAAAGCCAATCAGGAAGCAAACACGGCCGATAAGGGCTAAGGCTAGAGGCGGAGTCGAGGAACGGACAAGAGGTCGAAATACACGTGGAGCACAGAACAATGGCGAGAATAATCACTGGTACATGGACGTGAGCAAGAGAATAATCCGACGCTGAACCGTCAGCGCGGAGGGTTTAAGAAGGACAGGTAATCATGACGTGATCAGGATCAGGTGCGTGGCAGGTGGGCGCGCCTCTCCAGGCGTGGCGGCATGCCCCGGGAAGAGCGCTGGAGAAACGCCCCCACGTCAGCTGGGTAAACACAAACAAACAACACGTGAGACATGGCACGAGAAAACGGGTCATGACAAACAGAAACCGCATATCGTGCTGCATGGGGCTGATTTGCAGATTAATTAAGTAATCATTCATAACTGCCAAGTCATATTGTGAGAATATATGCACATGGCAAAAAAAATCCTGACTTCAGTTTCTTTGTGAAATTTCTGAACACGGATACTCTAATTGCATGCAATCCCATCACATGAATGCATGCAATGAAGACAACAAAACGAAAAATGTCATAGCCAACAAGAGAACAGTCTAAGTATTGACGATATCAAAGTGAGAACAAAACATCTCAATGATCCGTTAGGCCCAAAACATCTGACTCCAAACCATATATTGACAATGAAACTGTCAAGCATTTCACCACCACCTGGAGAGTTCATAAGTGAAGATCATTACCTTTGGAAAAAATGGAGTTGAGTTCAGTTCTTGTCCAATGTACTTTGGATTGGGTGGAGAAAAAATTATTTATTGAATCTGCAACAACAAAGAGAATGGAACAAGAACAGGAGAAATGCAAGAGTGACGGACATTCTCCTGTTACAAGATGATGACAAGAAGCGGCTGTCATTCCAGATGTTGCACCACTTTTGAATGATTCCTGTAACAAGGGCCAGTTTTGTCTTACTTGTTCACTGCATCACATATGTTTTTTTCATTTGGAGATTTTCGAATGAGATGCCCAAAAAATATAGGGTAATATCATAGACTTAGAGGTGTGAAAATTACACCAAATGACTTGTTCCACCTAATGTTGGTTTGCTGTTCAGCAGTTGTTGTTTTTTTTTCACTCAAGAGCCCTTTGCACTGGGGGTGTTGGGGTGGATGAATCAGACTAGATGGTTATTTTTTTGTTTGCTTCACATCATTATGTTGCCCATCCCTGATCTACTTGGAGTGGATGAAAAACAAGGAAAGTTTCTCCAGAGGCCTCAAGCAGCAGTTGAGTACAGATCCAGATAATGTGCTATAAACCTGTCTGAGGTCGATCTATATATCCACATAGCGGCTCCATATATATTGGAGGAACATCTCCCATAATAAACGTCTTATCTATATACTTAACGGATCTATATATCCAGTACATGGCTGATCAATAGTCATGAATCTTTACTCCATAGACACACAAGGAGATGTCTCCTTTGAGAGTCAGCCGTAACGTAACAGAACACACACTAGTCTGGATGAGGGTCTTATACAGATTGATATGTCAGTTGTTTTTCCTGCCAATTGTGGAGTTGCTACATGTTTGTGGAAGGTATTTAATTCCGTCCTTAAATGTTAGATGATATTGAACCGTAAATGGTCAAATGTTTTTTTCTCTCTTTTTGCAATAGATAAATATTTCTGGAAAGTTCTCTGAATGTGTCAATTCTCGTTAATGCGCCACTCGGCACGGCCCTAGAAATATTTTTTTCTTCCCGGATGTAAGCTGTAGGGGCTCATAAAAAAAAAAAAAATTTCATGACATCACTTACTTGAAAGTTTCTCTTGTGTTATATAGTAATATATTAAAATATAAGACACACTGGTGGTCTGTGGTAGAAACGTGTACTCGATATAAGGTAGGAATTTGCCCAAAGGTAAAGATTTGGACCACATTGTCCAATTGCGTTAGTTGATTGTCTTTTTATCCCCTTCCGTTCACACTGTTGTGTGAGACAGAAATGCCCAAATGGTACGTCGGCATCACCTCACCCTCTTCTTATTAGGGAATGCTTGGCACCACGATTTTGAAACCTACAAGCTGTGGCTGGTGGTCCTTCATCGTTTTTTTTCCAAGCGCCCTCTTCTTCTTTAATGCGGAGCTTTGTTTTATTTGTTTGTGTTTTTTACAAAGTGATCCATTGCAGAGATGAACTGCATGCTAATTCTAACCTAAGGCGCGCTCGGAAATTATGACAGTGTGTCTGTTCGGAGAGGGAACATGCACTCCGTTCTCATTCCACTTTTGGACTCTGTTGCTAACGCTGACCCACAATGCTTCTGTTTTGCATCACAGATGACCCTGATTACCACTAATGCATATGTGCATGGAAGAAAAGTCACTGTGCGTTCGCAGTTTTTTTTTTGTTTGTTTTTTTTTTTTTGCAGCAAAGACATGAGGGAGCGGCTCTGGTTAACATGGTGTTGCGAATTAACTTTTTTTTTTCATCAATGCATATTTCTCAGACATTGGATTAAAGCATGCAATACATGCTTTTAAACTGTATTTAAAAAAAATTGCACGTCAGTTTAAAAAAAATGGGCTGCAACAATTTGCTCCACACTGCTCTGATCAGTCTCTTTTTGGCCAAACATTGACTTTATGACGCACAGTGCTTGTCTATGCACTTTTCCTCGTGTCACCCCGCCACTTACACACACACACCTAACCACACACACCTATACCACCGCCTCCTCTACTGAATCAATACCCTTATTAATCATCCAAAATATGTGTGACAAACCAATTATTAATCAGCACCATCACTTCCAATACAGTGATAATGAATGTAGTGGCAATGCTGTGGAGTCTGTCTGTTCATTAACTGCTGATGGCTGCTGTAATGGCTGCTCAATGTCACCAAGATATTTTAGTGGTATTAATGAGCCAGCAATGATGAGCACATCATAGCCAGGAAGTTAGGTATGCATTTCCCTCCCCATCCTCTCTGCTTCCTCCACCCTCCATCATGCTCAACCTTTTCTCCCCCTTGATCATATTGATATCTTTGCTCCTCACTCCAATAAGCATCTAATCAACAGCACGGCAGATCACATCACAGCAGAATGATGGATCAAGGAATCATTTACTGGGAGCCGGCCTGCTTTGCTAAACCGTAGGTCTGAATCTTCCGGGCGACAGGTGGCAAAATGATGAGCTCTCCGTTTCATGCCAGGGGTCCACAGCTTGCACTAGATAAGAGCCAGATCAACTTTAAGATTGGAATTTATCACAGCTTTTTAATAATTTGGTACTCGAATGAAAAAATTATTTAACACTCCGTTTTGGAATAAAGGACTGTCCCAAATACAACAGACGTGCAGCAAAAAAAATATTGTTAAAATAAAATAATAAAGAAATGACACGAAAATTGATTTTAACTATTTAATTTGAAGTCCTGCTGGTACGTGCCCATCGAAGAGCTGCCTGACTTCTACAGAGGATACATCCCTCTATTTGGTGGAAGCTCCTAAATGCGCTTTCCTCACCCATCAATGTGCATTTAAGACAATTGAATCCCTAAAATGGTGCTGTGATAACAATTTCCGGGTTGCGTTCAGTGATTTGAGGCGCAACGAACAAGGAACGTTGCAATTAAGAGATATGAGATGAGCCCATTCGTGTCACTCATCATAGGAATAAAGCAGCTATGGTTTTCCAGCCAGGCTGTGTCTCTGAGCTTCGCCGTGATTGTTGACCTCTGCTTGTGTATTTCTGTCAAGTTGTGCGCAAACTTAAACTCACGTATACACAATGCCACTTTGGTCGTACAGACAGAAAATAAAAGGAAAATGCCACGGAGAAATCAAGTTAATTCTATTCAAGTTAAGCTACGGCAGGGAAGGCAAGCATAAAAAGTACCTCTTGTGCTACAAAGACCAAGATTCCTCGAGAGCAAGAACATGCACAGAACACAAACCAACGCCTCATTCGAAAGAGGCAACCTGATTACGTGACACCTGAATATTCAGGTTAGAAAAGAGTTCTCCAGGAGTCTTATTTGGGTTTTAAAACCAGAAAGAGAATATTCAGGTTTTGGCGTGAGTTTACAAGGCCTTTAAAACCTGAATACTGCCAATATTTGCGTTTTTAAAGGCTTGTTGACTGCATGTAAATGTAGTCATGCTGAAAGTCGCTTCTCCATTAGGCGGTCTCTTAAAGTTAACAAAAGAGCAAACAGACTTGAGCTCTGACAATGTGGCTGGTGAATCATGCAATGCAAGTCCAGCAAATTGTCCATGTGAGTCAACATCCGTGGGTATTTTTATCCTCTGTGTTGTCTGATGCCAGTTTCACTCTACTTACCCAAAAGTCTCTCATTTGCATACAAATGAACATCTAAACGAGCTCAATGACATAATTGACTCGGAATTAGAAATGTTCTTCCTCTGGTCACTTTGTACTGGACAGACCAAGTGCATGAAAGTGTCTTTCGCATGCACACTTGTGCACATACGCACACACACAAATGCAAGAGCAAAGAAAAATGGTGGCTATTTTGCATATTAATGGGAGTCATTAGCTGTCACTTGGCAATCGCTGACAAGGGGACTTATTTATGCCCTGGCCCTTGATGTTCCACTGAGAGAAAATGTCCACTTCAGCAGCCAGCGCTAATTGTTTCTGAGCATGTTGTCCGCTTGATCATTATCATCATCATCATGGGAAATTAAGCTTGCCTTTAAAAAAAGGGAGTTGGCTGACGTTTGGCGTGGCCTATTATGATAACTGTGTTAGCTTTTAACTTCAGGTGTTCTACAAGAGCAATTAAATTGAAGCCATTATATGGGCCTTGTACAGGTCTCAGTCTTGTTGGCAATTTTTATTTTCAGTTTATATCTAATGTCATGTATAAGACTATAAAACCTGTCTTGCAGATAAGGTAAAGAGAGAGAGAGAGAGCAAGCAAAAGAATCTCAATTCAGCAAAAGCACAGAAGTGTTGCACGCAGCTGTGTGAAGAAGCAACTGAGAGCCAAAATGTGTATTTGTGTTTAATTTGAGCAAAGGGATGAAGTGCAATAAATACAGCCATCTCTACAATGCACCACCGCTCTGAGCTCATTCGTGAATTTACATCGTGTGACAACAAGTGTATGAAAAAGTTTCCAGTACGCTGTGTAACGAGAGCTGCATTCGCCATTGTTTGGGCAAAAAAAAGCATCTACCCATGTTTATGATATAGATAACACCCCATTTAATAATGTGGAGATCGGCGGCTATTAATCCAAAGCGGTTTATATTGAATGTACAAATCAGTTTTTCATGAATAAATTTAGCTATAGTGGCTTTTAAGCCGGGGTATTTTGTAGTCCACATTACATTACATTACACAATTAAATTTTTTGACAGATAACATGGCATTATTCCAAAAGTCCCCCTTCTGAGTGTCCCACGTGTACACAAATGATTGGTGGTGGAAGGCATTGCTCTGATCTGTGATTGTCAACTTTACATCAACCTCAAGTAGAGATCATGCAGTCTCTTATATTTGTGCTTGGATCTTCCGCATAGACTCAAGCGAGCCTATTTCTGCTTCTTCCATGTACACTGCACATCCCTCCTGCACTTAATTTAAAGGGAATGAGAGGAGCAGCTTCCCTTGGCGGGAATGCTGTGTTTACACCGACAACTGTGCACATGCAGTTTTTAATTGTGCGCCTCTCCCAAAATATTAAAAGACAGAAAATTCCACCAATGCTCCCAGACTCATGCTTTGCATTAGACTTACGCTGGGCACGAAGTTAGGGCCCTTGGTGTCCTTTAACTCGATGACATGGAAAAGCAAAAGCCACTTATTCGGAATTTGTTTTGACAAAATAAATGAATAACAAAATAGTGAAACAACACGAAATAATTTTAAAATTAATGACGACTTTGTCAAGAGTGCTATAGCACCAACACATTGCATGTGTCTGTCTTGTCTTCACCACAAACTCTCGTCTCCCTCCCCTGACTCCCCTTCTCTGCTTGTGGGCCTGGTAAGCCACACACAGCAACCTGGAGATGAGGCATGTGACAACAAAGTGGTTGAGGGCAAGGTGGTATTAATGTACTCACGCATGCACACACACACACACACGCACACACACCCCCACACACGCAGCAGTATACGGTAGTTATGTTCTCGACAGGTTTAGCACCTCCATATTGTAAACAGGGGGGTGTTGACCGCCTCCCTGTGCTTGTTACCATCATCTCCTTCATTCAGCAGACATGGTACTGTCAGCATCTGGCTGTGAGGCAGCACAATCAACATTAACCATATCTTGTATGCATACATACTCACACACGCACACCCCCACACCCACACACACGCGTGAACACTTGCGAACACTCCAACCATGTACAGAAGTTAGGAACTTAGAGCTAGCAAAGTATTTGTTTTTTGCACTCAACTGTGTTCACACACATGTATACATGGGAATAGACACTGCATTAAAAAGCATTGTAAAATGAATACGTCTTTGACTGTAATTACGCATACCTGTGTTTTCTTTTTTACAACAGCAGATTGTCCCATGTGCGCTTACTGAAACTACATTTAGGACAAAATCTGACTTGGAATGAATTATTAAAATTAAGTCTTATAAACAATTGTATTTTAATAATATTAACAATATCCTGTTATTCATCTCACCCTAAATATATGCACACACCCCTCCCCCCACACACAGACACGGTATTTTCTGGACTATAACATGCACCTGAATAAAAGCCGCAGCAACTATTTCTGAAAAAAAAAAAAAAAAAAAAACATGATATACAAGCCGCACCAGGCTATAAGCCACACTTTGTGTTGTTGACTGCATGTACAGAGCGATTTTGTACTGTGAATGCATATAAAGTTACATAAACAGATTCTTAAGACAGTGCCTTTTCACAACAACTTTGCTAATTAAAACAGAACCGAGAAAAAAAAAATCAAGATTTATTTAGCGTATTTTCTGAACTATGGAGCGCCCCTACCGGTGAAAGAAAAATCCACACAAAAGCTGCACACTCAGACCTAGGGGCAATTTAGAGAGCTCAATTGACCTGCCAACCATGTTTTTGGAATGTGGGAGGAAACCGGAGTACCCGGAGGAAACCGTCAAGTGATTAATTTTTTTAACTAATTAATCACAAAAGATTCCATGATTAATCAAAATTAAGGACATTTTCAACGACAATTTTTTGCGGAGCTTGTAACAGATATTTACTTGAATAATATCTTGTAATTGATGCAAAGTCGCCCAATATGAAGTATATTTAATTCAAAGACTGTTCTGATAGCTTTCTTTGATTCTTAAATACGATCTAAATGGAGACATCTTTACAGCCATTTTTCTTCTAAACATTTCTCACAACCGCCCACAAGGGCCACACTCCAGCAGTGTCGGTTTGCAAGGCCCAGTGGTAACTTGAACACGATGTTTTGTTCTGAGGCATGCTAAAGATGTACAGCTAATATGGTGCAATATTTGCAAAGTATGCTAATTATTTTTTAAGTAAATCAAACTGAGTTAATTGAGTCAAAATATTTAACTGTTAAAAATGTTTGGATTAATCACCTGAGTTAATGCCTTAATTTTGACAGCCCTAATATATATATATATATATATATATGAGAGGGAGAGAGATTGATAAACATCTCATCATTCACAGCAATCATCTTCAATAAGCAAAGCAAACTTCCAGGATGAGATTCCCTCTGAGTTCTAGCGAGGGCTGCCGCAGCCATATCGGCCAATGTGCACGTGTTTGTGTGTCAGCATGTGTGGTCATTGGGCCATAAAAAGGGAGCACGGCACCCATGTCAGATATGTTGCCCTTTCTGCTAACGGCTCCAGAGGCCACAGGGGCTAACTGCCGTCAGTAGCACCACCACTACCACACACCCATGCAGTACACACACACACACACACACGCAAGCATGCACAGGGTTGCAATACACACAGTTGTGGTCGCGCTGTGTATTTCTAGCAGGCTAGCGGCAACGTTCCCGCCACAACTGCTAGTGCGTTTGACCTTTCCTGTCCTGGCCTAATCTGATTTTGTCCCTCTTTATGAAATCAGACACTAAAGGTCAGCTGGCTGTTTAACATGGAGTGAAGGCCCAGAGCTAAGGAATTTGCTGCGGTAGTAAATTACCTTTATTATGTTTGGGCCGTGTGATTCTATACCTTGCTGGCGGCCACAGCGCAGTCCTCACAAGTACAAGTACAAAGGAAAAAGTACGATATGACGTTGTACAATCTCTTCATTTGCAACCTTCTTATCACCTCTTGATGACCTACTGCCTTTCCAATGAAAAAAAAAAACTCCTTTTGCATTTGTCTTTGTTTGACTTACTAATTTTAATCAGAAAACCAGTTTGAATTGATCTGCGCTTGTTAATGTCTTGTTGCAAATGAGTAAACTAGAGAAAAAGCTCAATCATTTAAAATGATTAAATCCATGAGTCGCTATCTTTTTAAAGAATATAAATCTGGGTTTTGAATAGGATTTACGTGATCAGGGTCTTTGGGGTCAATCAGTAATCAGTAGGTTTCAACTTTTCAACTTTTGCTGTAGACACAAGTCCACACACTTACTTTCCAATTACGCCAATTGGCCTACACCTGCGATTATTTGGAGATTGAATGGTTGGGGAATTTCCGCCTCCTAATGGAATGAGATTTCGAGCTCACATTGACACGAAGGCAGCACTGAAGCGTCCCAGAATGAATGAGGTCATGTTTGGTGGAGACTTATTTTTATATATATTCTCACCTATAGGTAATTTGTTCATTTGAATCAAATACACGTTAGTTTACATTTCAGTTTTTATTATTTTTTCTTATATAATTGTGTTTTTTTTATATAAATCCGATAGTCAGAGAAAAGCCTTTAAAGTTGTTCATGTACAATTAAATGTCATTTTTCCAAACACGTAAATGGAGGTGACACATGAAAAGTAAGCATGACCCAAAAAGCAGCATGACGTTCACGAGAAATGTGTCAGGTTGAAATAAAGCGGAATCACCGTTTGCGGAAAGCCTCACCGGCAGATCAGGGTGAAAGTGATGAAGATGAAGACACAGGCAGACAGGATGTCTTAAGATGAAGCAAACACATCAGCCTAGATACTGGACGCTGTCTATTTGGAGGACTGATCTCTTTGGCCGCTGTCCTTTTGAAGAATGTTTCTGTCATGCAGGAAGCCCCTCGCCTGGTTGCCTTGTAACCTTTTGATCCATCACGAAAGCTACTTCTTGATCCCTCACCCTTTCATAGCAAGTGATCATCACTCACATGGCATGCTCCCGGCATGGCAGTGGATGTGTGTGCTTGAGTGTGTGGTGCTGAATGATTGCTTATGTCACTAAGGACATAAAAGCAGCTGTGTACATGTTAACATCCATCAAGCTCCTTGAAATGGATGACGATCAAGATGATGGTCACTCAGACAACAACCAGAGATGTTATGTTCTTTAATATTCTTGCAATCACAGATATTTTATTGATAGAAATGGAGTCAGCTGCGCGATTCATCAGTCTAAAAAAAAAAGTCACATGCAGATCTACTCTGGCTCTCTATACCCGCTTCAATTAAAACATAAATGCGGTTTCAATTAACCTGGTTGACCACGTGACATATCATCAAATAATATTGACCTGTTTTAAATATTATGAAATAGAAAACCAAGTTATGAGGCAAAACATCTATTATTACGTAATGGTGCGGTTCAAATTCAGAAATCCACACTTTTAAACCACTATAGGATAGAATGGATTCGGTTTTCCCTCAGAAAACATTTATATAGGCTGACCATCTTTATCTTACATATTGAATTCTTTAAAGAGTGTAAAAAAAAAATAATAATAATAATAATGATATTTAAGATGAAAGTGCATTCACCTCTCGATATACTTTGGAGCTTGGATCAACTTAATTTTAAGGCGATACTGTGGCCTTAAAATTTGAAGTCCGTCCCATCTTTTTATGAATAAAGCCGGAGGGTCGAGGCCGGAAGGGTACCCAGGTCGTGGCCGGAGACCGGGGGACTGACCAGCAAAAAAGGGTCAAGTGGCCAGCTCTGAACATAACATAACATAATTTTTAGAGCTGTTTAATGTCAATTCTCTGGTAACTATGCTCTGCATTCTACACTAAATGGAATGCAGCTGTGATGGTGGATGGAAGTCACCTGGGTTTAAAAATCTTAATGTGCTTTCCATAAAGTTCTGCATGATCATTTGGGTCTACATTCAATATAGTGCAATAAAATAGCCATTAGCTTATTCCACACATGGAACTATAATATTCCAATTTGCATTATAAAAAGTTAATTAAATCATTAAACGCTCTGTACTTGTTAGAGTCAAACTCTGTTATCGTTACAAAGTCCACCACTTAAGCCTGCAACATAAATACAACTCTTTGGCATGTTGTACAGTAAAAACACTTGAGCGTGGGCATCTCCGTCTCGTAATCAAAAAGGATCTCGAGTAGCTTTGGTAATTATAGCGTGCTTTGAAATATTTAAGAGTGCGTGGTGCAGAAAGCTGTTTAGAGGACATCAGCTTCAACCACAATACCAGTTACAAACTGCTGACTGCTTTCTTAATTCTTTCTCTACATACTCAAACACTTTCTCTGTGGTTCTCTTCCTTTGCGACTTTTTTTTTTCCGCCCCTTTGTATTTGCGTTTCTCCTCTGCTTTCCATGCAAGAAGGAAAGGGGGAGGAAAGGGACGATGATTTAAGATAATGAGAGGAGTAAAACATCATTAGCGCAAATTAACTTTTGTCAGCTGAGGTGATCTTGGTGGGGGTGCCACTGCCACTGGCGGCAGCTCAGATAATGGCAATTTATACATTAACTTCTGCTACCTAGAGCGTGCGTGTGCGCACGTTTGTGTGTGCATGTGCATTTGTGCATAAGTATGTCTAGTGAGGGCCACCAAGGACCGTCAAAGAGCCACGCCGATCTTTGAGTCTTTCAACAGCCAATCGTAATTCACAAGTTTTTTTTTTTTTTTTATTGCTTTTGTTTTTACGTTGGCGTCATGTTTTATATTTTTGAAAAACTTGTGAGTGTCCAATTTTACAGTTCAATTTTTTTCACGTCAAATCCACAAATGCAGTTGCAGTGTAACGCTTACCGATCGGAAAATGGTTGACACTACTGTAGTAAATATGAAACCCGTTCAATATTTATGATTGCAAATCTTTTTGTGTGTGTGTGGTCAACCCAGATTTCAGCCGAGCCAATAATTCCGATGTAAAATTGAATAATAGTCAATTTGAAAGGGACTTTAAGCTTGTGCTGGGGCCAGACTCTTGTTGTGTTGCGTCTCGCAAATCATTCACGTCAATTAAAATAGAGAAAAGTCGACTTAGTGTTTTTGGCCATTCAGTCTGGAAGACCTTGAGCACAATGCTGTTTGGGAGAAAAGCTGAATGATTGTTGGTGGCGACGTCGTTGGATGTGTTTTCAAGAATCCTTCAGTCAAGACATCTGGACCTTCAAACACTATTTGGTTCCAGCATGATTGTGCTACAGTGCAGCAAGGTTTGGGCTTCAGTCTATTAATTAGTAACAAACGGCCATTGGGAACAAGAAATGCCCAGCGCAGGTCAACCCGCTCCAAGGTGTGGCGGGATGAGGACACTGATGTCTGACCTGGATCCTGGATTGTCTTCAGCTGGGCTTCAACGTTCAGAAAAATATTACTTTTGGTATTGTGACTTAAGCCCTGATTATTATTCAATATAATATAAATGCTGACGATAAAAATACTTTTATTATTTACTGTAATATACACTGATGATTGGATTCAGTCCACAAACACAATGTCAACATCTTCCTGTCCAATCACAAACACGCTATGTAACCGTTTTCTGAAAAATACATTGTAAATGTAAAACATACCAAAATTTCAACACAACACCACATCATGACCTTTTTGGGCCCGATCAATCCGGTGTCCACAGCAGGTCTCGAACCTGCAACAAATTGTATCTTAATCTTTCTTCGATGCAGACATTTTTATGACCACAGTTAAAGGTGCCAAAATGGTGCAGCTGCAGCAATTTCTAGTGTCTTCTGTAGTATTGCTTGTGTTTCTTCTGCTTATAATGATGATATATGATTTAATATACAGTAAGCGTTGCATTCCCTTGGACCAAATCCCCGTATAAATTTAACAGATGGATCTTGGTCATATTTCCCATTTCAGAAATACAAAACTGTGTGATTTCAATGTCTAAATGCATATGTCAATAATCTATAAAAAATTAAATCAATACTCATAAGTTAGAAAATAATTTGTCTTTGATAGTCTCGTCATTATGGGCAGTATTTCTACCGAGTATTTTTTTTTGGGGGGTGGTGCAGTGAAAAAGGCTTCTTCATGCATGGTCCCCTGGTTCTAGCGGTGGGCGCAGGATTAAACTGAAGGTCCGTGTGGGTCCATTAGCTTGAGTGAAGCAGCTGCGGTGCATGATTCTGTTTCGACCTCAAGGTTTATTCCCCCCTAGCTTTTCCTTTGTTGCATTAGTTCACAGTGGAGGCACCAGCTGGCGCAGTCACTAGTGTTTCAGATGATAACATTAGAGTCGGTGCAAAATGTCAATATTGTGATTAGTTTGCATGCTGCATGACTGATCGTCACAGATATTGTATAGCCGAGGACGGCATACAAATAGCATCACGCTTAACATGCATTGAGCAAAACTTGCTTCTGATCACACGATATAAGAATTAGCGAACCATTTGACATGGATAAGGTGATGTGACGTAAAGGAGATGCCCTTCGTTTCTTTCCAAAGACGTAATTTGAAAATGTGACTCATGTAACAGCAGTCTTTTGGGGCCTCTGTTAGAAAAAAGCCTCGGTGTTAGAAATATGAGACAATTAACCAGTAGGAATAAATTATTTGTAATTATCACCACATGACCGAAAGCACAGCGAGAACAAGAGGGAGGATGAGCTTGTATGTTAATCAAGGCATGATGAATTGCTCATGTTCGTACAAACATGGCCTCTTCATGAGTCCCTTGTGCATCCCTTTTTCTCTCACACACACAAACAGGCACACACACACACACAATAAACAGCAAATAAAGAGTGGGTGGAGAGTAGAGAATTAATTCTATGAAGTGTACTGGCAAGGAGACGCTGGATGTAGATAAGTGGCGGGGTGTGGATGGAGTGTGTACCTGTGTGTGCGCACGCGCGACTGTGGGATTAGCCAACTGACAAAAAGTCTAAATGCATGCACGGATGCTCAAGGTGCCATTGTCTGCGTCCGTGTGTGTGTGTGTGTGTGTGCGCGCTCCTCTTTGTGTCCGAGAATGTAAGTAGTGTACAGTTGTCAGCCCAGTGGCAGTCGCAATGACATATCTTAATCTTCTTAGTTAGCGGCCAGGGGTCTTTAGCTAACGGATTATCAGCCAGATTTGAGTAATAGACTCCTCATTTAGCTTTAATGCGTTTTGCATAGAGAGCAACCTCCCCTCATCACTCTTGAAGATGAATCGGCCTACCAGCTACAAGATAAGAGGCAAAAACTTTGAAAGATATTAGTCAGCCGGCAACTGCATAAATCAAAATATTTTCCCTTAATGAAGGCAAAGTAACATTAACCTCTTTAGTATATAGTCGTACTATTACACAATTACCCTCTTGTGAAAACACACTGCACATCATTTTTTTGTTGACGTCCATGACATAATCAACAGAATAATACTCAATATAAAATGTTACTCCATTGCACTATAAAATCATATTTTCTGATCTTTAGCTATATATTGTCTTAACCAACCTTTAACTGGCTAATAATAATGACCGTATGACCTTTGACCCCCCCCGATATTTTTTCTTTGTTTAGTTTGATTAACTTTTCTAATGTTAAAAAAAAAAATCTTCCAAAAGCTCAACAATGTATCTCAGATTGATTTCCCTCCCACATCATTCATTAAAATTGTCGCCTGTCCTTGTTATTATTTGCAAATTGACTATGAGAAGAGCTGCCTCATGGTGAAGTTAGTGGAGTTCGAGGCAGGAATCTGACGAGCTTTTATTTGGTGTCATTATCCACACTGCTTATCCTGTACAGGGTCGCGGGAGGGTGCTGGAGCCTATCCCAGCTGACTACGGGTGAAAGGCGCACCTTGAACTGGTCGCCAGCCAGTCTCAGGGCAGACATAGACATCGTCACTGAGTGGGAACGGAACACACGCTGCCTGCACACAACTCGGGTGAGTGTACCACTACACCATCAGTGACTGCTTTTATTTAGTTGGTTTGTTTATTTCTGGTATGTATACTTATAAATTACATTTATCCATAAGTCCCTGAATTATGTGATGCTTTTTCAAATTGTCTTGCACTGCTGTCCATGTCTCAGAATGAGTATACGTGTATTCATGCACACACACACACCCCCCCGCACGCACGTATGCATGCAGTTTCTTGACTGAAAGGGTTATTTACATCTGCTGCCCTTCTATTTCAACTATGATATCTAAAATTATTTTCATGAAATTAAATATGGATGACTTAAATTTAAAATATATTTGAATAGCTTTTATCCTTAAAATCCCCTGACAGGTTGTTTGTGTCGACGTGTGTTTGTGTGGGAGCTTTTGTCTTCTTCCAACATATTTTTATATGGCAAAGACATGAAAGCGGGACATTAAAAAAAAAAAAGATGCATGTAACACATACGTTCACAAATATTCACCTACAAGCAGATAGACAAAGAAGCGTGAGGCTTACCAGCAGCAGCATGCACTGCTCTGTCTATGTGACATGCACATTTTGTTTGCTACTTTTAATTTGACAGTGCTCCATGTAGAGCCTAAAACACACACACACACACGCACGCACCTTCACTCAAGACACACATGCGCATATATATATATATATATATATATATATATATATATATATATATATATATATATATATATATATATATATATACACACACACACACACACATGCACACCTCTAATTTGACAGCGCTCTAACAAGAGCCTGCTGCTTGTCAAATGTTCTCTAGTGGCAGCAGGGATCCGCACAGCCGAGGGGGTTCTGTTCAAGGACATCTGTGAAGGAACACACACACGTGCGCACGCTGGCTTTGAATAGGCTGCGAAAGGCAGCCTGCTGCACACATGCTGAGGGCTGCTCCACTGCTGCTCCTCGTACTCTCCATCTTCCTCTCTCTCTCCATGCCTCCCTGCCTTTTCGCTCTCTCTTTATCTAACATTCCATCGCCTCGCTTGCCTCTTTTGGTCTTAAGTAGAGGGCTGAGGGGATGAGATAGACCAGGGTAGATTGTGAGGACACCTCCCTGCTTCCTCCAAAAACTGATTCCCTTCTCAGACTACACACATCAATTTCCTTTTCTTTCTTCAATCCAAAACACCAGGAGACCTTTTAAAGTTACTCAAAGGCGGGAAGACTTTGGTCTTCTGGATTTCAACCTACTGAAGGGCGTGTGCGCTCATGAAGGAAAAACTTCTTTTGGTGGGTGTCCATGTGTCCATCCCCCATGCTGTCTTAAACTTGGCTTCTATGGGATACTTTTCTCATTAGGGGTTGACTTGAGTTACTTGTCAACTGCTGCCCACTCTACCTGATCACAAGGCCAGTCCTGTGGCGCACGGCGGTGAGGAAAGGCCAGGTTCTCAAAACAGTAAAACAGATCACACGGTGAACCCAATGTGACTCGCCTGAGAGTGAGCTCGCGTGTGGTTTGTGCATGGAAGGGGAGATAAGTATGTAAAGGGCTTAGCCCTAAGAAAGTGGATTTAATGGTAAAAGACAGAAAGTAGATTTTCTAACATTATAAAGTCGATACAAAACGTGAACCCGAATTTTAGTGATGGCTGAAAAAAAAAGGCAATAAAACCTTTGAAACAGTGGTGCCCAACCACCGATCTGCGGACCGCTACCGGGATGTGGGCCACTTTGGACTGTGCTATAGCGGGCCGCACAAATGAAAGAAAAAAAATTGCTACAACCTTACTCGACTTATTTTAATTTGAAAATTGAGCAGCAAAATTGGGTAAAGTGCCCATCTATAATAGTTAGATAAAAATGAAGCTTCATGTCAATTGTACTGTCTACAAAATGCCCTCGATTATGTGTTGCTCCTTAATGCAAGTTGTTCTATGGTGTCTGTTGCATTACACAAGTGACCATGTTAAGTAGGGGAGGGACGATTCATTTATCTATAGATTCAATTCAAATCTCAAAAAATTAAGATTGGATTTATATCATGATTATTTCATTATATACTACTATTTTAATTATGTGGTGATTCATAAATCAATATCACGGTTATTGCTATTTTTCTCATACACTTTTCTTATTTTATAACATTTAGAGCTATTTGTTTTGCTCTGGATGCTTTGCTCAGGCACTGGCTCATTCTGTAGCGTGACTCTGCTGAATGCTTAAGCCTGCTGACTCACCGTAAAAAAAATTGGCTCCACGCTGCCATCTGCTGGAAGAAAGTCGTAGCTTTGTTTTTTGAAAAAAATTAAAATTGATTCTGAACTTCGACATCAATTTATTGAATCTTAGCAAATAAAATCCTGATAATTGAGTGAATTAATTTTTTTGCACACCCATAGTGTTAAAGGGGCGCTTGAATGTGCTTAACAATGGCACTTATATAGGTATGCATGTAAAAATGACATCAATACCCCCGAAAGAGTCTGTAGTGATTTCAGGGCATTTTTGGAAAGAGATTTTCGAGAAATTGATATGCCCTCGTTTGGAGCTCGGCTTGTTTTAGAGGTTAAAGTGAGTTGAAGTAGAGCCTTCCTCATACATTATGGGGGCAGTTGGTCACGTTATTTGGACATTAATAGCGACATATTTACAATGATTTTGAATGGATAGATTGTGATTGGTCCTCCCTCGTGATTTCCACAAAGACAAGAGGGAGGTGAGGGGGCGTGGTCATTTCCCTTCTTTTTAGGGGGTGGTTTTCAAATCGTTATTTAGTCACTCATTTCTCCAAAACAAATTGATCAAATGGAAAATGCAAGCTAATATCATTTTCTTGTGGCGGCACGATGGACTCACAATACGGAGGCCGTGGGTTCGCTTTCCGGTTCCGACCTTCCTGTGTGGAGTTTGCATGTTCTCCCCGTGCCTGCGTGGGTTTCCTCCGGGTACTCCGGTTTCCTCCCACATTCCAAAAACATGCATGGCAGGTTGATTGGACACTCTAAATTGTCCCTAGGTATGAGTGTGAGCGCGGATGGTTGTTCGTCTTTGTGTGCCCTGTGATTGGCTGGCAACCAATTCAGCGTCTACCCCGCCTACTGTCTGAAGACAGCTGGGATAGGCTCCATCACCCCAGCGACCCTAGTGAGGACAAGCGGTACGGATAATGGATGGATGGATGTAATTGAAAAATGGACCATCCTAGCTGTATGATCCCTTTAAGGTACATAAAAATATTCTACACTTTGTTGTAGCATTTTATTAGTCAGCCTACCCCCATTCCCTTTAAGTCACCCTATAGATTTTCAGCTGGTTTCAGGTCAAAAACAATGATTCCAAAAAAAAAAAAAAAAGACCTTTGTCATGTGCCAGAGTTGATTGGTTTAATGTAAAGTCTAAGGATGAACAAAAATAATTTTGGTGTACTGGTTGATCTACAATTTGGCAATTTCCTCATTGGAAATAATGAAAAAAGAATAATTTGTTCCCGAAGCAAACCTTTATTCACTGCAACGTAATTGTCATATACAAGGGTAAAATTACATTTATCGCAACGGATAGTAAGATGTAACAAAACACTCTTGGTATTATCAATTTCGTAGCCGTTTTCTATTTTCTCCTCTTGTTGACAATGTTAGTGATGAGATCTTTCACAACTAGATCCTTTTGAGAACAATTGTTTCACCTTGTTTTAGTAGGATAAGACAAAAATGAACGAAAAAAAAATATTGACTTATACTTGATATCGTGCTGTAGCCAACTTATTAGAAGCCACAATGAAGAGGAAATGTGGATATTTTTTCCATTATTATTATCATTGGCCAAAAAGTCATAACAAGTCAAATTTCAAATCAAAATGTCAATGTTAGACAGGGAAGGAGATCAGAGTTTTGCCATCTGATATTATTTGATAGTGTGTGTGTGCAACTGTCAGATAAAATAGTGCCCATCCGATCCAATGATCTAGAAGGAAGGTTCACAGAGCAGCATCCCAAATGTCACCATGTGCATAAATACAAGCATTTCTTATTGGGAGTGACATTAAACTAAAAAGCCAGAATGACATCTTTCGAAAGCTCTGCTATGCTTGGCGGAATTGCCAGTCAACCAAACTGGAAAGTAAACACGCCGATATTAATGCAGTCACTTTTTAAACATATCGCTGGCATTGGGATGAAACATTGTACCCCTAAAATACTTACTCAGTCACGTTTCAGGAGATCCCAAAAATGGCGTGTTTTTAAAGGAGGACAAGATCCAAGATGGCCTGTTTTTCACTAACAAGCTCAGTCTATATGTTTTATGATCAGGAAACTGAAATTAGGAATTGATTTTCTTTTTATCTATACATTTTGGAGATATTAGGAGATAGAAGGCAACTCCAAAAATGCCTACTTTTAATGAGGAATATGGCCGCGCCCCCCTCCGCTCTCTCCATGTTTCAGTCGGAGTCATTGAAGGGACCGATTACAAACTTGCTATTGGAAATCATTGTAATTTCATTGCTTATACATCCAAAAATTCTGATCAATTGGCTGGAACATTGATATCTTGTTTTTTTTTTTCAACTAGCTGGAACTTTTTTTTCGATGAACATTGATGCTCCTGAAGCGGCCCAGACTAAAATCACATGCCGCTCAACGATACGCACCGTTCAAAACAGCCCCAGTTTTCGATGACGTCTCTATCTGAAATTGACGCCCTCATGAAGAGCCAAGCTGGACAGTAAGGCGCTAATGTTGTGGTACTAACGCCTTTTGTTTTTACAGCCTGAAGCTAATTGGGGTGGGAAGGGAGGGATGATAAAGATCCATGTCCGCCTGCAGGCTGCCTGCTGTCAGCCGTGTCTGCCTCGTGAGAGTTGACACAACTTTAGCATAGCTAAATGTCCGAAATACAACCAGCCGGAGTTTTTGTACACATTCTTGCTCTTGTCTGCTTCAGCCTGTGTAAGTGAAGAAACAATCGCTAATCTGTATTTTTGATTTTGTCGAGGTGATCTCATGAGCTCACGATTGATGTCAATAAATCCAAACTATTATGTAGTACGCTTTATACTTTCACAGGTTGAAGTGGACAAGAGAAGTAAGTATTCTGCATTTTGGTAGTGCCTGAACAGAACTGACAATTCGCTTTGGCTCTCTGCTGTGACGTAAAAGTTGAAACTGGAAAAAAGTAACAAGCCGAGCTCCAAAAGGGGGTGCACAAATTTCATGAAAAAAACTTAAATCGCTACAGAATCTTTTAGGGGGGGGGCTTAAAACTGATATCATTTTTACACGCAAACCTATTATATAAGTGCCAAAGTCAACATCATTGAAGTATCCCCTTTCACATTGCATCTTCAAAGAGAGCAAGCCATTTTCAACACTTAAGATTGGATAATAACTGATATATGTATTTCAAATAATATATTGCAACCTGAAGTTCTTATCTGGTGAATTACAGTTAAAAAGTCGATGAAACAATGGCAACGTATATTGCATGTGATTGTGAGAATGGAAAATAGAATATTGAGACCGGGTTGCTGAGTGCTACCACTTAATACCATTAATCTTAGTGCACCGCCAACACCCAACACACACACACGCACAACTCCATTGCTGTGCTAGAGTGCGCTGTGTCCTCTAAAAGTATGGTTCTTGACTGCAGCCATTTTCTGTAAAAGAGGGAAAGGCTAAAGAGAAAGCGCTGACCTCGCTTCGCAGCAATTTCCTCCTCATCAGCTTGTGAGACTTCATTAACTTTGTGGGGGTAATTTCCTCTATCATGGCCTCCCTTTTTTTTAACCTCGTCTTTTCATCCATCCATCCAAACGTCCATAGTGTACTCTTTTGGTGCCCTCTGTGTATACCAGTTGCAATAGACCCTTTGGGAACTTTGAGGTACAGAATATTAAACAAATTTGAAGCAGCAGCCTCCTCTAAGTGGCGCAAACACAAATGGCCTTGACTGTGGCGAAGGAAGGATGTGAAGTGCGAGTCAATGCTGCCCTCGTCTGGAAGGGATGTGGTACTGCATGGATGGCGGATAGATCGCGTCTTTCTACTTGACAGTACAACTGGTGTTTGGCTGACCTGTATGGGGTCATTATTGTAGCATGTAGATTCTTTTTACACATTTGTGTATTGAGATACACGTTTTTAAATGGTTTTGCTACAATAATGCCCCTGTAGACTTGTATCGTCAGCATTAAAACGCACCATCATTGTTGTAAATGTTCTTTCTATATACAGTTAATGGTGTCTCCCAAATTCAAAACTGTGACCTACCTTTCAAGCACAAATTTAATAAATGAAATATATTTAGAAATACATTATCATTATTATTCAAATAAAAAGCTCTTTAATCTTGTGTGATCCAGCAGAAAAGCTGCGGTAGAAAAGATGCCTTTAAAAGCACAACAGAAACAACATTAAGCTTTGCACAGTAAATTCTATTTCTGGTGTGAACCTTTCTTGATATACTGTGCAGTTACAACAAATGCAACAATTGGGTCACTGAGTATTGATGTTTTGTGTTATCCACAGTTCTGTGGAAAACTCTAAAAACATATCATTTGAGATCACTTACAAATTTCATTACACTCAAACTGACACATCTTAAGTGTTACAATATTTTGGCAATTGTACCGACAAACCTACGCCTGATTTCTATGGTTTTGTATTTTGCTTTTCCTATTTACTTGGTGTGAAGTAAATTCTGACATTTGTTTCTAAATATATAATACAGGCTATGTTTGATGATAACCTCTGAAAAGATGTATTTATTATAATTCCAAAATGTTATGTATGATGTGTGTCAAATTTAAAATAATTCACTTTGCTTACAGTTCTTCACTTACTGATATTGTTCTTTGTATTTTCCACTGCAGACATTTCGACGGAACAGGACAAATGCAATTTGTGGGGTCATGCATGGTCTGTAGAATGATCAATAAGATTTTTGTTAAAGGTTGGCCAATGACTGACTTTTACTGGACGTTCACCTTTTCCCTGTAAAAGTGGCTTGGTAAATGGTTAACGGATCACCTCACTGCCACTGGATCACTTCATGTTCACTTTTAAGAAAAGTGGTATTTATGTCAATCTTACATTCAGCTGGACTTGTTTTGAACACCTTTGAAGTCAATGAACCATTGGAGGAAGTGAAGAGCAGAATCAGAGAATCATGTTCACTCCAGCGATCGTTCATTTGTCCATGTTGTTATGCAAACTTCCCTCTTTCTTCCTTACCTCCATGCAGCTCCAAATGATACACAAAGTACTTGGGTTGGGTCTCGTGCAGACAAATGCCAGTCACTCACTTTCCCAAATGTCAAATCTGACATGACATCAACAGGCACGATCTTCAATGTTCTCTGACTTCTCACGACAGGAGAGGAAGGCAAACGGTTAGATTTCTTTTTTTTTTTTTTTTTTTGCTAAAAGTGCACGAACAAATATTTGTTCTTGACATTTCTCGGTCGGGTCTGCTGCACTAATACGCTTCATTTGTGAATGTTGAGTCAAAGGCTGCACATAGAACATGGATTCCAAATGACAAAAAAAGAGAAATGTTTTTAACACAACATAAAATCATTTGAGCAGTACCAAGAGCAGCCAACGTTGAAATGTGCGGCAATTAACAACAATATGCAGCACGGTGGACGATTGGTTAAAACAATGGCCGAACAGTTAAGATATGCAGGGTTCGATTCCGGCTCCGGCCTTCCTGTGTGGAGTTTGCTTGTTCACCCCGGTGCCCGCGTGGGTTTTTTGCTGTTTCATCCCCCATTTCAAAAACATACATGGTAAGTTGAGTGAACGCGATTGGTTGTCTGTCTTTGTGAGCCCTGCGATTGGCTGGCAATCAGTCCAGCCAAGATAGCTGAGATAGGCTCCAGCACAGCCGCGACCCTCGTGAGGAGAAGCGGCTCAGAAAATGGATGGAATATCAATAAACTAGATTTTAAAACATCATGGCTGATCTAGGGAACTTATTAAAAGTAAACAAACATCTTTCATCATAATTTTGATTCCTTGGTGATGCGTGCTACATACAGGTGCATCTCAATTACTTTGAATATTGGGACACAGGTTTTATTTTTGTGCTTAAATTCAAGGACAACATCCCTCCACCAGGTTTAAAGCCTCGCTCTGAACACTTGATCCCAAGTACGGCACTTTAACACCTGCACCTTCGCCACCTCGACTCCTTTTAGCCTTACAGCCCGCTGACATCCCTTTCATTTACACACGTACTGTCTTGCCAGGACTGAGCACTCATTCCTCAGCACATTCCTGCACTTTTCCGCCTGTCTAGGTATGCTTTCTACTCTCACATCACAGTGTCATCAGGAAACATCCTCATAGTCCACACAAACACCTGGCGAGTAAACAACAAGGGGCACAGTGATTCAGTCGCACCTCCCTGATGTCACTCCAGCACCACTCCTCATCACTGTCTTAGTGTTCTCAAATATGTCCTGGACAAGTCTACATCATTCGGCTGGCAGTTCAGAGTTACGCATCCAGTACTATAGCTTCCAGTCACATTTTTTTCAAAGAACACAATATAGCGCCCTCTAATCTTCTCTGTGCTTCCATCAGCACTCTCGGGGCAAATGTGGTGTCCATGGTGCTCTTTTCTAGGTATATAAAACTATACTGTTGCACAAATCTCCAATCTTCACCTAACATGGCCTCTAATACTCTTTCCATACTCGATATAATTATTTCTGTCCGTGAGCTGTGAATCGATTAATTACATATTTTAAATTCGACTATGGAAATAAATTATACTGTATTGACAGAATATTGCAGACTGATCATGATTATTTGGTACAAAATATTGTACAAGACAGTGTGGTTGGGATGTTTTATTAGCAGTCTGATTCACCAAAGGCACATTAGTTAGGGAGAAGACATTTGAGGAGGATACATGCAGTGAATATAAAACGTCTTCACTCAAATTCAATCTTGGTTTTATCTGACAAAAAGAAAAAAAAATCTGTCACACATGATAAAATGTGTTAAGATAAGATAAAACCAAGATGG
The DNA here is from genome assembly GCF_059441095.1 of Idiotropiscis lumnitzeri. Lineage (NCBI taxonomy): Eukaryota > Metazoa > Chordata > Actinopteri > Syngnathiformes > Syngnathidae > Idiotropiscis > Idiotropiscis lumnitzeri. Next base: position 6,495,901 of record NC_142402.1, on the reverse strand, counting down.
AACTTTTGGCTGTAATTCCAAAAGGTATATTTGTGTCAAACACAAGTGTGTGAGTGTGTTTAAAAATTACATTTGAACAGGGGTGTGTAGACTTTAAATCCACTGCATGCATTGCCTATCAAGTTTCTTTTGACTACATCAATCTTGCATCACATCAACAGCTTCTCAAAGTAACAAATCAAAAGGCATTTTTCTATTTGACAATGACATTTGCGTTGTGTTGTGCTCCTTTTCTTACGCCACAAGACTTTCCGTTCAGGTTTTCAGGACAAATAAACTGAATGAAATTCACAAATACATCTCGGATTAAATACTGTAGGCCTATGCTCTAATATCCATTACAATTAGGTTTTATAACTACTACAGTACTACTAATCAACAAGGCATCACATATCAAACACAAATACAATTTACATTATCTCAAGTCCCATTCAACCAGTGTGAATCAACTACCTGTTTAATGTGTTATTAAATAAAAAAATTAACTCTACAAACAGATGAATTAATTTGTGGTACATATATGATTAACCTAAGCAAACAATGCTGTGTGAAATACATGGACAATTTTGCAAGGATCTCAGATTTCATCTTACTGAACAACAATTTCAATGTTACATGCTTCACTGATCCTTAACCCGGTGTCTCTTTCCCATGTCTGTCCCATCGGTGTCCTTCATACAGGCAATCAGGAAATTGCGGCACTTGCATGTATACTGCTCCGGATATTCCCGGAAATGACTCACATGGACGCTGGAGACAAAATCATAACTGTCCACTGGAACGCCTTTAATCTTGAGGGTGTCAGCAAAGAGCCGGACATCTCTTGGCCTGATCACCTGATCAGCTCGAGAGTAGAGGAAGAAGTGAGGCCAGGCGGGTGGCCTTTCTTGCAATGCGTCATAGTGGTTCTTGTGCACAAACTTCGTCAATGGGTATAGCACGATTCGCAAGAGGAAAACTGTCACCGCAAAGAGTGCTAGAAGGAGGTACTTCAAAACAGGACTTATTTTAGGCCCCAAAGTGGCTGTCAGTGCCCGCACTGCCCCAAGGACGTTCCCACTACCAGGAGCGCTGTCCACAACAGCTCCAATAACACACAGGGAATTAAACTGTTTGTCCTTGTGCAAAAGTTCTACAATATATCTGTACAGCATGAAGCCACCGTTACTGAATATGTGGAAGAAAATGGGACTCTGTTCCACTTCATAGTCGTAGAGGATCTCCAGCAACTTAAGGGCTATACATCTAAGTTCTTTGTATCCAAATGACTCTGAGATAAAAACTGTCTTGAGAGGAGCTGTGTAACGGATAGTGACACATCCCTATATTGGAATAAAATCAGAAAGAAATGTCAGTTAGCTTTAAAACACACAAATAAATCAAATAATAAAACATTTAACCTGTTTATTGTAGATGGAGCTGTACTTAGTGAGGTGTTTGTCTTTGCAGCCTGCCCATCCCAGCAATATCACAACAGGCTCTTTTGTTCCCTGCCAGTGTCTCTCTGGAAAAGGGGAAAAGATTAGCACTTCATGGTACCACGTCGTTTTTCCAAACCTAGCAAATATAAACTCAACAAAGTGCGCATTTGTGAGATAGCCATTTGCACCGGTGCGGAGAGAGTTAGCACGTAGCTAGGTGAACCCAATGGCTTTATACAGTACAATGAACGATGCTCACCGGTGGTCGCTTCATCTGGAAACACAATATTGTAGTCGATTTCATCGTTTGCCATTTTACTTTGCAGAAGTCAAAGTTTGCTTTATGAGACTGGAAGATTGATTACTGCGAGATTAGTTTATTAAGCCATACGCGTATAGTGCAATAGAGTTTATCTGCGGACTGAAACTGAAACTACTCTCAATGTGCATTGTGCAACGCACTCGCGTCTCTTCTTCTTGGCCTCAACGGCAGCTTGCATAAAAGCCGACACGAGAGTGCTGCCCCCTTCTGTACAGGAGGCGCTCTTGTTTGGCGAACTCGGTAAGAGCAACCGGTACCTGTATAAAAAAATGCTGACGTTTAAATGTTGGAACCATTTGAATCGATGACGTATTGTTTTAACTATGCTGTTGAGGTATGGAGTGGTGTTTGTCTTGTTAATTTAGCACAACTTAAAAATAGTATAATGAGGGAATGAAGCAAAGAACACTTCACAAAACTGCACTCCTCCAGAAAATCCTATAAATTTACAGGATTAATAGTTCATGGAGAAAAACAAAAGAAAGTAAACCGATATAATGAACACATGAACGCAGAATAGGTATTTGTGGACAATGAAACAAAAATCACTAATGCTTTTGAATGGGTATAAAAATGGTGTAGAATCGCATCACATGATTCAGAAAACTAGAATTATTTTATTCCACTACATTAACGCTGATTATCTTTACCACTAAAATCTACAACCACAATCATTTATGTCAATACTGTACTTGTCTTTAGTGGGATAAATTGTGTTGCTCTGTGCAGAAAAAAAAATTCTGCTACAGAACTACTGATATAAAATTCACAAGATTTTATTTCCATGACTAAAAAATACAAATAAATCAAGAGAACTGATATTCTTTATTTACAGCAGGTTGCTACAAATTAATAGTTCAAAGAAAATGTTTAATTAAAACATGAAAATGGTGGATCAATGAGCATTCTTCTCTCTAAAAATAACACTATATTTCTAAAGCCCTTTGACAGGTTGATTGTCGTCTTTAATTGTCCACACTCTCCTGGTTTCCCCCCCAAACCATTTCCATCTTTCGCATATGGGCCTTGGTTGACTTGGAGAAGGTGCTCTTGACTATGTTGAGGGGCGTTGCCTTGCCACTGAGGTAGACCTTATTAAAGGCAGTGGGAAGCCAAATTTGCCTCCCTCCACTTGCATCCACTTCTTCCTTCTTCTGCAGCGTGCATGCGTAGGCAAAAATGTATCCTGTCATGAAGGCATCAAACCCAGCTCGGTGGGTGCCCGAATCCGTCTTGTTTTCCCTTTTTCCTTTTTCCATTTCAGTGTTTGTGGACTCTGTGTTGTCCTCACATAATTTGCTCTCCTCACTATCTGTTTTCATGTTTTCTTCGTCCTGAAGTTGTTTGTTTGTATCACTTTCTATTAAATTTGCAATCTGCAAACTCCCTGCAGTCACCCCTTGATGACCCTCTTCTGGATTCAGTTCCAAATGAGGTATTTTGTTTTGGGGAGCACCTTCCAAATTGGAGGAGTCTTCCTCTACCCCTCCTCTCTTTTTCTTCTTTAGAAGTTTCCGCTTTCTCTTCTTGTCATCCTTAGATCTATCATCTTCGAAAATGATCAGGTCTGTGTCATGGGACAAAGGACACTTGGTGCCTTTTGAACACCAACCAAACGCCTGCCAGACAAACCAATAGAGAAAAGTTTAGGACAGAATAGCGGATGACATTGAAAAGATGAATTTCCTGATTGCGATTAAAAAAAAATAATAATATGTCATCGCATTTTGCTATTATTTAGTTAAGATAGGGATTATTAATAAAAATGTGTCCGCTATTAAATGAGCTGAAACAACTTGGTGACAAGACATCTTGTTTTGTCTACGCAGGTTATTGTTTTCAGCTTCTTTTTTGTTTTTTAAGCAAGTGACTTTCATTTCATTCATGGCTGTAAAACTTCAGTGAGAAGGGCCCAATTGAAGCTATTTTTTTGTAATCAGTTGTTTTGGCATAGTATATACTCATACTTACTCGTGGCAAGTCTGCAGCTGTTTTAAGAAGTAGTGAAATGTACTAGTTTTCACAAACAGTAATATTGCAGGATTAGTACATATTTTCAAAAGGCAGCGACTTACAACAAGATCATGAAAAGATCCACAAGGCCTAAATTCTTCTAATAGAATCAAGACCAATTTTTATTTCATAAGTGAATTGGCCACGACAAGAGTCTGCCTCAAAGCTCGGAGGTTAAAATCCAGACAGCAGCCTCCCTGTGTGGAATTTGCACCATTTCTCTATCCCAGACTCCCACTTTTCAAAAACATGCATATGCCCCTTTTCCATGACAGGTACACTTTTTGAGCGCTGTGAAGTGATAATAGAACCGTTTCTTAGAACCTATTCCAACCTGATTCTACATCAAAAGCAGAGAAGGGGCGTGGCGTCATCTGATTGGTTGGCAAATGTAGGGGATCCTTTAAGCAATGCGGCAAGAAACTCCACAGCACAATCCCATTTTACTGGTTTTAAGTGAACGAGACACAGCCGCTTGCCGCCAAGGCATACAAATAAAGTATATACAGCACGAGTATTGTGTTTAACAACAATACTTAAACATAGAGGATTTACAATTATTAATTAATCCATTAAGTATCTGTGAATGTAATAGAAAGCTTGTGCTAAAAGTGGCATGTTCATCGCCGGATCCATTCAAGTGAATGAAAGCGAGCAGTCTTTCAATATGTTCAAATTATGCATCTTTAGGGCCACCGCACACTGCACGATGTCAGTGAAGGAACACACAGGTGGCTAAAGAAAGTGGACGTGTGCTACAATAAAGATAAAAATTAAAAAATTGGGGATATATTGAAAGACAGGGCTCGCTCTCATTCACTTGAATGAAGCGGCGAGATATGTGCTGTTTGTGTATAATTTTACCACAAGCTTCCTATTTCATTCATAGATACATTTGGAATTGTAAAGACGTTTGAGCATTGTTGTAAAACAAAATATACTTGTGTACTGTTTTATTTGATGAATAAGTCTCCCCACGCCTCTATTTCATAAGCGGATTTCGTATTTAACTTCAGCTAACTAAACTCTGGACTGATTGCCATTCCCTTTACTTCATATCAGTAATTAGATTATTACTCACTTGGACTAAAATGAATGTGATTACATTTAGATGAAACTAACCGAGAAAGACTGGCAGATTTTAGCCTCCAGTGAATGAGTGTCTCCAGTTGGACAAATTCTGTGGTCCACATAGCGGGACATGGCACCAGCATACTGACAGAACTCCAAGTACACATGACGACCAGTCCCACCAGAGGCCTCATTCCGACTGTTATCCAACTTACTGGAAGGAGGAGAGAAAGACGGGCAAGCAGTGTATCAGAATTCGCATTAGTTTGTCAATGCACGGTATTTGCTTAGTATAAAAAAAGTAAGAAAATACAAACCATTTCTTATAAGCGTACTCCAGGTATGAAGAACTGAAGCGAAGATCAAATTCTGTGACATATTTAGTGTCAAAGATGCCAGCAGGAAACATCTCAGAAATGTTGGCTGTGAAGGTGTCTAAACGACCTGGCAGAAATGCGTAGAAATTCTTAAAAAAAAAAAAAAAAAAAAAAGATACAATTAATTTTAATTGAAAAAAAGAAAGTCATTTATATCCTGTAGAAAGCAGCCAAAGAGTTGACAGCCGATACCACCCATTAAATATCTCTTCTGGAAATGATCTGCTTAACGATTAAGGGGCACTCGATTGAATGCAGCATCAAAAAACAAGAAGGGATGAAATTGTGAATGTAAACATCATACCTGGTAGAGAAAAGCAATATCAATGAGGCCATTGTGGAGCACCAGAGGTTTTCTTGCACGCAGTAGCTCAGTAAATAAAGCTCGGATATGAACACCCCGGTTGTCTGATTCTCCCTTGCAAAACAGAAAAAGAAAGGAAATTTCATTTGCAATATGATCGCAATTTGACCAAACGGAATTTGCTAATCACAAAGGCTGCAATGTGACTGGTCATTGGGAGTTCAGAGCAGGCAGATGCGGTAGAACTGTAATTAAAGCCTGCTGCCGTAGGTGAGCATGATTTTTGTGAGTTTTTCGTCTCATGAAACCTTGGGGTCAGTATCTAACCTGTGATCTTTTTCACATCAAAAGGTTCATTATAATAATGAAAAAAAAATGCAACATGGAAATTGTCTATTTTTTGTTATTCAGGTTGCTTCACCACAATTTCAAAGTATATACTTGGCTCAACAACATGTAGTTTAGGCCTGGCCAACGCGCGGCTCCCGAGCCTCATGCGGCTCGTCAGGAGCTTTCACATGACATGCGTCAAAAATGCCTGTCTGACGATGCCATTCAATCCCTCTACGGCTAGATGGTACGCTGACGAGGTAAGCTTGTTCGAGTGACGAGTGAATCTCTGGCGCGACAACGTTTGCGTTGTAAACAATTTCAATTAAGTTGGCGCTCAAAATGGCAGGGAAAATGTACAGTTAAATGAAAATATGAAGAAGAACAAAGGACGTTTTTGACAGAGTGGGAGAGTTTGGATTTTTTTGTTGAACGTAATGGACAGCCGGTCTGTCTTTTATGTCACGCAGCATTAACGCATTTCAAAGCTTCCAATCTTCAGCGTCACTTCAGCTCATTCCATCCAAACATCGAGCAGGAATTTCCAAAAGGGACTGAACTTTGCATGCACAAGTTAGTTGCTTTGAAAAGTCAGACAGAAAAGCAGATGCAGTTTTTCAAAAAGTTCACAAAACACTCGGAGACCGTAACGCTCGCATCATATCAACTGGCTTGAATCATCGCACGTGCTGAAAAGCCATACAAAAAAGGGGACTTCATTAAAATTGCCTCATTGTCGCCGTTGAAATATTGTCTGACGAAGACAACAAATTAAAACGAAGCGTATCAGACATCCAACTGTCCCGCCACAGTATTGAACGCAGATTATCGGATATTAATACGGCCGTTGAATCACAGTTGCACTCTGACATTCAAGCATGTGAGTATTTTAGTGTGGCATTAGATGAGAGTTGTGACATACAAGACAAGCCTCAGTTAGAAATATTTGCACGGTCTGTACCAAATGAATGTGTGATAAGGAATGCTCTCACTTAGCAGCATAATAAGAGAAAAATGTTATTAAAATTATTTTATTTTTGTCTGTGGACTTGCTTGGACTGGGAGTTTATGTGTGTGAGACATTGCACACAAAGTTAACAGTTGAAAATAACTGATATCATGTTGGTGTGGGATGTTTTCAATCAATCTGGCTGAGCAGGGTTCTTTGTGTGCGTGCATACATGATTAAGACATAGGATGATGTTCATGCGTGTCCATGTGTATGATGTGGCTCTTTGCAGTAACACAAAAAAAAAGTGGTTCTTAGTCTCTGACTGGTTGGCCACCCCTGATGTAGTTGAATGACAGCAAGATGATAGGTGAAAAGCATTACATTACAAAAATTCAACAGGCTCAAATGTGATCATCACGTACCTTATCATTACCCCTGTCGTACGGTATCCCTCCTGCATACTGCTTGTTGAAGTCGAACCCGTGCTGTACAAGGAACTGCACCGACTGGGGCTCTATGATATACTCCTCTGAACATAGCAAGGTGAGGTTATACACCTGGACCAAGTATGTGTCTTCAGCCTGGATAAAAAGTAAGGAGTATAACATTTTCAATTTTCAACAAATCTAAATAGATCCAGTCATCTGAAGTTATGCTGTTGCACATTTTGCATTTAAGGTAGACACAATGTATGTCACAAATTCAAAGCAACTGGAAAATATGTCATCTTTTTGCACCCTATCGCTGGACTTTTTGTAGCAGGCAATTCCCAAGGAGAGGATGGAGCGAGAGCAGGCTGCATGACAAATGGCTTTATATCGGTCTTCGATAGACCTGAAGAACAATAGGTAGGACAATACATTAAAGAAGGCTCCGAAATAAGCGACTTGGAGTGGCAAAGTCAGAAGATTTGTACTCACTCTGCAAGCAATGATGATCTATTTCCAAGCCCACTCAGCTCCTACAACAAACATTTGCAATAATTCGGGGTCAATTAATTAATAGTTTAATCCTACTAGTACGTGCGTAACGATTATTACATTTTAGACTATGTAGTAATAATTTACGTACCGTATCAAGAGCCACGAAGGAAGATGTTTTAATAGCCACCACCATAGCAGGCCAAAGCTCTTTGAAATTGCCGTTGTGAACATCAATAACAGGAACAACAAATGAAGATGTCATTTTGATTTTCTCAAAAGCAAAAGCAGGCGGGCAGCGAAGTAAACGTTGCGGTGTGTCAATTGTGTATTTCCTTGCGGTAGCTGAGAAAATTATTCCCCGCTTTCATTCTAAACTGCTTTCCGGTAATACAGAAAACGTACTGTATTCATATTTCAATCATAACTGCTTATACAGTTAGAAGAACCACTTAATGAACGCCAAGTGAGGGTAGAAATCAGCAGGTAAACACGTTCCCAACGTGCTCCACGGGTCCTACAGTATCATAAGCCTAGAGAGTTGACCAAATGCCTGTTTTCTAGCAGTGTCTTATTCCAAAATATTATCTACGATGTCCATATAATTTCTTATTAACTACAAGCTAAAATTTAGCATTTGGGGGATTAATATTTTACTCTGTCCATCTCTTAATTTGATGCGCGTTTCCGTGTATTTGGTTTTGTTTATCTCAGGCGTTTGATGCAGACCCAAAAATGCCGTCACATGCTCAACTAGCAAAGCAGGGGTCGCCATTTTGGCTCAAACAAAGTCAGAAACATTTAGTTGGATATGAATGTTTTGTATTTTAGGTTGAATCCCGTACATATAATTTGCCGAGCATCCTCTTTAAGTGAGCTAACGTTTAACAAATAACTTTTATTTATTTTTTTTTTTACGATGAAAATGTGCACATTGATTTCCACAAAGTGAAGATTACCTCTACGCAGCTTGTCTATCAGCATTACAAATTACACACTATCACAAATTTTAAATATAATAATATTGACGCCGGTTTTTTTGCCCCCTGTACGATGGGTGGATGCTCAGCTCCCAACTGTTCCAATTCAACCAGCATAGGGAAACAGCTGTATCGATTCCCCAAAGATCCTGTCAGGAAGAAGAAATGGGTTGTGAACTGCCGACGCGACTTTGAACCAACTCCACACTCAAGACTCTGTCAAGTGAGTACAGTATCTGTCAATGTCTCGGTGGAAAAACAAACAGGAAAAAAAACGGACTGAGCTATAGCAGCCGGTAATGGGAGCAGTTGAGGGGCAGTGATTATTAAAAAAAAAAAAGAAAAGAAAAGAGGATTCCACGTGTTTTCCTTATTATTATTGTTATTATTATTGTTGTTGTTGTTTTACCAGCTAAACATGATATTTGCATTCAGTATTCTTACATGTGCACCCCCCCCAACCAACACATAAATATAGCTATATGATTTTTCTATAATCCTCTCTATGATGCAGGACCATTTTGAGCAGAGTCAGTTTGAGGAGTTGGCAAAGTCTCCAGCTGGAGGAAAGAAATTGAAGCCCAATGCCATCCCAACTCTCTTCAGCGCTGGAGACCCTCCTTACCCAGCAGTTATTACTCCATTCATTATGCTGCCCTTGAAACCTGAGCTAGGTAAACGCCAGACTACACCTACAACTACATTTAAATATTTTATCGTTTGATCAAGGAAACATGCATGTAATCGAGTTCCAATATGTTGTTGTGTGATCTGAGAGCCTATTTTGCGCTTTAATTGCTTATCTCCATGTGTTTCACTGTTAAAAGGCAATTGCCTATAATAAATGAATGGAGAAAAAAACTACATCATCAACACTCACACACCTGCTGATTGACCCTTGCACATAAACCAACTCACTAAATCAGAATAAGTGGTACCCCTGCTGTTATTACAGATAAACTACATTAAACCACAAACAATTTGGCGTGATCATCTAGAAAGAGAAGCAGATTACAATAACCGCTCTAGCCATCTTATAATATAATACAAAGAGAGAAAATGTGCAAGAAACAAATAGAAGTGAGTGGATATTTGAGAGGTCGTTGGCAATGATGGACCCCCTTTGGAAACAGAGACTTCATACATCGCCACAAGTACATAAACAATTATAAATACAGTTACGTGTTATTGTAAAACACAATATATACATCCTGTATTAGTAGCTCAACAGCGGTCGGATGAATCTCATTTCATACTCGGACATGTAACATTGACAACCCAGACATGACATTTTTCACTGTCCGTTAACATATGTGATGTTACCATGGCGTTTAGCTAATATTCAAATTTTGAATCACAGCAAAACTAATGACCACCAGTTGACTTCTCATGAAAAGAAGTTGCAGAAGCGTTTAATATTTTCTGCTCTGGAATTTGACACCAGTGGAAAATTAAATTTACCAATTAAAATATAATAATAATTAAAATGAGTGAATGAAATGAAAGTCTAAAAGTAATACAACATTTAGATCTTTAATTTTAATTACAATGCAATGCAAGGGTCAGTCACATTTCCGATGTGCCATATGTGTCTGTTTAATGTTCCGAATTACTATACAAGTTTAAAAAGAGATCAACCACAACATGTGATTATGCATAGCTGTCCTAGGCAAACTACGGTATGGGGGCCCCATCCGGCCTTCCCACTGTCTCTGACCAGCCCTCACAGTGACCATCAAGTAAAAAAGTGCTTTATTTCATGTGTACGTGTGCTGCCAATTTAGCTATGTTTTCTCCAATTTTATTGAGCGCTAACAATTTCGGTATAAGTATTCGTATTTTGTCATTATAACAACATTATAACAATACATGCCATATTAACACATGTAGTTATTTATTAAAAGAAGAAAATATGCTCTTTCCCAATAAATTAAATAAATAATATAGACAAAGTTGAGGTTGGCTCTCAGCAAATGTTCCAGTTTCTTATGTGAACCCCTTTGTAAAATTAATTGCTCACCACTATTGTATAGGGACACGAAGCATAAGTATTGGGACACTGCTGGACGCTAACTGCTTTAAATGTGATCCACTTTAAGTACTTCACATCCAGACATGACTCTTGCTCTCTCATGATATTCTACTAACACTCCTCTGTCTGTTTTGACTGCTGTTGTCTCATGAATGGCTTTTTATTTAGTGTTGCAAAAAAGCCGTAGCTTTTCTTTACTGGGAGGAAATTTCCTCAGACCAATGGTATATATCCATTTGACCGGCAGAATAAGGAAGTACGGTACTCTATGAAATAGTCGTTATGTTCTGCGTGTAGTGGAGAAGGAGCTGAATGTTGGTGACCATGGCTACGCTAGACGCACGCCTCTGCTTGGCCTGGAAGAAGAGGATGAAGAGAGGACAGCTATGGGCCAGCAGGCCTGCACACAATGTCACCTCCTCAAAAAACAGCTGGAGAAAGAGATGCAGCACACCATTAGACTACAAAAGGAGGTGAGAACGTGCTTAATGATGGCAAATAACTGTTTCCTTGTACAGTGCTACACACTTGTGTTCAATTGCCAGGTCTTTGAGATACAAACAATGAGGTCTACAATAATTTCAAAACGTTTTTTTCCCCACTGTTAATGTGCCCTAAAAGATGATCAACTGTGCAATAAGTATGTACATCCTTATAACACCATCAAACATGAATTTGAATGTGATTGGGTGATAACTGCAAACAGCCACATGTGCGCACTTTACAACCGTATTATTGCAATTATTTTTGATGTCCCCTTTTTAAGGGATTTTTCAATTTAGTGTTAAAGGTTGTAGGTCACATTAATGGTGGAAAGAGTTTTGAAATAATTTCCCTTGGTCTCATTTTGTTTATATGACAAAAACCTGTCATTGGTGTGTAGAATTTTTTTTTTACAAAGTATATCCAGTGTACATGTGTTAGAGGAATTACCATTGTTTTAAATGACAACATATTTTGATTATGTTAAGGACATGAATTTGTTATGTTTCTAAATGTTCAGAGTCGCAGGTTACCTGGCACGTGTCTCAGCTGACCTTGGCAAGAGGTTGGGTACACACTGGACTGGTTGTCAGTCAATCGCAGGGCACATACATACAAACAACCTTTTATGGATAATTTATCTATCATGCTTTCTGTACTGCTTGTCCTCATTAGAGAGGCAGATACCGAAACTGGAGCCTACCACAGCTGTCTTTGTGCGAGAGGCTGGGTACATCTTGACTGGTTTTCATGCAGTCACTGGGCACATATAAACAAATCATCCTCCTTCATTCATACTCGCATTCTCACCGATTGACAGTTTGGAGTCTTCTATTAAACACTCGTGTTTTTATTTGAAATTAATGTTTGATGATCCCAAAAAATGAAGGAGGTCCAATAACGGCTCTTTTTTGGCTTTTTTTTTTTTTTGCAATTTGTTCACCTATTTCTTTGTGTGTTTCAGGCAGAGGAGATGAAGAAACGTCTCTACAGACTCGACCGTATTGAAAAAGGACTCCAAAACTTTCTGTATGAGGACCAGATCCGTGCTCTGTCTCTCACCAAGCGATCTCGCCGAGCCGTCTGGTCTCCTGAGACTATCCTGAAGGCCAGAAAAATTCGAAGCGCAGTAGGTACCAAAGGTTATGAGTACCTGAGAGAGCTGGGATACCCATTACCTTCCTACCGGACATTATGTAACCGCTTAGAAACCAAGATCATGGTAACAACTGACATGAGCTGTGAGGAACTGGCAGAGCTGGGCCTGGGACTCGTGGCCACTTGTGATGGGCCAACAGAAGATGTTGGAGACAATGATGAGGAAGACCTTCTTGGTGTATTGTCCTGATCTGTGTTGTTTATGTGACTCATTAGCCATATGAGAGATCTCATATCAAGTGAAGACTTTTTTTTTTTTTTTTTTTAATTTCGCATAATTTTTTCTCATCGTGTAATCAAGGGTGCCTTTTTCTCAGATTTCGATACAGAAGCATGCAGCTAACATGGGTTTATGCGAAAGAGGATGCTGAATTATTATTTTTTTTAAACTTGAACATGCGACAGACTAGCAGACCAAACCCAATCTATATGTTTTCGTGTCACGACTTGAGTGGAAAACCGAAAGAACCCTCAAGGAACACACAATGTTTGTTTCAACTGAATTGTATGCACAGTCTAATGGAATCCACTTAATGGACCACAATAATCCAAAAATTATGTTATGATGATCTTGTGCCGGACAGTAAGAAAAATGCTGCAACAAATTTTGCAATGGCATAAGCATGTAGATGTTTACACCTTTTTAATATGTAAAATGTTTCAATACTCCGACTGTATGTACATTAATATGCCTCCACAGATGTTGTTTATTTTTGGGCATGTATAAAACATTACAAGAAATGCAGTTCTTTACTCTAAATTGCAACACCAAAAATTATTCACAAAAACAACATACTTCTCATAAGAACACAGACTTTAATAATAGTGGAAGGACCGGCGACAGAAAAGGCGATCCCCCCTTAGTCCTCGGTACCTCCAGCAGCATGGATTCACCATGTTGTAAAACGTTGGTGAGCCTCAAAAACTGAAAAGCCAGAATGGAGTTTGCCAAACAACAATGGAACTAGTTCCCTCGTATTGATGAGCAGGATGAATTCTGAAGTGTTTTGAGCAATATTATCTGTTCATATTCAGCCAAATGTTTCAGAACTCATCGGGCGGCGTTTCACAGTGCAGATGGACAATGAACCAAAAACTACTGCGAAAGCAACCAGATTTTTTTTTCTTCTAAAGACAAAGAAGCAGAATGTTCTGTAATGACCAAGTCAATCAAATGACCTGAATCCGATTGAGCATGCACTTCACATCCTGAAAATAAAACTGAAGGGAAAATATCCCAACAACAATCAAAAAATAATTGGGATGCGTGTTTGTAAATTGCTGGAATTTCGTTGACCTAATTTGGATATACACTCGTCTTAAAGCTGAGCTTCTGCAGTTAAATCACTTCTTGTTTATTTCATTTAAAATCCATGGTGTTATTGTTAAGACCATAAAGATGACAACTGTGTCCATGTCACAGTACACCTGCATTGGAAGCAGTACGGTTTAGATAAGAATGACCCCCCCCCCCCCCTCAAGTACAAAATGGAAATTTAAATATGGAAACAAAAAGTTTGCCATAAAATATAATTTGTTGTAAAGGTTTAAAAGTAATTTTTGGGATATTGCCCACCTCTCGTTCCAGTTTGCTATCTGCAAACCAAATAAAGACAGGCATGAGTGGCACTGAATTCATTGTACCTTGTATTTATGTAAGCCGTCACTTATGAAGTGTGAGGCGGCGAGTGAAATGATAAAACCTATGAAATGGATAAGATTTAGCTGTATTCCAACATATAATCAAGGCGATTGTGTGAGTACTTAGTATTTACACGTAATAAATAGTGACTATGTATTTTATTAGTTTTTTTTTACGTGAGCGGAATTACAGACAAGCGTAATGCTGATCTATTAAACTATGGACTGGGCAAATGTGTAATACAATATTATAGTACTATTAACAGTACTTAAATAAAAAAAAAAATCATCCTTTGATCTTCCAGCGCTGATTGTCATTGATTTTGGCCTCTTGTTTTGTTCCAAAGATCACATTGTGTGAGTTTTGAGTCACATGGAGAGTTTGCCTCAACCTCCACACAGTCACAGTCCAAAGTTGGATTTGCACATAATAATGTAGAGCAGTGGTTCTCAACTGTTGAGAGAGAGATCCTCGTTTTCCTTTTATCTCCTAGTTACGAACCAGTTTTTTTTTTTTAGATGTTATGATCAGTAAAGAATCTGTTTTGTTTAAAAAAAACTCGGGGGATTGATGGAGCCTGTCCCAGTGATACTCGGGCAGTAGGCGGGGGACACCCTGAACTGGTTGCCAGCCAATCGCAGGGCACACACAGACAAACAACCATCCGCGCTCACACTCATACCTAGGGGAAATTTAGAGTGTCCAATCGACCTGCCATGCATGTTTTTGGAATGTGGGTGGAAACCGGAGTACCTCTGCATTGTGAGGCCATCGTGCTAATCAGTCGTCCACCGTGCTGCCCATATATTCATATATATATATATATATATATATATTTAAAACTTCTGAGGGGGTGAAGGTGGATGTTAAGTAGAGTATTACAAATGGACATAATCAAGCCATCCATTGTCAAAGCTTTATATCCTCTCCTCTCAAGCATCTGTTGAACAAATAGTGTTTTCAATAATGGCTTCACAGAGTTTACAATGGACAGGTCCTCCAGTTTTACACCGGTAGTTCGAAATTTGAATACAAATGACAAAGTTTCATGTATTTATTTATTTATTTTTTCACATAAGCATCGACCAAAAAAGTCAATTGTATTGTTTATTTGAAGCGAATCACAACAAGATTTTTTTGTTATTGTCTTATTGTGTCCTACTCTGCCATCAGAGTTAACTCATTCACTGCCATTGACGGATATAGAAGGCAAAAATGATGTTGGCAGTGAATGAGTGAAGGATGACTACAAGTTATTGTTTACATGCGTGGTTATAAGGCAGCTAATGCGTCAAGTAAATTCATTTGAACCTATCCTGTATTAGTACTTTTCTATATGCTTGGTGTCTGTCTTTTATGATCAAAGGTAAACGTCAGAACATTAATTTGTTGTTTTTCGGCTTTACACTCCAGAAGCTTGTGTGAAAGTTAAGAAAGCGGCATGGACCTTGGACTTGATGATTCTAAAACACTTTAACTACACACATGTTGCGTTGTTTGCAGACAGCGTTTTACTCCACCTCTTTGTTTGATTTGGGGGAAGAGTCCAGCCCAGAAGCTTCAAAAACAGCAGAGGTGTAAGTAGCTGTTTAGGTCAAAAGAACAACAAGGCTACAACAGAGGTGAGTTGTTGGGGTTGGGGTTAAAAATAGAATTATTACATTTATTTTGTGAATGCCATTCCTACTTTTTATAATGTTGATGTCCATTATTTATATTTTATGTTTATTATAAAACTGTCCAAATTATTAAATCATGCTGCTATTCATTACAATCTATGAACCAAACGTATGATTTCAGCTAATGTAATGGACCAGTGATGACAATTTATTCTACAGTTCAGTACCCATGTAGTATTCGCTTCAAATTAGTAAGACTAACATTCATGAATCAATGCCTTTTCTCAGGTGAGTCTGTTGCAACAGCCAGAGAGGACAATGTTCTCTCACCTGCTGCTGTGGACATGTGCGGCCTGGCCAGGTCTGCTGATGGCCTCCCAAGCCAGTATATTGGTAGAGGGTGAGGACGCAGGCACCAGGATCTGTAAACCAGCCCCCCTCTGGGATATAAAAGGACAGGCACCCATGCAGGCATTGCTAGGAAGTGTGGTGGTGGTGGGACTACTCAAAGCAAGCTGACAGTTTTGTCTCACTCAGGCCTCCAAGTAAGAACAACAATTAATATGCAATATTAATCACTTTAAAAGCAGCGGTGCTGGGATTGATGGCTCGATAATAACATCAACACTTGTAAACCACATCTCACGGTGTGATTTTCTCTCTCTTCTGTGTCCATCTTTAGAATCCAAGGCCTGCGTGACAAGCTGAACCGCAGCAACCTGACAGAGGTTTCCTTCATGATCGTTAATGAGCGAGACCCTTTGTCCAGAGCAATGTACTGGGAGCTGAAGAGAAAAGCGCCTGCTGATGTTCCAGTTTACCAGCAGGCTCCCTTTCAAAATGACGTGTGGGATGCGCTGGAGGGTGACAAAGATGATTTCCTAATCTATGACAGGTAAATCATTCTTTGGCTGGACCACATGCTTTCTCAACATTGGAAGCACCAAATGTCAAAGGTCATTCTTCTTTTTATGTTCTGTCCAGATGTGGTCTCCTCACATTCCATATAGTGCTGCCATACAGCTTCCTGCACTACCCATATGTCGAGGCTGCCATCAGAGCCACCTATTATAAAAACATCTGCAACTGCTCTGTGAGTGATCCCTGAGACGAACGTGGTATCCTCACATATCAAATACATTGAAATATCAAAGTCATTCAAACAAATGTGTTGGCGATGTCCTCATGATATCTCAATGTCAGTTACATAAATCAGATGACTAAAACATTTTGATCACTTTTGAAACCGGATGAGATTCAGTAATGTTCCAGGACAATATCCAGGTAAATTCAAATGGCCAAAATGCAGTAACTGCTTGATGCACTTTGCATATAAAATTTATTTCAAGTATGGTTCATTGACAGCAAATTATACACAGTATTGGAATTGTACTTGATCATGTATACACAGAGAAGAACAAAAGATCCTCAGACAGATAAGCAGAACAGTTCAAAATATGCTCACCTGTCGCATCGAGTAAAATCTAATGAGATCCACTGCATCATACTGAGCTGTGTTTCTAATATTTTTGGTTATCTTATTTTGTTGTAAACCAAATTTTGAGGCTCACAGACCAGATCAATATATATTTTATTTCATTTTCCCCAGGCTAATTTTACAGCAGTGAATGGCGTCATCGCAAAGAATCATACATTGCCAATTAACGTCAACCACACCACGGCATCACCAGAAAATCAAGTGGATACAAAAGATTCCGAATTGGCAGCAACGACTCCTAAAACAATACATACAGACCATCATCATCATCATCATCCTCTTCCTCACGGCCACCAGAATCAGTCACATCATCAACAGGACCACAATACAACTCGAAACCTCAGTCCGCTTCATCATCATCATCATCATCATCACTCGCATCAGCCCTCGAACCACAGTTTTCTTACCATCAATGATGATAAGTAGAATCACAGTTTAGTTCACATTTGTTTTGTCTGTGTTAATGTTGGGAAAATGTATGGAAAATTGCGCTGCTCAGCTGATGTGAAGCTTTAGACAGATGGTCCTAGTATCTACTGCTTGTGTGAGGAAACAATCGCTCCCGTTCCTCCCGGTGTGCTCCTATTAATGAAGTCTACAGTCTCGAACCTGACGACAGGAAGCTGAAGATGGATGGGTGAGGAGAGACACTTTGGACTGACCGCTGCTGTTTCTCAGACAGAACCAGAGGATACTGAGCATTGAGGATGAGTCTGTTTATTGTTTCAACCTTCTGTCTGTAGTGTGCTTCATTAATTAGAATGACCTAAAACTTGATGCTGACGTTTGATTTTATAACACACACACAGTTGCAATGTTTTTGGCGTTGTTACTCCGTTAAATTAATTTGTTTCATTGGGGTTGCAAATCCTTAACAGAACCTGGGAGACCAGATGAACTGGTTGTGATTTTTATGAGACTTATTTATCTCGGGTTTTTAGTTGCGCACACTTGTTATAACTCGCATGCGGCATAAAAATTAAAAGACATCCATGTTATTATTAGGGTTATTTAAATTGTAACCTGAATTCTGCAAGAATGGATATGTCAGTGATCGGTCACTGTTTTTGTCATTTATACATGTTTTGGTTGACTATTAAGATGTGTTTTTTTCTTCTTTCAAGAAACTCAATGTGCATTAAGTCTTTAGATTGCTATCAAGGAATTAAAAGCAAAATTTCACAAGGCTTATTAACATTTTAGACTTACTGAACCAGAGTAGGTTTCCTTAAGACTTCCTGCTCAAGACCATAAAAATATGTATTTACAGTATACATTAACCATCCATCCATCATCTGTTCCGCTTCTCCTCATGAGGATCGTGGGCGTGCTGGAGCCTATCCCAACTGTCTTTGGGCTGTATAGGAGGGGTACACCGTCAACTAGTTGCCAACCAATCGTACGGCACACAAAGACAAACAACTCCGCACTCACAGTCACACCTCGGCCAATTTGGCTTTTCCATTAACCATCATGGATGTTTTTCAAATTTGGGGGGGAAACTGGAGGACCCAGAGAAAACCTACACAGACACAGGGAGAACATGCAAACTCCACACAGGAAGGCCTGAGCCGGAATCAAACCCAACACCACTGATTTGTGAGGTGGACGTGCTAACTAGTCATCCACCGAGCCACCCACAACAGCCAATAATGAAAATACACTCAATTGCCCAATAAAAAGTGACTGGACACTGACACAATTTCATGAGTAGCAATGCTAGAAGCTGTACCAAAGTTTAGGCTTCGGCTATGTTATTTTTTTTGTTTTTTTTTGTAATTTACAAAAGAAGGAGAAGTGTATTGTGGTATGGTAAAGTTGAATCTTGAAATTCTGTCTAAATCTTCAGGAATTACATGTGTCGTATGCGCCATCCTGCAAGACTATGCAGTAGGATCAATCCATGAGAGGGCTTTGCTTTGTGCTGGGTAAGACAAAAAGTTAAATTGTGATCTCGGAAAATTAAAGGAAGGAGGGGGGAGGACGAACGAATAAGTGGCATTTTGCATCTGAAGTAGTTGTATAAGAAATCTAATAAATTAATTTTCAGTGGTTCTGCAAGCCTAACCTACTGCCCCAATTTTATATCGCTGTACCTTAGTTTGATTATTTTTCGAAATATACACATTTTCTACTATGATTATCAAGATTGTGGGGAGATTGAAATATAAATACATTTAGAGTCAACCACCCTTCCAGAGCAATTGTGTTCCATCATAGAGGTTGCACAGATTATGTGGAGATAATCTTTGAAAAAACTGATTTTAATAGCAATATTGTAGTGATTTCAAAGTAGCAGAACTGACCAAAACATGAACAAACAATGACCACTGAGATAGCTGAAATTTCGACTGAATCATATTCTAACTGTTGCAAATTTTAAAAAGTGAGAATATGCCCTCATTCTGATGTGATGAGTCTGACATGTATGACAATAGGATTCTTGTATGGGCGGGACATTCCTGTATGGGCGGTTTGCTTACTCATATCAAGTTTTTCCACCTACTTCATAAGCAGTAGTTGATGTACTACTCTTACTTTGTTGCATGGCTTGTGCAAAACAAACAACAACAAAAAACGGTCAAAGCTTTAGCACAAATTCTTCAGGTTGGATTGAGTGGTATCCAGATTCAGACTAATTTTGATTGGACAAGTATGTTTAAACACACGAGCTTTGCCACTGGTAGTGTTGGTGTCATTACCAAAATAAAAATTATTTAGATAGCGCACTTTCATTCAACATTATTGCTGTGTACGTTAGTGAACAATAGTTCTGCATCTCATATTGTTTCTAATATTTAAATGATGCTTTAGATACATGGAGAGGAGAGGCATACTTTTACCTTTTTAATATGAAAAGACATTTCCACACCTTCGCCGTGAACGCACTTTGCATAATGTCACAGGTATGTAAGGTTGGTGCATTATGATGCATTGGAGCGGTTGAAAGATAGCTGGCTGGAGCTGTCGCTAGGAGGCAATATGTCGTTATTGTTGCAAAACAGGAAATGCTTCAATGAGAAGTTGGATTACCGTCGTCCAGACGTGCAGACGTTTGAAATAAAGCATGAGTTTGACTCCTGCTAGTCCTAAAGAGGAAAGAAAATAAAACAGTCACCGCCCGAATGGAGGTAGGTCCTCTTGCTTTATAATGTAAAATAAAAACCTCACAATTAAATGTAACAATAAAAAAAATAGTAAATTTGATGGCAGTTGGGGGTATAATCAGGTCTATGCAGGCTCTCTTGACAATTCTCTTTATTATAACAATGTTATACATTTGGTCTACATCTTGAATCTAATCTCACAGTAGTAGATTGCCTGTGGATTTTCTTCAACTTTCTCATAAACAGGCTTATAATTTGGTTTGATATATTTTTGGGTTTGTGTTATATTTCTGTATAAATTATGCAGTTTAATATTAGGAACAGGCATTTGACAAGATTGTTTTAGGGCTGACTCAAGGGTGAGTTAATAATCAACTAATGAATTGATTGCCTCTTAATTGACTGGAGACCAATTCAGGGTACACACACACATCCACACACGCACACACACACACACACGCACCCATACAACTTCTCATCATCCTGGGTTCGACTTGTCTCACCCTTCAACCTGTATCGGAATTGACATGCTAGTGTGGGTTTTCTTAGGGTATTCTGGCTTCCTCCCTTACTCCATAAATACACAAGTTTTGCTAATTGCAGACTAAACTGCCCCTAGGTATGAATGCTTGTTTGTCAATATGTGCCCTGTGATTGACTCGCGACCAATCTAGGATGTACAAAGTCAGCATGGAATGGCTTCAGGTCACCCGTGACCCTTATGAGGACAATTGATATAGAAAATGAATGGATGGACGTTAACTCCCAATATTTGTTGGAATCTTTGAGTACTCTAGTTGGCTGCTGCAAAAGCAGGCTATACACATATACAATTTTTTTTACGTAAGCCCCACATGTGATGAGGGTGGGGGGGGTGTCAAGTATGAGCGCAATGCTATTATAGTGGATGGTAGACTCGACACAGGATAATACACACACACACACACAATGATATCTACATACCAATTTTAAGTCACCCCCTCAAAACCAGAAATTGTAGTACCATTACTGACCTGTGAGAGGCAGCATGGTGCCACAGCGCATCCAGACTGACAGAAAATAGACCATTTATCGATCCAAAAGTTGACACTATTATTTTGCTGCAAATCAAATATACAATCAATTCTCACCAGGAATTATTTAGAACTAATTTAATCGCTCGTCAATCTGTTGACCGGCGGTTATCTCATTATGTGATCTAATGCTAAATGCTACCTTGAATGATAGGGTGAAAGGGGTGGTATGATGGGCCAGACTTCATTTAAGACAAAAACTGCGAGAAAAGTGCATTCGAGAGATCACCCACACAATAGATGGCAGCACATTTATCAGTGTTGAGGGAATTTATTTATTCAATTGGTTGCCTACTTTGAGGCACATTGTTTATTGTTTCTTTTCAATTTTAGGGTTCTCGGGAGCTCACCATTTGGCAAAAAGCCCTTTTATATTACAAGGAAAGTATGGAAAATGGAGGTATGCTTTCATAATACTAAATAATAATAAAATAATAAAAAAACATATTGTTAGGAAATGTTGTTGACCTCTTTTTTCTCTGTCTAGATAAGAGGATAGAAAACTGGTTGTTGGTCTACTCTCCTGTACCTGTCTGCCTTATAATTATGTGCTACCTGTTCGTCGTCTGGGCCGGGCCAAAGCTGATGGCAAAGAAGGAGCCCATCAACCTCAAGCTTGTCTTGATATTGTATAATTTCTCCATGGTCTGCCTGTCTGCCTACATGTTCTATGAGGTACGAGATACATAATTTATGAATTATCAATAAATGGAAACATCGGCAAATCCAGAGAGTGGGTATAGTGCAAAATCTTGGCACCTGGGCGCCCTTTGTTGCTATTCATAACTATAATCATCCTCAGTCCATGTGCGTTTCCGTCCTTTTAAAGCATTTCCATACATATAAAAAAAAAAAACACATCCATGCATGTAGACACAGTGGGAGAGATAACAAATACGCTCCCCTCCCCAAAGTATTATAAAGTGTTAGGTCACGTCCTGTATTTTTGCTGGAGACTAAAAACTATTGGGTTTGACATCACAAGGGTCAGTTACTGATGGTGTAGTGGTACACTCGCCTGATTTGTGTGCAGGCAGCGTGGGTTCAGTTCCCACTCAGTAACGGTATCTATGTTTTCCCTGTGACTGGCTGGCGACCAGTTCAGGGTGTAGTGTACCTTTCGCTCGTAGTCAGCGGGGATAGGCTCCAGCACCCTCCCGCGACCCGGTACAGGATAAGCGGTGTGGATAATGACATGACATGACATCACAAGGGTCAATTAGAGACAAGAGATGAACATTTCAACTTTTATCTTCGGGTAGACATATTTGTTAAATCTGTTAGTATGACCTAACTGTACTACAAGAGAAAAATGATAAGTGAAAAAAGAGATTAGACTCCTTTGACCTACTCTTCCTTCTCAAAGTTAATGGCAAGAAAAGGCAGTGTCTGAAGAAAAGCAACCAATCAGAGACACAGTGTGACCAACGAGTTGTGAAAAAATTCTCGTGCTCCTAAAAGCGGGCACACCCCCGCAGCTTGGGTGACTTTTTACCTTTGGCATCAGGAGTTTTGCTGAAACTATCGAGGTATATTTAGATTACAAAAACCTAATTTGACAAGAAATGGGCAAAAATACTAGAAAACAAGAGAAGAGCAAAGAAGAACTAAAAAGAAGTAACTGAACAGATCCTGATACAAAACGTTCAAATGAACAATTGGCGGTGGGAAGAGATACATGAAATCCGTGGGCGTAAGTCGTTGGCCGTTTTCAACAGCTCATTCAGGATTGAATGAGGGGACTTGCTTCGGTTGTCTTTTGCTATACCGGCTCAGAGGGGTGAAGGTGCTCACATGGATCAGTGCCTTCTTTTACGTACAGGCATTTCCAAGCAAGATGTGAGGGTGTCACATTTAATGGGAAAGAGAGCTGCCGATGAATGAGGTCCACAACGGCGCAAACCACCCTTTTTTGAACACACCAACTTTTGCATGTCTTCGAAATGATCAACACCGGTGGAACATGCTTCTGCGTTCATTCAAACTGATTTCGATCACTAAACTAGAACCCTTAGTGTTATTCAGAGGTAACAATCCATTGCGATGAAAGTGCTTTTCTGAGGTAACAATGGAACTGGTCAGCGCCAAGGTTGCAGGCAGGTGTGCCCGCACTCAGTTATCCTGCAAGTGCATGAGAAATAATCTGCCATGCTTTTTAACATTTTTAACTGTCATGCAAATGTAAAATGTTGACTGATTTACAGCGGCTATTTACAAAGAAGTTATATAGTCTCCCTTAACTCTGATACTAACATGGCATTCATGATGTCAGGGGTGCACATTAAAATTCAACACAACTGACTTTGTGGTGTACCATTTGTTACTTCCTCTTTTATTATTGATTTTATACTGTATATCATCATCTATTTGTCACTTTATCCATGTTGTTCCAGTTTCTGCTTATGCAGAAGTTTTATAAAAAACATAACCGTTCCCTTTTAGTTAGTGTTGTGTGTCCTTTTGTGATTGGCAAGATCTGTCTTTGCAGTTTACAGTATCTTCCTGGATGGCAAGTTATAGTCTGCTGTGCCAGCCCGTTGACTACAGCGACAGTCCATTGGCCTTGAGGGTAATACGCTCCACTAAATACCACACCACTTTCCCATTTCTATCAGATTTTAAAGTGTTTTTCAATAAATTGACAAAAAAACGAATACTAATGACCTAAAACATGTGTCTGCCCATGTTGTGCAGATGGCCAAAGTGTGCTGGCTCTTTTACTTCTCCAAATATATCGAGTTCTGTGACACAGTAAGTATGACGGTCAGATTATCGTTACTGCTTCAAATGTATTGACCACAATTAAATGAAAGGAATCTTTGTCAAATGGATATCGTCTATTTGCGTGAATCAGGTGTTTTTCATCTTGAGGAAAAAGAACAGCCAGCTGACCTTCCTCCATGTCTACCATCACAGCACCATGATCTTGAACTGCTGGATGGGGTTAAAGTACACGCCAGGTGGCCAGTGTGAGTACACACAATCACACAAAGTTGACATGACTTTAAGCGCACACACGTGTACATACTTGTGTGTTATCTGCCCAAAGCGTTCTTGAGTGGCCTGGTCAACTCCCTGGTTCATGTGGTGATGTATTTCTACTATGGTCTCGCAGCATGTGGACCAAGTATGACTAAATATCTTTGGTGGAAACACTACCTCACCATCCTACAGCTGGTTAGTATTACCGTCATGGTATGTATGTTTCAAAATGTTATGACTTTGGCTAAAAAGAAATTCATTGTGGTGCCGCAGTGGTAGGTGAAAAGAATGAACTGCATAAAATTGGTTGGTCTACATCAGTAAACGACTTGGTATAATAACCCAGCCCAAAACCCACATCGAGGGCCTAAAGAACTATTTTGGATGGATTACACCTTCTTCTGCATTTAGCAGAAGAAGGCTCCACGGCTGTGTCTCCATCTTTCTGGCATACATTAAATTGTTCAGTTGACTAGATAGAGTCTTCTTGTAATTTCTATTAGCGTAGCGAACATTAAAGATAAAAACATCGTCCATAGTTCCTCAAATTGCCATTTTTCAGTACGGGAGGCATCGCTGATTAGCCCATAGACAAAACCGGCGTCCTTTCAATCATGATGTGTTCAGTTTGTCTTGGAGCTTGATGTGTGATGAACTCTTGGTTAGTTGGTCATTGTTCTGGTCCTCACAGTTGTAGCTCAGCTCCTCCGCTAACTCATGGACCATCTGTTGTCTTTTATAATGCCGACTGCTGTTGTTTCTCTTCTGTGTGGCGGCATCATATAGGTCAATATGCAGCGCCATTGCCATTATGTAACAATAATTATGCTGACCTCAGTGGTGACCCGCAAATAGTCTTCACTGACAGTTGGCTGCACAATTTCATGACCTAAAGCTGTGCCTGCGTATGTGTATTGTAGTTTCACTTTTGTGTTTTATGAGGAGCATTGGATGGTGCGCTTATTTTGGGCATGTCCATTTATGCGTCCATCGTTAGAAATAAAATCCATTATAGGTATTCTTTATTCATATGTGCCCTGAATACCGTATTTTCTCAATGAGAAACAGAGTGAAGATACTGTCTGGTTATATCCGCAAAGTTTCCGTGAAGTTGGGTAATTAGTTTTTACTGTCTTATAATGTTGATGAAAGGTGACTATTCATGTGGTAACGAGCTCATTCGCATCATCACTAGTTGCCCACAGGGCCAACTATTGGCTTGAATTAGGGGCGGCGGAATCGTCATTTTGTCATGCAGCTATTATAGAACTATCCAAATGTTATGACAAAATCAGTTAAAACCTCACCAACGCAAATTACTTCCACGATATGGACCCCCCAAAAAATAATATTGCCTGATTAAAAAAGTCCACTATTCAAGGCTTAATTTGAGGAAAGAAAATATAAAACACCTGTGCTGTTTTTAAGTGCAGATCCCTAAAGTGGGCGTCCCACTCAAACGAGTGAAGGACGGGCCATAACTTAACAAAAAAGGTGTGTTTAGCTAGGAGGCTCAAACTTCAAATTCTTTCATCTGACATTGTGAGGAACTAATAGAAGTGTCACACTTGAGCGTTTTAAGGTCAATATTGCACCAACATTACGCCACAAATATTTTGTTTGGGAATCTAACAGGAAATAATGTAATTGGTCTGGACTGAAAAGAATCAAATTTTGCGCCTGTGTGAAAGACTTTTTTTTTTAATCTCATACCTTTGCCCCGTTTTCTCTCTCTTTACAGCTTCAATTTTTCCTGGTAACCACTCACACCGTTTACAACTTGATCGCCGAATGTGACTACCCTGATGCTTTGAACTTGATTGTGTTTGTCTACGCTCTCACCCTCATCGCACTCTTCAGTCATTTTTACCGCCGTAGCTACCTCACATCAAAGAGCAACGACCAAAGGAAATGGAAGATGTGAGAGAAAAGGACTTTTATATTTGCGTGAAGGACTGTATGGATGAGTATGAGTGTACCAAAAGTTAATCTCCGGTGTGTTATGATATGTTGGCTCAAATTATATTCTGGCACGTTTCAAACAATCCCCACAAATTACAAAATCATTGTTTCATTCCTTAATGACTCACACGATTGGATATACAAAATCAACGAAGACGTGATAAGAAGCTGAAGAAGCAATGCCAATAAATTTTTACGTTTAAAAACTTCCTAAACGTGTCTGTGTTTTCACTTCGGCTGACACGGTTTAAACAATGATAACATCTAAAACGGTTTGTGTTTATGTTTCAAATTTGAATTATTATTACTCCTACTGGGTGTGCGGCCCTTTTTCGGGCCAGTTGAGAGAGGGTGACACAGAATTTAGTTCATTGAGTGGTTCTGACAGAAATAATAAAGAGAATAAATAAAGAAATACATTAAAAACAGGAATGGGTTACAATTTAAATGCGTTCATCAAAAAGCATGGCCTGATTGAATATGAAGCGGTGATTTTTCAAACTGGGATGCTCAATTTTAGAACGTGACCTTAAATTGTCACTCCTGTTCATTCAACTGAATCATGCTGCGAGTAATCCACCCTGAATTCCACTCAATCACGTAGCGCACTCAAATATCTGTAATCTGGAGGTTATCTGTGTACGTGCGCAAGTAATATGAGAAGCCTTCACAATTGCTGATGACATCTCTGAGAGGAAGGCACTAGAGCAGGGGTCACCCAACTCTTTGAAACCGAAAGCTTCGGTGCTGATTCATGCTAAGGGCCACCGGTTTGATACACACTTCTGAAATAACAAATTTGCTCAAATAATCGTTCATCCTATTCTCATGTTCAATATTCATTTATGTGAAGCTGCTGATCATAGTACTCACATAAAGGCCATCCTCATTTTATGACAGTACTGACATCCAACTTGTAGTTTTCCATTTGATTGTTTTCTATTCATACAAATACAGATTTACTGTGATTATGACATTACAATTGGCATAGTGTCGGTTTGTGATGGATTTAGATTCAATCTGATTTATCTGCAAATTTATAGGAGCGGAACTCTCGTAAACTGATGACCCTGTGTACAGTGTAAAGTTTTGTTGGACTTGACTTTAACAAGATACTGGTGAGTTTTTTTTTTAGCAACTGTATAAAC
The DNA here is from genome assembly GCF_059441095.1 of Idiotropiscis lumnitzeri. NCBI lineage: Eukaryota > Metazoa > Chordata > Actinopteri > Syngnathiformes > Syngnathidae > Idiotropiscis > Idiotropiscis lumnitzeri. The sequence continues at coordinate 6,468,507 of NC_142402.1, read as the reverse complement.
TCTGATAACATTTGGTTAAAGTTGAATATCAAGTCTCAGACCCTCTCCACCCCGTCCGTGTGTGTGGGTGTGTGTGGTGTAGAAAGCACAAATATCTGTGAAATTCTAAGGAATAAGGAAGATGTCAAATATAGAGAACCCAAATTTCTTGTCACCTGTGGTAGTGCAACCTCTACAGTAAACGTGATTGGAGAGGGCTATTGCACTACAGATTTATCATTATAATTTTTTTGAAAAAGATAATTTCTCATCTGACTTTCCAGTTGGTGATATTCAGATTTTCAGTGTATTTTATTGAAAGTCTCTATGCCTGTGGTTTATTAAACCCTACAGTAAAGAACACAACATTTGGTAGTTTGCCAACCTCCTCCACATTTGAGCACAATAAGCATCTTGGCAATGGGTCAGAAGTTGCAGAGAAATGACAAGTCAAGATTGGCTTTTTGAGGAAAGTGGTTGGACTGTTTGCTTGAAATGGGATTGGACACAACCGGAAACCAGTGATCAATTGATAATTGAGGACAAACACAGCTGATTTTTTTGCGGGCTGCATATCAAATGGAATGTAAATGAACTTGATCGTATGCACAAGATAGAAGGAAAATTAAATGAGACATTATCAATAATAGGCTGCTGTTCAAGAGTGAGGTGAAATTTGAGAAAGGCCTTATCGTGGCCTTGACACTGGCATTATCATCATTGGTTCTTACTCTATTGCATATTCACAGTAGTCAAGTCGACTAAATTTGTCGTTGTCACTGATCCTGTTCACAAACATTTTTTGGCATAGTCAAGGCGTTGAGGATTCCTATTTGGCAACCTCACTATTGTGTCTCTGTTTTTCTAGATGATGTGTTTGTGTCAGATTAATTAAGCCGCGATCTTGAACTCATGCCGAAGGCAGCTGGCAGCATACTGTGAAGCACTTGGAATGAGAATCAGATGAGTCCGAAGATGATGCTCTTGATTTACTGGAAGAGCAACATTCCAAACCCTCACCTCTGGTCATAAGTAGTGATGGTGAGAAAAGGCGTCAAGAGGCAGCGAACCACTTCAACCAACTGGTTTGAGAAAGGGTTCTTTTCTCAAAGCTTCTTATACACATGAAACCACCTGCTGGCCATAATTATAGGCAGCTGAAGCTTCGCCACATAATGTGATGCCAAGTTTTCCTGTGTCTGCTTTTACTCTCGGGGACGTCAATGTATGACCAAATAATTCATATAAGCCTCATACTAATCATTGTTTGTGTCATTGTTTATATCATATGGCATTGGAGTGTCGTGTGACCAAAGGACACTCACACGGTGTCAGATGATGCTCACTTCCTACTCTCCAAACATTTTGTGTGCAATAAGATTATTGGCAACAATGATGCTTCACTGATTTATTTTTGATTTAGCTTCTGGTACTTAAATAACGTTGAATTATGCTTCATTGCCATTGATTTAACTCAGTTGTGCACATTCAATGGGGAAGTCAATCCACCAATTTTTTCTTTACAATATTGATCTATGCAGCCTCACAAATTGAAACACAGCATTCTGATTAATATTGTGTTTGTGGAATATGAGTAGCGGTAAAATCCACCAATTTGTGAATGTCTCATGTGGCAGGCTTTTTGCCACTTGCTATTGACTGAAAATGACATCACAGTTGCAGGTAAGAACCGAACATGGCACAGTTTCTGAAACCAGGTGAGCCATGATTGGTCTTTACTTGTGCCCTGAGCAACTGGGATGTCACTTTCAGTCAACAGAAAGTAACAAAATGGCTGAGATGGCTAAAAACAGGTGGATTTTGATCATTAACTCATATATTACATACACAACATTAGAGAGCGGCTTAGGAAATGGTTGGATGGACAATATTAATCAGAATACCATGTTTAGAATTGTGAAGGCACATTGAAAATATGATAATTTTGGGGGGTTGACTTCCCCTTTGAGAATTGTGAAGAAAAATAAATCCAAATCACAAGTGTTATGAATGTTGAGATAATTTTTTTTAGTTATTGTACTACTTTAGGTGCTTAATAAGTGCCTAGCACAAAATTAATAAAATAAAATAAAACGTGTCATTCTTTATTACATTTTAAAGCGCTGAAACATGTTTTTCAGGTGCCTGGGTATCTGTAACGGGGTAACATACCCCCTTGCATGCCCTTTTTAAATAAACAAAAATGTAAATTAAAATGAATGAAAAAGTCAAGTGAATGCAGTTATTATAGGATACTGTTCTTTGGTGTTTGCAACGTCTATAAATAAAAACAGCACAAGAGGGACGGGGGCAAATGCGAAATGAGAGCTCACCACTAGATGTCAGCACTGTCACATGGAGTCACGATTGAGTGTTTTTGTTTGGGTTTTTTTGTTTCCATTGTTCCTGTAATAATTCATGTGATGAGCATATTCTTGATGTTATATCCATATATTTTTGTGTTACCGCTGAATTTTTTAAATTTAAAATATAAACTGATTTTAAAGTATTTGTATTAATCTAGCTCTGTGCTAAATTTGTAGCACAGTGTTCATTATTCAGATCACCAGTAGGCAAACAGGGAGTCCATCAACCTCAAGTGTCTTGATAATGCACCACAGATTTTCTCTCTGGGGGCATTTTCAATGTTCAATAAGGTAGTAGGCTATGTGCATATCCTGTATAACCTACCGTTAAATGACATCCGGTCACCGTACTGACAAACTTGATGCAGCCAAATGGGAAATAAACAACAGCTCTCAGGTTTATGAAAAGAAAACAGATGGTCCAATAGTCCGTGGAAGAGCTGAGCGGCTTTTGCACCCACCAGCACAATGACCAATTAATTTGGGGGGGATCTCACACACCAAACATCTTAGACAAACAGTACAGCCATGTTTCACATATGGGTCGATAACTGATACATCCCTTGCTTAGAAGCAGCAACTTTTGAAACATAGACCAGGAATGGTCAACTTAAACGATGGAGGGGGACAGAAATTTTAATCACTGCTACTGTTGGACATGTTTGACCATGCACTTCCTCAAGAAATATATGACAAAAATAACATTTTAGATAAGAACGAAATTCATTTATACGTATGTTTTTTTTTAACCAATGTACAAAAGAACATCAAAATATATTTTAGTTCTCAAATGCATATTCACTGTCTACCCCCGCTAATATTCACTGGGCTCATATATAGCAAAAATACATGTATATTGCATGCACATTGAAGGAAGACATAGAAAATAACTATATTAATTTACAATTAATTGCAATTAATTTAATACATTTTAACTTACATAAATATTAATTCATACATTTCATTTAATAAACCACTGAACCCCTGACCGGAACTAGTGAAAATGAACCATTTTTTGAGGTGGCTCGGTGGTGCGACTGGTAAGCACAATGGCCTCACAGTGCAGAGGTCGTGTGTTTGATCCCGGCTCCGGCCTTTCTGTGTGGAATTTGCATGTTCGCCCCGTACCTGTGTGGGTTTCCTCCCACATTCCAAAAACATGCATGGCAGGTTGATTGGTCACTCTAAATTTCCCCTAGGTATGTGTGTGAGCGTGTATGGTTGTTTGTCGATGTGTGCTCTGCGATGGGCTGGCAACCAGTCCAGGGTGTCCCCCGCCTTCTGACCGCAGTGAGGAGACACGGTAATGGATGGATTGTGTAATTTTATTTATTTATTTTTCTTTTTTTTTACAAATTAACCAAAATTACTCATTTGTATCAGTTGACCCTATCACCCGTCCAATATAAGCAATGTTAGGTTAAATTGAATGAATTTTTAGGGATTATGGGGTGGCCTTGGCTGTGCACCTGATTATTAGGTTGCATATCAGAATGGAGTTTGGTGAGTCATATTTGTACATTTAGTATTTTACACAATTTCTGCAAAGTGGGTATGTGACTTATAACACACTCAGTATGTACAGTACACTGTACAGCCAATGCTAACATTTCACAGGAAACACCTGTGCAACATATTTTCAGCTGCATGAAAGTGTATAATATGTGTTTTATCGTAGCACAAGTGTCTAAATGGTCAATACACAGACGCACGCACACACGCACACACACACACACACCGACGCATGCAAGCAAAAAGAGGCCCATTTAAAGAGAGCCTTGCTGCAGGCGCTGCTCCAGGCTGATCAATGCTGAGTGCCTCTGTGCAACTCAGGCATGACTGACTTTCTGGCACCCTCACTTTGATCACTTTACGCTTTCATAGCCAGATGTTGGGGTTCATTATAACGTGTTGTTTTACTTTTCATATGAAGGCAAGCAGGTTCACTAGAGAAAGACCTCTTGAACACTTGAATTGAGGAGTTAAAATGTTCCAGACACGTACAGAGAAAAAGATGCAGTTTAACACTGAGATATGAGGAACTTTTTATTTTCTTGGCTGGTGCTTAATGAATGATGTTGTGTCTGTCTCCTTGGCAACCGTGTTTGGTCAGAAACAGACAGGCTATAATTAATAATCAGGTTTGAATGAGGTGATAAGTGCTTGCAAGCTGACACTGCTAACATGAGAGCCAGTGAGAGGGCGAGAGATACACACTTTCAAACTGGAACATGCACACATGCATGCAGACATAATTACCGATAGTGAGAGAGGTTTGGCAACAAGAGGCTGACAAGTGCGCTCGAAGGTGAGCCACTGTGTTGTTTCGTTCAACGAGGGTGAACAAGAGGCTGCGGCAATCTCACTACGTCAGGAGCACACTCAACCACAGATGAACTAGTGTTAATCACTCAGCCAACCTGCTAGTTGCTCATTCTCAAATGTAGGTGCATGTGCGTGTGTGTGTTGGGGGGTTGATTAACATGCAAAAGCTCTTGGTGGATCCTAATATAAACTCTTGAAGGTGTTTTATTTTGGAGGTCTATAATTTCTATTGAATTAATGGTGTGGGTTTGGCACTCCCAGCGCTTCTGAAATGTGCAAAATACAGTGGTGGTGAATTGAGATATGCATTTCATTAGTTCTGTGACCATGTTAGTAACGCAAAACGTTCATATATCAAAGCATCTTTCACCAATGAAGTGAATGGAAATGCTATTAATACATTTCATCCCACTAAAAAGAACTTGTTTGTGTTTCTATTTTAATAAGAAATAACTCCATAATATTGGACTTTAACACAACACAGAGTAATAACATAATGAAATAGAGTGTAAAGACTTAAACAGTTTCGGCATATTGATTTAATGCTGACATCCAACTTATTGTGCTGCTGCTTTTGCTGCGTTGAGTCAAGTGGAGTAAAATTTACGACTCTTAAATGGCTTCATATGTCCACGGTTGACAAATATTAGTTTTAAACCCACAGGAGAGAGAAAAAATGGAAAAAAAAATGTAGAAAAATTTTTAAACCTTGAGAAGGGGCCGCAGAAGGGGGAATCCCCCTTCCGGGATGATGGTGTGACAGCCTTTGAGTTTTGATGTGGCTCAAAATGTTAGCTGATATGGAAGGCCGAAGCTGGAATCGAACCCTGCAGCGCTGTACTGTGAGGCGGACATGCTAACCAGTCTTCTACCGTGCTGCCTGGCAGCAGATCATTAACTTAATTAATTAACAAATATATTTAAAACCTTATTTGGTCGTTTGACCAGCTGTCTGGCCATTCTTCTGTGTATTCATTGTCGACAATCGCAAGAAGCAAGTGAATCAGAAGCGCTAACATTACTGTTAGCTGGCTGCACTTCACTTTCAAGATGAACGCGTCATCACGCGCGTCATCACAAGTCCTGGTCCCCCTTGGGCCCGTTTGAAGCCACGCTAACCTTTATGGGTTCAACTGTTTTCAACCTTTTTCAACTATTCCACTGTACGTCGTTTTGTATGGCTCCTCATTGCTCTCCCCTTCTCTCTTTTACCGCACTTCTATTACACTCGTCCTTCCTCTCATCCCATCATCCATTATTTTACCCCTTAAGAGCCCACTTGTCTCCATGCAGCCCTTCTCCTCCTTCCTTATATCCTTCCCTTTCGTTTCCAGCCTTCACCCTTGTCGCCCTCCCCTCCTGCTGTCACCCCTCCTCTCGTTGGCTCGCGCTCAACCTCTGATGATTGCCGAGCATATTTCATTTGACACGAAGACAAAGGGTTGATACACATGTGGCTTCTCTGTGAGTCGTGTGTAATATGCAATATTAATGTAGGCATAATTTGGCTCCCCGGATGAGGGGCGGAGGCGGGCCTGAAAGAGGGGGGGGGGCTTCATGCTTAACAGTGACTGCTGCTTCCGTCCTCAAAGGGGAAGAGGGCTGTCAGGATGGATTGAGAAACGGTAGCGATAACAACAACAGAATGCTCACTGTTGGCAGCTTCTGTGGCCTATTTCTGTCTCGGCCTTTAATGGATATACGGGCTTGTTGCTTGTGTAACGAAAGCAGCTTTCAAAGTGAAAGGTGCTGCCATGTGAAGTATTTTCAGCCATCAATTGTCACGGGCAAATTAGATATGATAGACTGCTATATTAGCATATATGATTGGTGGCTTGCCTCATGAGCCATTTTGCACTCAGAAACAGATCACTTTCAATTTATCTGTTTGGTTCTGCTATAGCCTGGATGTACTTTGTCTGGTCTTGTTGCATTTCTTTGGACAAAGTGCTGTGTGAGTACTGCCCATAATTGCAAGAGAAACGGTATATTAACAAAGGACAAGGGAATTAATATGATCCTAATCATGCTTTAGGGCCCATATCTGAATTATTGGAGAGTCAAGTTTCATCCAATTACAACCTTAGTTGTCCCCCTCCAACAGCCTCTGATTTATTTGGATTTTAAAATATTTTTTTCTATTATGTTATGAAAATACAGTCATCATCATAAAGACGTAATTTTTTTCACGTTCAAAAACATTTCTCAGATGTCTTCAAATGTTTGTGGCATACGTTTATCAAACTACACCAAGGATAAAGAACGATCTTACACTTGATATTTTCTGTGTTGCTGGAAACAGCCCGTTTTGAGCGGGCTTCCCTGTTTCATGCAAGCAATCAACTGGTCACCAGACCCATTCAATGCTGGACCAATGCTGATTATGGAATGCGTCACCATGACGATTCGTGCACCGCTCAAAGCGGCTGTATTTTGAGCTCACAATTTTTAATAAATGACTGCGAAGCACTCCCAAACCTCTATAAGGCATCATGGTTTCTAGTTTTGCCCGTGGAGGCTACCAAACAAGTCACCAAGCCACCAATTTACACTAATCAAGTAATGTGTGTTGACGTCATCATCTTTGCTGAGCAGTCAAGTATGTGCCGTTTATCAGATACTAGCGCTCATCTGCACAGCCGACAAAACTCGGTGAATCTCCTAGCTTGCCTTCAACACGATAGTATTATAATCCGGTATTATGTAAACCGATCCACGGTTAGTTAACACGGTTGAACAGTTACTTGGTAGTTTCACACTTGATGGGTCTGCAGGCCGCCTACAGTCTGTTTGTATTCAGACAATTTTCTAGAATATCCCCCTAAGAAAACCATGAAACATTTTAGATAAAATCTTAACCGTCATACAAATTGAAAAATACATGTAAAAATAGTTTTAATTAATTTTCGATTAATGTGTCGATTTTTTTTTAGTAATCGAAAAATAATATTTAAATTACAAATTCATTTCCATCCCTTAATTAAAAAAATTATCATTATTTCAAATTGTCAGTGCTGAAAAGTGCATAACAGTTGCTGCATGCACATACCACACTACCTACACAGAAGTGAGGCAAGTACTGGAAATCATAACACTATACACACTGTTAGTTGCAAATGCACCAGGACAATCTGCAATCGGGTGCAAGCGATGCTAGCGTCACAAAAATAATAATGCTGTTGACATGATTATCCATGTCTTTGTTACATCTCGGCTGGATTACTGCAATTCACTTCTTTTTTTTTTCTTTTCGAAATGCTGCTGTAGCTCAAAGGAGGAAGTACACAACTCCAATTCCGGCCTCCGTTAACTGGCTCCCTGTCCATTTTTGACTTTTTTGTTTGTCTTTAAATCATTATATGTTCTCATGCACTGCTTTACTTCTCTGAGCTCCTCCACCTCTTTGTACCTGCCTGGTGCCTCAGGTCAGCGGTCCAGTGACTACGGATCAAGCTTTTTCTGTTCTCGGCCACTCCCTTTGAAATTAGCTTCCATTAAAGTTAGGCAAGTTAATATTCGTTTTTATTCCCCCTCTTTCAACTGCATTATTTTAGTGTTCAATGAAATATTAATATAAATATAAATATCTTCAACAAGACACAATGAAAATACATTTTTTTGTAGCAGTGTGATGCTATTTTATTTAAATGATCCATGTGTCATTCTAACATACACTGAAAAAATGACTCATTTGATTTACTCAATTTTATTTTATCAATTGGCAGCACAAAATAAAAACATCCGGATACATTTTTTAAGTAGACTGTACATCTACTTAAGAAATGTATTTGGATCCAGATGCTTTTATTATGTGCAACCACTTGACGAAATGGAATTTGAGTAAATTCAACAAAAACTTTTTTTGAGTGTAATTAGTTGGGAAAATAAATATGTTGTAGAACATAACAATTCAAATTGTGACTGAAATGGATGCATTGTTGGGACTATAAAGTAATAATTGGGTTTGGATAAAGGAAAATGTTGCTTTTGTCAAAAATGCAGAGCTGTTAAATCCAAGTCCAGAAAGTAAAAGAGAGCGCTTTTACCCACCGGTTGAGTAGACGCACCTGTGGCTAAGGCCAAACTTGGAAACCTGGGTTTGCCACCTGTGCTAAAATGTCATCACTTATTTTTGACTAAAAGTACACACGTATGTCAGTATTCATCAACTAAAACAAGTCATGAACAATTCTGACTAAAATAAGACTAAAATGCTCTTGACCTTTAGTCAACTAAAACTTGACTAGATTGCGTATGAACTTGACTAAAACTACTAAACCCTAAAATGAAAGCTTGGCACAAACACTGAATTAAAAAAAATCACATCCACAGAAAATCGCCACGGACACACACTTGTGCACTTGGAGACGTGTTACTGAGTTATATCTTTTTTGTCTTCCTTTTACACAAAAAAAAAAAAAAAAAAAAGCCAACTCTCTCACACACTTACACACAAACACACGCACACACTGGAAGGCTCCAGTTGCATCAGTGGTGAATTACCATGCCGTTCCACGTTATTAAACATGACACTCGGCCTAGATAATGGAGCCTTTCTTCTCAATTTGGAAGGCTAATCTTATTGCTTTGATTAGCAGCAGATTCATTTGCATTTCAAGGCATCCCTTCTTTTAATTCCTCCATCACAACCCACTCTTTTCGAGCTGCAGATAAAAGGCATCTATATGTATCTGTCTTGAAAATATTTTCTTCCCTCTCTCTTGCCATCTTTTGTTCTTCTTGAACTTCTTGTTCATTTTGTTCACATTCTTGCCTTCTCCTCATCTCTTTGTCACCTTCGTTTTCTCTTCCACTCGGTGCAAAGCTGCGTGACTTCAAAGAGGAGAGGGGAGAGTACAGCATGACTTCATCAGCATGTGATTGGACATTCGGCAACAGCCGAGACGTCTGAGTTACTGATTGCCTAGTAGGCAAAAAGTTTAAACTGTGCAGCACTTTTAAAGAGTAACTAAAGGGTTATAATGCCCACCAATAGACTTTGGTCGCTATTCATGTGTAATATACGATCAGGTTTGACCTTGAAAGAATAGACTGCAGATTTATGTAGAGTCCAACTTATTTTGGACTTAAAATAAATAAACTGCTATTGCTGTATCTCACAGTGCGGAAATTTTTTTTCGAACTTAGTAAATTTGGGGTTTCGTTAGCGTTTGTAAAAAGTCACAAAGGTGTTTGCAAACAGTTTTACTTGAAGCAAACCACGAGGAAATTTCGAACATGTGGAAAGTGTTTGCAAAACATTAGTAAGCATTTGTAAACAGTCGCAAGTCATGTCGCCACAGTTCTTTTTGATTCGCCAATGCTGGATCATGTGACCATAATTCCAATATATCGACCTATTCGTGAGTAGAGCATTCACCGTTCAGTGAGATATCAACACCGATTCTCCACATTCATCATAATTTCAGGCAGGAGGAAACGGCACAAAGAATAAGGCGATGAGTTGTCGCCTGTTTTAACGTTTTTTGGGATAATTTTAGGGATACAAATCACAAAAGAGAGTGGAAAAATTGAAGACAAATGCCATTCTGCATAAAAGTGATTTTTGTTTTAAATTTTACAAGTTATGCATAATTCATTTCCGTATTATGAAAATACATTTTAGCAGAAAACTGTGGATTGGTTTGGGAAATAGTCACTAATGTCACATTACTGTCCCAAATAGTCGCCATCTGTCTTTCGCAAACACTTTCCTAACCATTTCTCACACGATGAAAGTTACAAAACGTCGCACATGACAGAGATGACCGGATCATTTCAAGACGAATCTTAAGGTGAACTTCGCGACCTTCCAAGCATTTGCCTCCCAAAGAGAAAGGTTGTTTTTACTTTTCCTGGGCGCACTCATTTGTGACACAGCTGCGTACAGCTGTTGAGTTCCAATAATTACATTTTATTTTAGAGCCTAGTGCAAACAACACAGTAGGTATGTGACTCTGAACTTAAACTGCATAGATATCAATGGACCATTACAGCATATATGGGTCCACCAATATAATATAGACTATCAAAGTAGAGTAATTCGGCATTCTGTGAATTACTATGCTTTGCATGTGCTCCCCGTGCCTGCGTGGTTATTCTCCGTTTTCCTCCCACGTCCCCAAAACATGCATGGTCGGTTAATTGAACGCTCTAAATTATGCCGAAGTATGAGTGTGAGCGCGGATGGTTGTTCGTCTTTGTGTGCCCTACGATTGGGTGGAAACCAGTTCAGGGTGTAAACCGCCTACTGCCCGAAGGCTGTTGGGATACGCTCAAGCGATCCTTGTGAGGAGAAGCGGCTTAGATAATTGATGGATGAATGTATTTTGTCATTCATACAAATTCAGTTCCCTATTTTTGTGATAGGTTTTCCTCTGTTTTCTTCTCAGCCTCTCCGAGTATGCCTCATTGTCTTCTCAGTCTCTTTGTATTCAGTTCCTTCTTCCCATTCACTGTGACCATTGTCCTATCTCACCTATTCAATGCCGTAGTTCATGTCATCCAGGGTGGTGATTCCACATATTCCACATTTCTTTGTACTTTGTATTTCAGTTCATGCTGCTCTACACATTTTATTTACATTTCCTTTGAACTCATTGCCTTCCTCACCTGATTCCGCACACTTGGGTCCACCTTCTGGCTGCACACAACCACCACAAACCACTCAAACATGACAAACATTTATTATTCACATTATTGATGCATCAGTATTTCAGTCCATTTTTTTATACAGTTGTAAATAAATGTAATATGTGGTAATTTTATTGTTAGCTTTAAAACATGTGTGATTGGGTTAGGATAATGGCTATTTTATATGTGCATTGAGAAATGTATGATGAAAAATGAAATAGACATTTTACGTTCAAATTAATGAAAGTGGAAAAAAAATACATTCAGCAAGTTGTAAAGGAAATCCACTCCTCTCCGTCAGAGGCAAGAAGGTTATGGTGTCCACCGGAGCACTTTCATGACCCAGATCACCCCAGTAAAATTGATCAGTTCATGGAAAAACTCAGTTAGATGTTCTTTTGTGTATAAATGTGCTTGTGTGCACTTTAAAGCGCTGGCTTCCTGTATGAGAGAGTGTGTGAGATCAGAAAAGCCAGCAAGAGAGATAAAGATAGTGGGTGTCTTTTATAGGACGTTGCCCAACGTGATGTTTTATGTATCAATAAAGAGCTTCAAGGCCACGCACACTGACTTTTCATGTTATAGAAACACTATCATTGGTCTTTGAAATGGCGGTATTGAGCGAGACTGAATCTGAGTGCTTCAGCAAGCACTTTAACAAATTCACAAACGCAAGCCTCGGGGGCTTCAAGTCCACAAGTCACCTTTTATGCTATTAATGTTTCTAAGTATTTTCAATCAAGCCTTTTTCTATATTGCTTATCCTGTTCAGCACCATTGGGAGTTGAATCACAGCTGACTTTGTGTAAGGGCTGTCAAGTCATACCGGGCCTCAACAGAGATTGGAAGCTATTAATTCTGACAAATGTATATTGCACATTCTAAGAGTGCGTCAATTACAATTTTAATGCAACAATGAGAATATGTTGTCGCATCAAGGACTGAGTTAAGTGATGGGAAATAAAATATTGTATTCTCTGTGCATTAGAAAATATGTGACAATAAATCAGGGTTTCAATAATCCACTTTATTATACTTTCCCTCATATAGATAAGAAAGTGCTTCAACGTAAATGACCCAAATTTTAAAACAAAGGAAATGATCTGATGTCACAATGCACGGCATAGAACTACAACCTGTGACAATGAGCCATTATAGGAGAGTTCATTGACCTAGCGGTGAGCCACCAACTCAGCATTTTCCTCCATAAACGTTCGCGCATCCTTGATCGCTGACTGCAGGCATCTTTCTCAGCGATGATTGGGAGGCGACGAGAGGTGGGCTGTATATAAGAAGAAAGCCGTCTTGCTCTTGGCACCTTGCTTTTCCCTCAGCTTGCCTCACCACCTCCAACAAGATGGCCTTCGCAGGACGATGGGAAACTGAAACCCAGGAGGGCTATGATGAGTTTTGCAAACTTCTTGGTAAAACTGGAGTCATATTTCTGGCCTTGAAAAATGTCTGACTCAAACCTGGGTACTGACCACATTCTGCCTCGCTCCCTCTCCAGGTATCCCGGCTGACGTCATTGAGAAGGGCCGCGACTACAAGCTGATCACAGAGGTGACCCAGGATGGAAACGACTATTCCTGGACTCAGGTCTATCCCACAAACGCTAAAGTCACCAACAAATTCACAATTGGCAAGGAATGCGACATGGAGACCATTGGAGGAAAGAAGTTCAAGGTAGGATAGAAAAGGCATGTTTATTGCTTGGCCCATTAAATAAGTACAAGGGGCATGCTTTCAGGCCACAGTGAACATGGAGGGAGGCAAGCTGAGTGTTAACTTCCCCAACTACCACCACACCTCTGAGATCAGTGGAGGAAAACTCGTTGAGGTAACCACACCCATTTTATTCATGTCGTGAAATGTTTGCTATCGTAGATTTTAAAAATATGTCGTATGAAATAAGGAAAACAGTTAAAATGACTTCACATTCTCACTGACTACTTTATTAGCTCTTTTTTTATGGATCATTTTCAAATTTGTTCTACCCATCCAGCTACATAAACAAAATGATGTAATCACCTGTTATGTTGCAGTGACGTAATTTTTTAACCACAAGAATGAACATATTGTTGAATTTATACTGCACTTTACATTGAATTTTGCACTGCAAATTAAGATTTTTCTTTGATCGGATGTCCTTAGATTGTGCAAGAGCATTTACTGTAATGCTTTGGCCAACAAATTCTGGTTTTCCCAAAATAAAATACATATGGGTTTGGGTAGCACAGTGTACCATGTGCAACTCACAATCAAGAAGTTCGGTTTTAAATCTTGGGTCAGGTGGTCTGGAGTTCTCGTGCTTGCATGGTTTTTCTTCCTTATATTCCAAAAAACATGTACTCTAGGAGTTTTGATATTCTCTGTCGACGTAAACGTGCAAATGAGTGATTGTTGATTGGTTAACAGCGAATCTAGGGCGTATCCTGTTTCTCAAAATCAATTGTGATAGGCTCCAGCGATTTCGAAAATGTGGATGAACTATCAAATGTAAAAGTTCCTGTCTGGGTAACATACTTACGTTCTCTCTTTCTAGACTTCCGCAGCTGGGTCCGTCGTGCTCAAGAGAACCAGCAAGAAGCTCTAACTGCATTATGAGCTTTGACTACTTGTGTAGTCTATTGCAATAAATGAAGTCTGACATTATCATGAGTTTGTGTTACCATTTGTGTTGTCCTTTTATTTAGTGAAGTGCATAAAAAGCTACCAAGATTTTATTTATTTAGTATTGTCTGATAAATACAGTCTCAAAGGCAATGCAAGGACTACAGGATTCTCCCAAATGGTGGCATTTTGCTGCTAAAATTGGAGACAAGTAAATCTTGCATCTACTCTTACATGTGCAACCGCTAAATTTTCACCTTTGTATTTTTTACTACAATCTTTTTTTTTTTATTGTTGACAAATATCTGCTCCACACATCAGCCTGTTTATCAATAATATAGTGAAAATAATCGGAAATGTAAAATGTTTACTTGGCAAGTCGAGTACAGTGCAGGTGTCAAACTGAGGCTTGAGGGCTAGATTCGGCCCCCCCACATCATTTTATGTGTCCAACGACTTACATGATTCTTTCTAAACTCTCCCAAAAGTTCATATGTTCACGTTATAAATCAAAATCTTCAGATATTGTATCTTTTTTGTAACCACATCCCTTTTTAAACAAACCTGGTCAACTTTTATCCTTGACCTCTGATTTTAAAGTGAGTTATCATTCATTTGTTATGAAAATTTCATAATGTGATAAGACAAGCAAGTACGGTAAATCCTTTCAAGTTATGACGGTCCTTTGACGGAACCCGTACCTATTTTGCCTCTGACAAAAAATCAATAATTAAATATTTAAAAATTTGTTTGACATCCCGGACTTACAGTGCCTACATTTTCTAATTGAGCCCTTAATACCAAACCCTAGATACCAAAACCAGAGACTAATCTTTAAATAACTAAAGGGTACATATGAGAAAAATACAAAAATTAAATGAGCAAATACATGGCAAGAACAAGAGAGAATGTCTAGAAAATTCAACACTTGAGACAAAGTCTTAAGCAAGATGAGAAATAATATGACACTGGTCACAGGCTTATGAGTCCTTTTAAATTATGCTAATGCTAAATTCATGGCAGGTGTGCCGCTGGAGGGTGGACTTTCCACTTGGGTTAGGGCTGAAAACAGAGACATGACGCGATACTATTGGTCAGTCCCCACGTGTGAGATTTTACAAACAACACACGGCAGCTCAAGACATAATTCCGGTGGAATACATGGAGGTGTATAAGCTTCCAGCTTTCGTTGATTCCAAGCGAGTGGGATGCCATCTGGAACAAAAACAACCTCATTCTTTAAAATTGTGTTAACTTGGGTTTTTATAAAAGATATATTCTAAAGCTCGGAGCTAGGGCTTTTCAAGGTGGACATGTCATCCGAAGTAGTGACTATTAAAGACCAAGGAATAGCTCTACTAGCAAACTCTTGTGTGGAAAGTCCATTTTGTTCAGCGTTTTATCTGAACACATTTACCAGTGAGCCAGTTCTGCAAAAGAGATTTGAATTGATACGAAATTTAACTATTACAGTAATCACTATACGAAGGCAGTCTGTCCAATCAAAGTCTTTGCTTCAAACTGCGCTCCCCCGCCGTCAATGCAAGGCGCCCGGCGATGAGGCGTCACAAAGCTTCATGGGAACATTTATACTCATCCTGCAGTTTTACATACTTGTCATTATCATTATTTTGTTATTGTTGGTCTTTTATGTTGTCATAAGCTCAAATTTGTTGCATCTGCACCATATGTGGAAATAATGATAATGATTTGTGCCAGTTTATGTTCACATGGACCTGCATATCCTGAGATCACAGCAAATGGCTCATTAAATGACATATGGTGCTTTGATCGCTTCACCAAAACTTGGTTAACTGGAGCAAATAATGAGGTAATACATCATTTCTGGTACCAATTTAACTCATTGCAACAGATTGTGAGTATTTTTTAACGTGTTTGATGCTATTGACATACATTAGACGCGCAAACAGACGCTAGCACGTCCAAAAGCAGAAAGTATATTACATCAGTCAACAGCAAATTTTGATGAGAGCTGTCTTTTTGCGTCGCTAAATATATTTTTGATTCATTAAAAAAAAAAGTTTATACTTTTTGCACAGTTTAGAGATATTTTCATTTTTAAATTCCACTCGTTGCTTCATTCAGCATTATTACGAATTCTATTACATATGTTATTGTTATAGTATTTTTAGTAGTATTATTCAAACCTGATGGGCTAGAGGAACAAAAACAAGGGGAGAATCACAATCAATGCAAAAAATCTCAAAAGTTTACACTGTGTGTGTTCGTATATGCTAGAGATGGTGACTTTCAAGCCTTATCCAGATGGGGGTGGGGTGCGCTCACTTGAGTCAGTGAATCAAATCATCCACTTGAGTATGCTGCCTTTCTGTGAGTGTGCGAATTGCATGTTTGCGGCTTGACTTACTGAACACTTGGCTCTTTTTTTTTGTTTTCTTTTAGTGTTTAACAAGTGTTGTTTTGTTTAGAGTTGTTATATTGATGGTGGTAAGTAGTTCGATTTTTATACCTTATATAGCATGGGTGTTAATAATGAATAAAATATGGTATTTACAGTCTCTGGAATGGAACAAATCAATTTCAGTTACCCCCACCATGGCAAAAAAAAAAATCTTAAAATTCTTAACAAATTGGATGCTCACTATGTTCTCGGAATTTAGCAGGACTTTCGACATTCCACTGGACTGAACATAAAGCATGTTGTGTTGTGTTATTTTCTCTATCAAGAGGGTTAAATAAAGTATTTTTGAATTTGGTACATAGAATTTAAGTAGATTGACAACCACAATGCACTGCAAATGGAGGACAGCCACATAATCAACAGGTAACTTAACTTGACATGAACTAAATTACCAGCAACCTAAATCACTTCTTCCTTTGTTTCCTCTCTTTCTCCAAACTGCTTCCTTGCTGTCTCTCTCTTTTGCTCTCGAGTCATGTGTATTTCTCTCTGGCTTCCAGCCAACCAAACAATCAGTTAATTAACCAGCTCAGCCCTGGATCATTGTGGAAGCTCTCAGAGGAGCCCTGGAGAAGCTTTCCTTCTCCCAAGTTCCAAATTTACAGCTTCATTAAATGGACTGGCGTTAGGAGCAAATCTTAAATAACATTGCCAGACTACAGACGCTCGTGTGCATTTGTGTGTCCATGCGCGCACGCGTGTGTATGTGTGCACGTGTTGGCCTTGAGAGCTGGTGACTCAATAGTTTCCTGATGAAATCAAAATATCTGTTTTTTTGCCTTTGAGGTTGCAACTGGTTTGGTGTAATAATGAGGCGTTCTCTCTTGCCATTACAGATGCAATCAAGATCCGACACTCCTGGAAAAGAAGGGTTGGAAGGCAACTAGAAAGGTATCATTTGAGCATGTTTGTGTAGCTCAGTGCTGGCGCAATCATTCGGCAATATTGCTTCCTTTGTCCTCACAGACAAACAGGCCTAATTGGCTATTTCTCAGTCTACTGTTGATGATTGGCCATTCTGCAATTTTCTGATTGGTCTCTATTCTCAACTGCCACAAGTGGAGAGAAAATGGCTTGTTCACATCCCCCAACAGTTTGATGTTAGGGGCGCTACAACTTGAAGCTGAGTTTTTCAAGGAATGCGACCCTGAAAAAGAAAAGAAAAGAAAATGCGAAGACCAAAATAATATTGCAAAAAAAATATTTGGAGCACTTTTCAATTTCAATGTTTCAGGAAGAATATGGTGAAATTTTTACTGCATCACAAAAGAAGGAAAATAAAAGCATCATTTGGGTTGAGAAATTTCAACCCTTGAAGCACATCCAAATGGCATCACCTTGGGCCTCATTGTGCAAAAACTAGGTAAAAATAAATGTGTAACTATGGTGGCCAGAAGGAAAAATATACAAGATTCATCAAAAGAGAATACATCCAAATGCGGTTACATTACATTACAATTGGTTACACAGGTCGTATTAAAGCAAGTTATAATAGCTTAAGAACAAACAAGCTGGAACACAACAAATACAGCATGTACCATGTGTTATAATATTGTGAGAATCATTAGTTCTAAATTTCTATACACCCAGCAAATCAGATTTCATAAAGACATATGGTATAAGCTGAGAGTGGTTTCTTTTCCAAGCATCCTGTCATGTGTGTTACCCTGACTCTGAAATTGATCTCAGCATGCCATCTTGAAAGATGTCTCAATTCCGAAATTGCATCTGAAGGTGAGAAGGGGGAAGAGGATTGCCTGAGGGTTTATGACTGAGATTGTATATTGCAGGTGTCTCCATTCCCTATTTTTTTTTAAATATCTTTGACAGATAACATAATTCCATATGACATCAACTGGAGTTGAATTTATATCTTAACCTAAGTGAGGTCCACGACATCGGAAATGTCTGACACTGTTAAATCAAGTTCAAGAAATAATCTTCATGAAGGAAAGTAACATTGAGCTATAATAATAAATATAATGCCACCAAACCAGCTGAATATCAGCACAGATAAATATCAAAGTATATAAAGTATATATTCTTCATCGCACTTACAGTTTCACTATTTTTCTTTTATTTATCTTAAGATCATGCCTGTTTTTTTTTTGTTTTTTTTTAAATGTACAAGGTTATAAATCTATCAATTTACTTAAAGGGACACTTGAACCGGCTGAACATTGGCACTTAGATACTGTAATAGGAATGCATGTAAACATGAGTTCTAAAATTGTAATATTGAATGCTTTGTCAGATCTGTTGACTGAAATAGCGACTGATCGACACTAAAATTTAGGTACTGTACACATTACTACTATTCTCCGCTTCAGTCTGTGAAAATATTTAAATGTTATGGCTCAAAGAGGAGCTTTTAAGAGCAAAAGCCATGATCACCTCCACAAAACAAAAAAAACAAAACATAAAAGTCCCTTCTTCACTAATACAGGCTAAAGCAGACAAGAGCATGAATGCGCATACGAGCCCCGGTGGCGACTGGTTATAGTTTTCTGAAATTCTGCCACGTTTTGTTAAGTCTCGGAAGGCAGCCGGTGGTTGGCCGGAAGCCAGGCTTTGAAGGTTCCCCCCGACAGTTACCAGTAGCCATTGCGGTGGTGAAAAAAGTAACAGCACTGCTCAAGGCAGCAATTAGCTTGTTCGGTGGGGATTGGAAGGGGGATTCCCCCATCTGGGGTCCCATTATAAGGTTTCCTTTTTCTCCCCCAGATGGGATTTTGAGTTTTTCCTTTACATTTGTGGGGGTTAATATTCAGAGGTATCGTTACTATTTGTCAACGTGAAGCCCTTTGAGACGTTCTTGCGATTAAGGGCGATATAAATACATTTTATTTCACATCACGTACACACACGCGCACACACACACACACCCCCCACGCACGCACATAAACACGCACACACACACACACAGAAAGAAAGTTAAAATTTTCCAGTACCATTTCGATTCCTTTCACTTTACTTTTCAAGAGTTCTCCATCATCACCTCCTGGCCCTATGTTGATCACGCTTCGCATCCTCTTGTAGAAACAATGCTTCCTATTTAGGTGCAACCATCAAGCACCAATATTCTCCTTTGACGAATGTCAAGGCCAAAAATGTTGAAAACTTTCAACAACAGAGCCACACGGCATATAATAAACATTAAATGACACAGAAAGTGGAAAATTCAAATTGAAGTGAAAAATTATTGGAGCTCTTGGAGCAGGCTGCAAAGGTGCCATCTTTGAACTCGGAGAAAGTGAAATATCTGAGGACAGAGGTTGTGAAAAACATGAGGTGAGGAAAGCTCTGATGAGGTTGAAGAGTAGAAAGACTGTATACAGGCATCTCTCTGCATTGCAAGCAGCAAAATTGTGGAGTGCTCGGGCTTCAGTAATGGTGGAGGGACTGATGAAAAATTTCAATAACCAGTCAGTTTTGATTCAAAGTTTCCGAAGTGTGCTGAAAAGCTACATATTAAATTGACCAGTTACCCTGACGATGAGTACAATCATACCAAACATGGAAAAGAAAACAAAAGAATGGCTTTTCCAGAAGAACATTAGTGTTTAAGAATGGCCCAGGCAGAGTCCAGACCTAAATCCAATTGAAAAGATGGCAGGGTATGTCAGAGTGGGCAGATATTGTACTATTCTGCCGACTTCCTGCTTAAAAAGAATAATCCCTGTAATTAAACTGCCTCTGTCATATTTACCCCCAATACGTTACATGATCACTATTATATAAAGTTACAAGCAGTGTTGGAGGATATGTAATGTCACACGATGCCACAACGACATAAAATGAAAGTTGTCAATTGAGCAGAACAGGAAGAAGGTGCAAATCGGTGACTGGGCAGGACATCTTAACAGGTCTGTGGTTTGAACAAGTGAGAAGACAGAAGATGAACCAGAAATTCAGGCTTTTCCAGTGAGCAAGCTCAAAGATACGTGGCGGATGACAAAGAGGATGACATGCCGGCTGAGGAACATTTTAACCCAGTGTACTGGACCTAGGAACAATACAGTGCATTATTTTGAAGGCTTTTCGAAGAACAGATGGCCCAACGTAACATTTGCTTTTTATGTCTTGTATATATTCTACTTCCCAAAATTCAAAGTTATATGCACTTCCAATCTACTCAGTTGTACATATGTGATAGTTCCAATAGTTTGACTGGATACTGATTGATATGTTGGAACTGAATCTCCGTGACTTTGACTATGGAGTAACGTATGTTTAATCTTTTTTGTATTGTGAAAGTGCTTTATGTACCATTTCCAGACTATTAGCGGCTACTTTTTTCCCACTTTTGGACCCTGCGGATGTTAATGTGATGTGCTTTATTTATAAATTGTTACTGACAAGCCTCCTGCTGCCAATAGATTTACACATAGTCCCATCACATCTGATGAATAAAATTACTGAACATGTCACAGTGGATCAATGGAACTCAGCCATCTTACTGAATATTCATCCGCCGTTTTTGGTTGGAGTGCCCCCGTGTGAGGGGGTAAATAGAAAGAGAGAGAGAGAGAGAATACACAAAACTTCATTCTGCTCCGACTGCAAATATTTTAATTCTATTCATGCGGTACTTAAAGCGACAGAGGAAAACCCAATTGCCTTGCTTAGTTCGTCCTTTTTTAAAACAATACAACTTTATTTATATAGCACATTTCACAACAGCTGGAGCTATAACAAAGCGCGTTCCATATGGTGTGATATAAATTGGCAGGAAATTAGAACACAAATTAAAATACATAAACACATAGAAAGTAGATCCCAGAAGAACAGCAGAACAGAAGAACGATATCATTCACCTGGGAAGCTCCATCCCGGGGACAAAATGCCCATCTCTGGTGGTTATATTACAAATTACGACCTATCAGATGCACAGAAGCTTGCACACAGATGGAAAATCCATTTCTGGGTTCAAGCCAAAGGGAGACAGCCGCTGCCCTTGCCAAGACATAATAATAAAGTATAAACAATACATGTTTTGTGTTTTACAACAATAATTAAAAGGGAAGAAATGCTCTATATACGTAAAGTTGTATTGTATTGTATTGTACTGACCCTTGAGCAACTGGGATGTCATTTTCAGTCGGCAGCAAGTGTGAAAACGTCCGCCACCTTGTTGAACTCATATTCCACAAACACAATGTTCATCAGAATGCCATGTTTCGGACATGTTTCATTGACTTCCCCTTTAAGCATATTTACAATGTCATAAGTACCAAAGGATGAAATTGTGAAGGTTGTGGTTAAAACTTGCAGGCTCTATTCATTTGAAGAGCATGTTCTCATTCAATCTACACCCACTCATTCATTTTCCCACATTTCAGAGTTGCTCCCCCCAACCTCTGAAACCTTCTAGGAGCTGCAACGAAGCAGCTACCCTTTCGGCAGGAGTCTGACAGTCAGGTTGGGGGCTGCAGAGGCCAAGCATTCTGAAGGGTGACAACAACGAGCCGCTAACGGCAGCAACTTGGAGTGGCTCTTTAAAATCTTCTTGCACTTCATCCATTGGTACATATAAACTTGTAAATATGGTTAAGTGTTGTTGTAAAACACAATATATGTCTACTTTATGGACTGCAATTTTACAGTTACATCACAGCGCTGCTCTGCCTGCATTTTCGAACCACCTGTGAGCAGGTACTGAAAAACAGTTCCATTGTAAAGGGATCGCCCCAAAAAGGTTTAATAGGAGAGCGACCGCTATAACATATGAATGCTTGTAGGTCATACAGGCGTTCAGGGTAACACTAGAGTGTAGGAACCCTGACAGTAGAAATATTCAAATGAAAGAGTATCCTTTGTGATTCTAAATTGAAATTCTAATTATTTGAATAGTGACATGTAAAGCCCCACCCAGACATATTGTCTAAACGAGCCGCAGATTAAGACAACGTTGAATGCTGCTAAGTCAATCAAACATTACATCAAATCTGAACACATCCATCCATTACATGGCCATTAAAGGATGCTTTACATTATTCATTCTTTGAATAATCTGCAAATTTACACTTCAAACCAGTGTATGACTTTCTTGCCAACCAGCAAGCTTGCGGGTCATCTATTCATCTGTCCTCAGAAGCTGACTCCTTTTGCCCTTTAGCCCAGGACAGGGCCTCTCTCTGGGGGACAGTTGCTGGCTTTGTTCTCACATTATGCCTCGCATTCCCCAGACTTGCCCCGGTTCCTTCGCATGCCTGCTCTGTGGGCAAGCAGGCCAGCATGTAGCCATCCAGACAGCCAGTCCCACATCCATCCATCCATTCATTCAAAGAGCGGCTGCTGACTTCTTGTCCAACCTCAGCCGAGAACAAGGCTTCTCTCTGGGGGACAGTAGTCAACATTGTCCACACTTTTCATGCCTCACATTCTATAGACGGCTCTGGGTACCCGCCCTTAAAGAATACTGAGGAGGAACACAGGCTTCTCCTCACCATGTGCCTTGATGGTATCATTGTCATGGCAAAACCAAAGAATGCAGCATCAAATTTATTTTTCTGCGGATGTTTGCTCTCTCATGAGAAGCCTTCAGTGGCAGCCTTTCCTGTGCTATTTTCGTAGCTCTTCAGACAAAGGGCAATCTTGTTTCACCTCTCATTTTCTTATACTGCACTAATTTCCGGACTACATTAAACCCTATTACCACCTACAATTACATTAACACCTAGTGGTTGTTAGGTTTGGTTGGCTACAGTATGTTTGGAAATGGTATAGAGTGACTTGTGTTGTAAGCGTGATGATGCTTCTGCCACATTAATAGCATAACATCGGAGCAGCTCATCAACGTGTAGCTCACCGGTTAATGGCTCAGGGTAGTGTTGACATGTCAAAACAATAAATATAAACTACTGAATCCATTCTCCATTGTAATTAACCATACTTTTAAAAGTACATTTGGTTTTCTTCCTATTCTATTGATAACATCCAGTAATAATTGAAGTGAAAATTACCCGATGCCCAGTCAAAGATCCACCAAATACAAACAAACAAGCTACTACTATGACTGGTAACTCAATATAAGGGTGCTAAAAAGTTGCACAACATGGTTCTGTTACTACTAGAGTGATTTCATAGAACGGCACACTATTATACAGGAAATTTTATTTCTCTTAATAGTTTTCTTAAGTTAAATGAAAGCAAATTCCAAGCCATACAAATGATCTGTACATGTGCCAATGTGCCACCCGCCATCATCAGTTGTTTTTGTTACTTGCTCAAGACAAAATACAAAGAGCTGATCCTGTAGCAGAGCCTGTCTGTACCGACAGCACGGTGCTATTCAGCGTCTAGAAGGGTGGAGGCGTAGGCCATAATTAAAGATGGCGGCCTTGCCATCACACAATAGCTTTGTACAGAGAGGGCTTTTATTGCATGTATTTTTCTCAACAGGAGAGTGGGCAGTCTACCCTCTGTGAGCATTTAATTGGTTTAACAGCTGGAAAGGAGAAGTGGGGAGGGGGTACCCAATGGAAGAAGGGAAACAAAGACATGGGAGAGAAATGTGAGTCATCGGGATTTGAAATTTGTCGGGTCTGATGTTGATCTGACTGACTTTAAATTAAGTGGAAATTAATAATTTGCAGTGCTGTCACCTCCATTTAACACATTGGGATCATGCATTCGGTATTGAGTGTGTTGCGGTTGCCTGAGCCGAAATTTGACAGGCGTGGGTTTCTTGGCAGGTAGCATTTAGCCTGCAGCATCGTGGATGTTATTACTATTTTGGAAAATATGGTGACATTAGCAAGAGACAGGAGACACGTTTAATTGATGCAGTAATTCTCAAAACACACTCCATCTCCTTCCCTGCTTGAAGATATTTAAAATGTCAGTGTGTAATGTTTGTGTGCATGGGTGAATGTGAACACTGACAAGTGGCTTTGTCTGGCCACTGCAAATAAATGAAAACTGGAGCAGGGCCTTGGGGCAAGGTGAGGTCATGATGTTCCTCTGGAGGTTTCAGCTAATGGAGATCCACTGTTGGGTTGAAGGGCCGGCACTTGGGGGCAGGGTTAGGATTAAAAATGTAATCCATTGCACACAGTACAGCACATGCTTGAAATTGCAATTTTAAATGCATATGGATGGCTTTTAATTATATCAACACCAAATCTGGTATTGGTGCAATCATTGGATATTTGTGTGCATGTAGGTGTGTGTGTGTGTGTGTGTGTGTACGCGTGCATGTGTGCGTGCGCGTGTTTGCGTGGGAGTGTTTGTGGGAATGTGTGTGCGTGCATGTGCGCGTGATATTCAAATCATCCATCCACTCCTGTCTTGTGGAGTAAGAATTAACTCTGTAATCTAATAATACTTTTTATTTAAATATTTGTAACCATTTAAAGCGCGTGTAAATGTCTACATTTCAGCATTCTGTTCAAATCTGTGAAAAGCCGTTACTGCATTTATTCAATATCCTTGATATGCGGCTTGAGGTGCATCTACCTGCTGTGCATTCTTTGCTCTCACTAACGTGACAATTCACCACACTGGTACGCAACTCAAATTTATTATTATTAGAATGACAGTTCATAGCATGGAGTTGTCAACTAGAGCACAGCGTTACCTTTCGTGTCACATGTAGTCGTCCCAGTAGTACGCTAAAGTTGTCCTACTAGTGTGGACAAAGACCATTATAGTACATGGACCTTAAACTGGAAATCAAGGATGTCGAAAAATTGATCAAACGGTAAACAACATTGTTGTTTACCATCACTTGTATTTTCTTTTTTCATTTATATATTTTTTCATTTAATTTATTACGAATCCTTATCCCACTTTAAGTTTTTGTGTGCCTTCACCAGCATGTATACTACAGGATGTACCCGGTCTTGTTGATTGGCAAAGTGGGAGGCTGTAGAGCTGGAGTGATAAATGATAAACGTGTAATGTGTTGACAAGGGACTTTGTTTTGTTTTTCACAGCCATCACCACAGAGACGAAGGAGCTTGTTTAACAGTTCATTCCATTTTAATACCTTGAACAATGGCAAGAGAAATAATGCATACTGTACAAATATATAAACCAGATGAGCAAACATTTATACACACAAGGATCTTATATAAACTTTGAAGATTCATAGAACTATACTGTATTAATATGGTGATGAGCATTTTGTCCCACACAATAATAAATAATGTTTTAGATGGTGTGGTGTGATGAACCAACCTCCAAACGGATGCATTTTAATGTCATGTCATGTCATTATCCACACCGCTTATCCTGTACAGGGTGGCGGGAGGGTGCTGGAGCCTATCCCAGCAGACTACGGGCAAACGGCGCACTACACCCTGAACTGGTCGCCAGCCAGTCACAGAGCAGACATAGACACGAGTGGGAACTGAACAAACGCTGCCCGCACACAACTCGGGCGAGTGTACCACTTCACCATAAGTGACTCATTCTAATGTTGATTAATTAATTAGAAAAAGCAATTGAGATATTGGGCCCTATTTTGGTTGACAGGCGAATGTACACTCGGTGCAAAAACTGGCGCATTTTCATTTCATTTCCAAGTCTAGTTGAGCGTTTTTGCAGATTTGCCAGATGTGCCTCGTTGGCAGTTCCGGCAGACATAGGGTGTTTTTTTTTGTTTTTTTTAAAGCTAATGGTGCACCTGACAATTTGGCGATAGAAAGTAGACTGGAATGAAGGTGAGCTAAATGCAGGTCTAAGTTGTGGTGCAGGTGGATTTGATCCAGGCGTTGGCAGACAAATTCTGAGCTCCACTGATCTGTATGGTGGATGTCATCGTATTTCATTCATAAATATGACAATCCCTCTGAATCATAGTAGAATTCAGTTCATCAAATAAATTATTATGATTAGATTAATTTAGATCAGAATTTCTATTTGTGTTGTTTAAAATTTGCATTTATGAACTATCGTACATAACATATCTACATACAGAGTGATTTATTGATACAAGACTATATACTTTTCCTAAATACATGAATAATATTATAGACCAAATTGACGTGAGCATGTTGGCTTGGCCCTTGGAAAGTGTTTCAGTTTCTCATATGGCACCTTTGCAAATCAATTGTCCACTCTTGATTTAGGATGTAACCTTTAAGTGCGTCTTGACATAATGTAAGAGTACCATAAGTGCTGTACTACAGTAGAACAATGACATGCTGCTGTGGAAATGATGTAACTATTATTTAAATGCACATGAAACTAAAATTATGTGCAATACGCAGACTTTTAACGTGACACCAGGCATGAAATGCTTGGGACTTCTGAGGCATGTAGAAAAATGTATTTGCACTTAGTTCCCAAATCAGTGTGTGCTGAATTCAGTGTTAATTGACTGTGATAAATAAAAAATTGCACAATCACATCTTAGGTGCTAAGACATTTAATACACACAGTTGCTTTTTTCTCGAATATTAATAGACTTTTGTCTTTATTTGAATAGCCATGTTTGGTGATTAATACTTTTTTTTCACACAAAACATAATATATTCCTCAAGGCTTTATTTACGGTCACATTTTGACATGAAGAAACGGCACAGCATTCACGTTTTCTTAAATATGTATATGAGGATGCTGAGTTTGCATAAAGTCCCACCCTTGAAGCAAAGATCTGGAACATATATGTCACATGTCTGCTCTCTTCTCTGCAGCGCACATGCACACACATTCTACAGTCAAGGACTATGTAATGACTAGTTGCATTAACTGGATATTAAGGGAAGGGCATTGGGTGTGGATGATTGAGTGCAATTGTGAGATGGAGAAGAGGTTACTGAGGGTAAAATGATGGCTCAGGGCAATGAAGGTGGAGGGAGTGGCTCAGATGATGACGAAAGTGAAGCCATTAGATGATAGAGAATATCTCGAGTTTCTGTTTCGTATTTTACGGTTTGCTCACTGACCTCTGGATTACGGAATTGACATCAGGCCACTTTTTTTTTAGCTCAAAATATCTCTGAACAAAACACATTTTATGTAGTACACCCCTGACAGAACCCCAGAAAAGTTGATATTGTTGAAAAAAAAAAATAATAGACACATTTAGTGTTTAATGTTTTGGGTTTGGGGGATGAAGCTGAAGTACATGAGGACAACAAAACTCATTCATAATTAGATCGTGCAAAAAAATTTAACATCTCTAAATGTGGGCAGTTTGGAGTTTATCACAAATGCTCGGGGAAAATATAAACCCAAAGTTGAAAATGTTTCATTGAGCATCATAATTGTTGTCACCGTGACCATTAAAATGTAGCGTCCTAATTTAGGAGATGGAAACGTTTTGGGGGGCATCTGCCCTTCGTGGGCACTTCCTGGATTTTTTTGTTTTTACCGAGCCAGTTTAAAGCTGAAATGTGTCAAAAGAGTGTCTCCACCTCCTTCTAATTTTACCAAACATGACAGGGTGATAGCAAAGCGACACTCTGGTCTAGCGGAGAACTTTGAGACCCCAGCAAGCCATCAGTGCACCTCAGAGGACTTTGTTTCAAATAGCATCATGGGATAAACTCTACTTGTCTTTGACCTCTCTCTTACCACCAAGCGTACTTTGTTTTTTTTTTAATCACTATGACGTTGGTTAGTGTGCTCTCCTTCGTGGGCGTGGGGCAGAAGAGCCCTTTAAAAAAGTGCAGCTTTGACGATCTTGAAACCGCAATCTCTGAGAACGCGATTTCGGTCCCAAAACGATAAATTGTTCAGCCCGACGCCCAAGTGCAAGTGTCTGCGCACATGGTGCATTAACTGTGCCATTAATGCATTCATACAAAAAACTTGCACTATGTTGCGCCCCAATAGCAACATTATCTCGGCTTTGGTGTAGAGAAGGATTTTGGATTTTACCTGCTAAGTGTCTAAGGTGTGGATGTGCGAGGGTGGCCTTTTGAGTTGTAACTTCAGACTTTGTTTGACATTGTCTGTCTGTCTCACAGAATTTACAGTGAATCAGAAATAATTGAAAAAGTGGCAGAAGATTTTTATAGCATGAGGCTTGACAATCAGATTACAACAGAAAACAAAATAAGATAGCAGCCACCAATATAGAGCACATCATTATAAAGACAATGGTATTTTAAATCCTATACAACTGGAGAATCACAATAAATACAATGCTGCAATTATTTTGCTCAACCAGTAAAAGTTTGTCATATCCTTTTGGAAAAGAATGATTCATGGCTGAGGCCCATTTATTATTTACCATTTTGAAATGGTAAAAAAAACAAAAAACTGTGAAGCCACAGATTTGAAATCCTTCCGCGGGGGACATGTTTTCTAAGCCTTCTTCATCAATAATTGTGACACAACCACAACTTTTTGCCACATTAACTGCAGGTTTGCTCACCCTCCCTCCATCTGATCTTAAAGGGGTTTTTGATGCCAGACAAATGAACTCGCATACAAAGACAGTAATTAACTAATCAAAGCCATGAAATGCATTTTCACTGTTTGGCCATGTGGTAAATGGAATCTGACAAGCAGTGAAATTGCATGCATTGGACCCTTCTGTGAGCCCTCGTGGAACACTGTTTGGTCCTGACAGTGGGAACCTCAATTTAACGGACCCGGAACCAACGGACTCCGGATCCGGATAATAGACAGAAAATAGTGTGCAGCCCACTAAAAATGCCCCTTTATATAGTTCTTGTCAACGTCTGTTAGTTCCAGAACTGGCCACTGTTGTTTACTGGCATTGGGGCGCAATCAACAGACAGACTGGTCCACGTTTTTCCCGGTTATGTAGCTGTTGTCACAGATAGACAGTAGACTACTGCTGGCTAACAGATGTGCTACATCGTAGGCCATGTGTGGAATTCATAATGGATACAAGTGACGGCCATGTTGGCAGAGGCGACAGTCACTAGACTAGTTTTGATATATGAACAGTCTTTGCATGGACTTGCGGATGGATCAATGTTGTGCTCCTTCACGGTTTGTGTAACCATCTTTGGTAACGTGCATAATGCACTGCTGTAACCTTAAAAATGTGTACAAAGTGTCCCACAATGCTGGACTATGTAAACACGTATACAGGCAGACGTTCTGCCCCATTATAATGATCAATTAATCACAAATGATTGATATGGCAGCCAAATAGAAGTCTGAAAAAGATTTTATTTTCATCAGAAATGATGACAATATGTATGTTATTTATTGAAATGTAGCATCCGTTTAATGAAGCAATGATCATTAATAGTTGTCCATGCATGTCGTCGCGAACCCGAAGTTACACCTATGTACAACACAGGCCAGAGGCAGCCACGTCCACTCCAAACAAAACGCTGCATTCTGTAAATAGAATCATTAGTGATATCGGAATAAACACATCTAAAAATGATTAAAAAATGACTCAAATAAACGAATTAATCTTTCAAATGGGAACGTGATATTCCACTCTATGGTTATTTTTTTGGGTGGGGGGAACATAAAAATCCCCATGTTGAAATCAACCAATGAATCAGAAAATAAATAGACATGATAAAAAGAAAACTTTCAGAATCAGAACTTCCCCAAGTTAAACATGACACATTTTCAAAGGAGTGGTAGTCTCCTTTTTCGACTCGACTCAACTTCAAACAACACTTTCACAACAGCTACAGCTGAAACAAAGCTTTTTACAGAACACATAAGATGAAACATTAAAAATAATCATGACAAACCTACAAAATCTTTTTTCTCCATTACGACATGCGTTTTGTTGTTTGAAGCAGTTATGGATGAAAGAAGAGCAATTTGAAATCTCCTTTCACCAATTGATCGGTCGTCGATCAGATGATGCCTGACGTCACTCACGTCTACTGCAAGCTTAAGTTTGAAAACCAAAATGAGCAATTGCAGCATGACGAACTACATAGACCATGATATGTTTTGCCGCTGAGCAAATGGGAGCACATGACAATAAAATGACGGGACAATCCAGTCACTGCTGTTTTTTCAAAATTGGATTTATTTAATTTTACAGGTAATATATTATAAGTTTTTATACAGAATTGTGAGCTTTTTCTATATCGTCAACATATCGTCATAACATTGTACTGTGACGTTTGGATATCGTTACATCCCTAATAAACTATCCTCCCCAAATTTCTACCCACATGTATAGCGAGTTTAAAAAATAATCTAATAACACTATGGGAAATAAGAATATATTAAAGAAAACCTAAATTTACCAGCTAACATCAACATCTAAGCATTTGGTTGCAATTTACATGGTCAGCCCTGCAGGCTTATCGGTGGACACCTCTGAATAAGTGAGCTCACACCTCCCTCACGTCACTCAGTGTTTATTTTGCAGCTCTTTCTCTTGTTGGGGTTCCCACTGGGGGTCGAGCTGAGAATCTCCACAAAGCCCCAGTACCCACAGTGGAGCAGAAGAAAAGGCTACCAAAAGAGAAAAGTAGACAGAGAAAGGGAAGAGAAAATTATCGGGTGAAGGGTCGCGGTGGAGTGAAAAAGAGAAGTGAGCAGTGGAGGCAGCAGTGTCTGAAGGATGGTCAGTGAGGGGAAGACACAAAGAGGTGTGTGAAGAAGAGTGAAAATAGAGTTGGGTAACAAAGATGGGGGGCTCAAGTTATGGGACTTGACCCGAATCAGGCTCGGGTTGCTATTTGGAGGACTTGCGACTTGCCAAAAATCTGGAAACCACTTGACTTGACTTGGTATCTAAGTGACTTAGACTTGAACAACATGACAAGTCATCTTGTTTATAGTTTGAAATCTGCATTTTAACACTGTTTGCCTAATTTTATTTTCAAAGTAAGCAAGAACGAAAAAGCGGGTTTTTGTTTCATTCATGCCAGCCTGGCAACGCGTCAGCGTCACTTGTTGGTGTGAAGTGACGACGTACACCAAAAGTGACAGAAGCAACTCTGAGGATCATTAATTTTAATTAATGGAATATTTTGTCGATGACATTGACAAAACGTATGGTTTTCCCATCATGAAATGAAGACAAAACAATGACAATGCCTAACTTAGTTTGTCATTACAAATTTCACCGAGAGGTAAGCTAATGTGACTGTTTTGCTAGCGATATGAACACTGGTTTGGGACCAGTAAAAAAAAAATTGTGATTGTGAACACTTAAGTACAGCTAAGTAACATAACGAGGGGTGGAATGGTTTGTGAAAACTGTCCAAGGCAGCTCATTTTAACTGTGGTGTTTTAGTTCCCATGGTCAAGCTGCCCCATCTCCAGTTTCATTACAAGCTTCTTGCTCATTTTCCTCATGTCACTCACAATGCAGTGGTTTGAATTGAAAATGCTGAAAAGAGCAGCTCATTTCTGCTAGCAGATCGCAGCAACTAATAAAAACAAACACACAAATATTTTACATCTCTACCCAGGATGCATTGCAATGTAACCAACAAAGGCAACGCATGCAAATAACTTTCTAATAAATGCATCCAGTAGTGCAGTTATAGAGAATTATCAAACGCAAACAAAAGCAAATTCGCCTCCATCATTTTGCCCAAATGTCGATATCAAAATAATAAGAATCATAAAAACAGTTCCTGACAGAAATGATTTGAATAAAAATATACTGAAATGTAATTTCAAGATTTCATTGTATTTGTTTTGCAGACCTCATAAGTCAAACTCAAAAATCAGGACAGTATCGTGAAAACTAATCACAATACTAATATTACATGATTTTAATATACGATATCCAGCCATTTTCTCAATCGCTTAACCTTAATATCAACATACCGTACCTTGAAACTTCTAGGCCACTCCTCTTGGCTGTGGCGTACAAGACGCCCTAGCAATCATTTCCTGTTTAGCTATGCGTAGCATTATTTTGGATAATTTTCTCTCCAGATGCTATTAAATTATCTGCTATTGAACTGTTTGAAGTTGGAAACATTCTGCTTTAACGCGGTTCCAGCGAAACCTCTGTGAAGTTTAGCCAGTCACCCAAGCACTTAATTGCAGTCTTTCACGATAACATTAGGCTAGTAAAGCAATTAACGTGTCTTCTCCGTCTTTCTCTTTGTTAATTACTCCTCATAATCCCTTCGTGAGAAGGATACTCGTAAGAAGTATCTTATTCGCCGCTATGGCGGATGTAATTACTGACTTAGGAGCGAAACAGCAACGTGGTTAGGCACTAGTTGCCAGCTGAACCTCGTCTGTTGCGGCATCTCGCCTACCCGGCTTCAGGTGACATGAGCGAGCAGCCCAGTGAAGCTTTTTGCGACAGTTTCCGACATTCAATCAGAAAAATTTATGATTCTCGGTTTAGTTTGTTATTCTTTGTGTAACATTGTAGTTTGCATATCCAGCAAGCGTTGAGGGCCTCCGTTACTAATAATTACGGGTTTGTAGTTGTTCGTTTACTCTTTGCTAAAGTCGTAGTGTTCCTTATTTGCATTCACCCGCCTCGTTATTTATTCATTTTCATTTTCTCATTTTGTACCATACGTTTGTTAATGTAGGATGATAATTAAGGATTCACTTCCCTGTATAGTTGTCAATCTGCCATCTGGTGGCAGCTGTGTGGAATAAGATTGATAAGTGAAAGCGTTGTCCATCAAATCAAGCTTCCTTTGATCGTATTACACACCGTTTGCTGCAGATGACAAATAACGATAGACACAATAGTAAAAAAGTGACGCAATAGAATCCTTTCTATCATCTTTGCGATACTTATCTTCATATTGCCCAGCTCCAGAGCAAACATGGAGAACATGTAACCCCCACTTTTCAAATATATTTTGATGCTTGACACAAAAGCAATTCTTAGTTTCATTTTGGAATTTGTGCTAATTTCTTTGCACATGTTCTCAAACTTTTATACTGTTCTCTGCTTTGAATGCATGAAAATGAATAACAAAGTTGTGATTGATCGCAATATAGTATAAGCACCAGTTATGGAAATGTACACTGAGTGTGGAAATTGTCTGATTTAGTGTTCATATTTCCTTGTTCATACTGTATTTCATGATGTAAATTATTATTTGTGTTGATGGACACTAACATGCGATTAATTGAAATCAAATGCATTAAATTTCAGAAAAAAAGGATTGGACTGATTATTTATTTACATTTTTTAATCTTTAAGTTCACATGAACTTATTGTAGTTATGTTGACTCTGGGATCATGTTTTGAGAGGTATTGGTGGGCTTTAGAGTAGTTTCAGATTTCAAATTGAGCTCGCCGCTCTTTAAATTTGGGAATGACTTGTTGCAAAACAGGTCAGAAGGTGTTGATCAGTTTTCAGTCAAAGCTGATGTCCATGAATGTCTTGTTTTGTTTGTTCTGCAATTTGAAAACACAAAAAAATCCCAAAAGACGCAATATGTGTTCATGTCGCAATAAATGCGGCGAAGTTTTTATATTGGCTAGTGTGTGCTCTTCACACAGTTGCTTCTATGTACAACTGATCCCCGCACAGCATGGTGCGATGACAGGCATTACACACTATTAGCTCCCCCTTTTTTCTTTCATGTTATAACTGCAATAGTGTGTGAGTTAAAAGAGAAAAGGGTTGAAGTACAATGTTGAAAGGAAGTAAGACGAAAGAGTGACTGAAAAACTAAGACAGAGTGATTGCCTATTGACTTGATGAGAAAGAGATGCATCATTATATAATTGTAAAACTCCCAGAAAGATAGGGTTTAATGGGGCTTTCTCTCCCCCATGGCTGCTTTAGTAATTTATCCCCCTCTTCTTCCATCTTTCTATCACTGTCTTTCACCCAAATACCCATCAATCTTTTTCCAATTACCTGCTCTGTCTATCCACAAATCCATCATAATCATTTCCATGGTAACGGATTGCATCCTCCATTGCCTTTGGTCTATTGTTTAATATAATTACATGCCAAAAAGCAGCCTTTTAAAGGCGGCAAAGTGATGCGCAGAGGGAGACAGATCTGAATTGTGACTCGGTTCTGAGCGTTTAATGTCTCTCCCATGTTTTCAGGAGTGTCACTGTCAGAAGAGCGAGTCAACCATGAAACCAATTCATCCAAGATGTTATTAGCCATTTTGTATAGATTACTTTTTATAGTTACTTACCTGTACATGTTGATAATAAGATAACTATAGCAACGTAGGGTGCGACAGCGCCTGCACAACATTGTTCGAAGCACATTTCAAAATTCGAACAACAACCAAACAAAACTACCAAATTATCTGTCTGATGTCATAGTCAGCTCAGAGGTCTTGACCTCTCTAATTATGTTGCCTCTCTGAGTTATGTTTACATGTGCATGTGCAAGTGGACACACATGATGTAATCACAGTTTATCGCATCAACCTAAACATATTCAAGTGACCAAGCATTCTGCCCTGCTCAGCTGATGAGAACGTAACTCAAGACAAAGTCACAGTCGATTGCAAGGAGAATAAAACAATAATTCATTTGAATTTTTCCCAGTAAAATTAAATGCCAAAGCAACTGATCACTTTCTGGATTTTGAAATAACCAAAGTGGTTTCAGATTTTCTAACTATATTCTAAATCGCTAAACTTAACCTCTAATTGAGTACTGCTAATTGGAAGGCAGGAATTTTATTTTATTTTATTTTTATCTTTGTCGCAATTTTGTTAACTACCTCTTAAGAATCATTGTTACAGTTTATGTTTGTACGCGTGTTTTCTAGTAAATAACTGTCTGCAATTTATCTGTATCTATTTGCACATCCCAGACCTGGAGTCCACATTGTTTGCATTAATGATGAGCTACATTACACTTCCACAAGTACCTGTCAGTTAAGTGTAGCTGTCCATTTACTACCATTTATCATACTTTATCACCTTAGTGCAGGGTGCGCAATCCTACCCTAACTGACGAGCTTTGGATGGCTCTCCAGTCAAGTACATGACAGACCATTCACCAATTAAATAATTGACACACATTAGGACTGTGGGACGAAACTGGAGAATGAACCTAAGCAAGAAATTGCACATGAAACCGACAACAATATTTAGCTCTGACTGCCATGGTTTTTTTTGTACCAATGTTTATTAATTCAATGTTGAATTAAAAAAATGTAGCTACGAAATGTCAAATGTGTGGTGTCTTGATGTGAGACTGTCATACAGTTACCATTTCTTCTTTGCATTGCAGCCCACTGGTACATGCTTGAAATTAACTTTTTATGACACAAAAACAATAGGTTATTCATGGGAGTCATTTAAAATGGTGATTCAGCCTAGTCTCCAAATCCTCTGCTCCTGAGAAATCCCCCAAAAGTGCTTCATATTAATGTGTATTTGCTGACCTGGAGTAATTGATATGTATGAGTTTGTAATCGTGTGATTTGAATTTGCAAAACAGTAACTTTGTTATTAATGAGGAGAATTTTGGTTCTTTTTTTCAGTCTATTTTAATCTAAAATGCGGATTTGATAAAGAGACTACAGAGAGTAGACGATAGAAAGGATTTTGTTTGAAGAAAAAATGTAAAACTTGCAACCGTCCTCTTTGCCGAATACGCAACTGCGTCAAGGCACGCAGATACATGACACAGGTCAACAAAACAGGAAACAGACGAGATTAGACTGTAAAATAAAAGCATTACACAAATATGTTTTATTTTACAGGTTCATGATGACAAAATTGGATGTTTTAATCACCTTAAAGTTATAGCTTTAAATCTCATTGGAGCT
Organism: Idiotropiscis lumnitzeri; assembly: GCF_059441095.1. Taxonomy (NCBI): domain Eukaryota; kingdom Metazoa; phylum Chordata; class Actinopteri; order Syngnathiformes; family Syngnathidae; genus Idiotropiscis; species Idiotropiscis lumnitzeri. The sequence goes on along the minus strand of NC_142402.1, from coordinate 6,432,544 downwards.
AAATTTTCACAGTGTTTCATATGTGTATGTCCACATTTCGTAAATTAACTTTTACTTTGGTAGGTAGAGCAGGACGTTTTGTCTTAACGTTGTGTCGTGGGTTCGTGCGCGTGTGTGCTCGGCTTCCGCCTGCACTCGGAGTCGGTGCGCTGTGGGTCTAGTCAGTGTAGATCTGCTTGCCATGGCGGAAGGACGAAGAGAACATTCACCCCATCCTCTCCTGTCCCTACCACCGGCTAGTAAGCGACCCTGCCTGCGCCCAGCTCCGCGGGGTCCCGGCCCTGGCCCCGGACACGGAAGCGGCTTAACCAGCTCCCGACATCGTTCCCCGGAGTCCCTCCTGGACTGTGCCGCGAAGGCAGTAGCTGAAAAGTGGGCCTTCGAAAGAGTAGAGGAGCGTTTTGAACGGATCCCAGAACCCGTTCAGCGGCGTATCGTCTACTGGTCTTTCCCCCGGAACGAGAAGGAGATATGCATGTACTCTTCGTTTCAGTGCCGAGTAGCCGGCGAAGAAGGTCCGTCGACAGCTACCAGCGGGGCAGGGGGTACCGGGTCCGGACCTACAACTACCGCTGGTGGCGGAGGAACCGCCACTGGTACGACGACTGTAGGAACAACCGCAGCGGTGGGAACGGGAGATGCGCTGCCTTTCCGCCGGGGTATCCGGTTGCTGGAGATCGGCTGCGTGGAAAACGTTTTACAAGTCGGTAAGTGGAAAGATTTCCCGGTGACACGCAACTTCTTGGTACAGCGCACCGTTGCGGATCGTCGGTACAGAATCTTTACCGGACACGCTTGATTAAAGCCGACTCAGTACATTTGTTTTTGGAATGTTTGTTTTTTTTGTTTCTAAACACGATCGCGAGTTTATGGTTGCGTGACATTTTTTTAAACTTCTTAATCAAGCTTCCTGGTGGATATTTTTGACAAATGTGCTCGTGTCCGCGTGAGTGGAGATAAGGTTGCTTGCTGACATACCCGACCAGCTGCTGTTTAAAAATTAAAGGGCTTCCTATTGTGGCTTCGCTACGCTTTAACTGGCCTCTCTCCATTTGTGACATTTGCAATCGAGTTTAATGTAAGGCATACTATGTTTTGGGTGAAGTAAACCGCTCCAAGAGTAATTGAAGCGAATGTTGACTTTTTTCGACGAGCGGGGCTGACTTGGAGCCTTCGACGCGGAGACAAGTCGGGGGAGGCGCGGAGTAGATTGACAGCCACCGATACAAAAGGACTCAACGGGGCTTTATGTTTGTTTGCGTCAATTCCCAAATTCCCAATATTTTTCCAAAACTACCCGTTAGTTGTGAGTGGTTTAGCCTAGGAACAAAGGCTGTTATTGGGTCTCTTATTATTAATAATCCGACGTTAATCCGTGAGGAAAAAAAGTCCCCCACACGGCTGTGTTTACTCGCCGCTGCTGATCCGAGTGGACAAAGAGACGCGGACGCCACCGGCGTGGAAAAGACCTTCTGTTTGTTGTGTTTCCGTCAGTAGTTTGGATCTAATGTTTAAATCCGTTCTTTGCGTGCGTTTTTCCAGACGCTTGCCACACAAAAGGCTCACAGTTGAAATGATCGATAAACGTCTCGCGTTTCCAGCACTGCAGAGAGGATGTTTTCAAACAAAGGGCCATTCCGCAAAAGCTCCTTCTCCAACGCAATCCTCATTCAAGTCCTTGCAAGCACAACATGATCTTGGATATGACAAAAATGGATGGGATTGAAACTAATGAAAAGTGGTGGAAAAAAAACAACCTCTTGGTGTTATTGGGATATTTTCTTCTTGTTTGGCCATATGGCGTGAGAGGCAGTGGAGCTTGTCTGGGGTTTCATGTTGCCTCAAGGTATCAGGGGAAGCTGCAAACTGTGGCTTCTTTCGGATTGCTGTATCTCATTGCATCTTTTTTAAATGGCCATTGATTCGACTCCATTACGATCTGCAACGTGAGACTTGTGAATATGAAAGCGAGATTTACTTTTAGCTTTGTTTAGTGCCATCTGGCTTGATGCGTTTGTGCAAGCTTGCGGGATGTGATCCTAAAGCGGCACCTTCATTAAAGTGTTAATGTCAGGATAATTCTAGCTGGTTAATGATTGCCTGTAATTGGGCACCATATGCAAAGAATGTTGGCAAGGGGGCTTTAACTCGCGAGGAGGGACACTTCCGGTTATCATAAACACTACCATGCACATAAAAGCTGCACAGCACGCTTCTTTGGTGCATGTAACATAGTAATTCAAAACATATGGCACATAACTGCTGTGTCGATATTTTTGGGGGTCAAATAAGTTATATCCCCTCAGGTGTAAACTGACATTTTACAGAACAAAAGCAAAGTATCTACAGTATCCAAAAGCAAACACCCACCAGCCTCACCTGTCTCTCCGCACGTTGTATCTCATCTCCCTCAAGGTCGGTCGCAGCAGGTCAACACATGGTTTTGTCTACCTGTCAACAAAGCGGAGAACGGTTAAATAGTTGCATGACATCAAGATAAGATTTGGCCTGCTCTTCAGTTTGTGGCCCATGGGAACCGGCAGCGGTGTAAAAAAACATTTGTATTCAAATAATAACATTTGGACAAGCTACCATGCGCGATAACCCTATTAAGCATATGATGACACTCCTGGATTTACCAACTGCTTGTCACTTGGCTCTTACTACAATGTTGCATTGGCAGCACTCTCCTGACAGAGCTTACACGTGTGTTGATGGTGCATGTTTAAAAATATGGTCTTGTTTTTTTTTTTTTGAAGGAATTGCACTAAGGAAATTGGTTGTTCATAGTTGGAGCCACATTTATTAAAACATACTCTAACTCTTCATCAAGCCTATCAATCCTTTATCATTATTCAAATCATTCTTCAGTTTTTTTTTTGGAACAAAATATTTTGCATCACGTTCTGTCTGCCAGGCATCAGACATCTTAGACAAAGCAGCGAGTGAATGTAATCCTATTTTACACTGCCTATTAAACCCACAGTTTTCATAAAGGGGGACCAAGGCTAGCTGGAATTTTGTTTTTCTTTGCAGTTAATAGCAAAGCTGGGATGGCGGGTGGAAGTTTTAACCGTGACACTCACTTTTGAAAACCTGCTGCATTGAAAGCAACCGCCGCATTCCAACAAGCATTGCATATGTCACTAGTGTTGATTTCATCGCACAACTTGTAATTGCAGAATGCCAGCTTGCTACATGAAAGTAGTTGTGTTCTGTAGAATATCTGGATAAACGCCAGACCTTCCATCTTAACTTTGATGCAAAAATTGTGCTTGATCTGTCTTCAAGAAGATTAAGATACAGAAAAAAAACTATGGTGGAGTAGGATTAACTTCTTTAGTCATACAAAACATAAAATAAAAAATAAAACAGTGAGAGTAAGCAACCCAATTTCCTGTTTTGATTGAAGAAGTTAAGTTCCCCGTACTTTATATCACCTAATGAGATTTTGAACATTTGACGATATTAGATAATGGTCTGAATATTGTGACACAGCTCTTGTGAATGTATGTATAACGTTATAACAAAAACGACACAATCCTGAAATAGTTGTGGGAAAGACGGTCCTTTCGGCACTTAATGGTTATCAAATTATATTTGAACACAATTTTGAGATCCAAATTAGAAAATGACGAGATGGATTAGTACCTTCAAGTCTATATGACGAGATGGATTAGTACCTTCAAGTCTATACTCACGCACACACACTTAAACACTCTTTGAAAGTAAAGTCCTTTGTCTGTCTTGGTTTAACGGTAACACTGTCTGATTGGAGGGACATGAGCTCATCAGCAATTTATCAGACCATGTGTAATAATCTACTCCTAGCTCCAAGTCATAATTAGAATAGTCCAAGCTAAGTGTGCTTGTGTATTTACCCCCATCAGCCCCCCCACCCCCAAACACACTCACACACTTGCATCCCCCAACGCACCACATGTATGACCAGAAGCTCCCTTGCCAGTTATAAAGTCCTCAGAGACCCGGAGGAAGGGATATTCGGGAGCGAAGGGCGGGAGTGTTGGGGGGAGAGTTCCTCAGTTTTGAATCAAGCTTCAGGATTATTGGGTCATGCTTTGTTACCCAGCTGCAGAAAAAAACCCTTGTTCACAGAAAGGGGGGTAGGAAGGATCTGTGTGTGAATGTATGTGTGTCCCTTCCATGTCTCCGTTTGTAGAATGTTACATAAAGCTGTAATGGGTCCCCAATGCCTTTTGAAAGCGACGGTGGCTCTGACAAAGCGAGGCAGCAGAGTTGAACAGGATTAAACTGTAGGTGACAGTCAGTCAGCGGTTCTTCCAAGTGCTTCTAAAAGACTAATTCAGACTGCCAGGTAGCAAGTGTCCGTTTTAGCCGTTCTCTTTACCTGAATGGTACGAGGATCTTAATAAACTGGCTGCACCTTACCGTGACATGGGGAATGGAATAAGAAAAAACATATGCGTTTTGGTTTCTTGAAAGTGTCAGAATGCAACGGCGTTCTGCTTTAGGTTCCTTTTTGTTGAGTTAATTCCTTCATATGTATTTGACACAGCCATTTTCATCGCACCGCAACACCCTATCGTGAAAGCTCAAGCCTGATTAGGGATTGACAGGTCTAAGATATCCAATGACACCCAAAACTGAATTGTACTGTTTTGATGGTTAAAGAATGATCAAGCAGCTACTATCTTTCTGAGAAATTGCAAAATTTCTCTTTGTTTGCCCCAGAGCATTTGGATAAAAGGACAGCTAAAAAATGCTAAGATTGTCCTCGCATGCATCCTTTGTTTTCTTGCTCAATTCTTTGAAGTAGATTTGCTCAGTTTTCTCCTCTTTCTGACCAAAGCCTCATTGTGCATGCCTTTAAGCCAGTGCTTCTCAATTATTTTCTGTCATGGCCCCCCTACCAAGAAGAAAACAATTCACACCCTCCCCACCTCCCCCTTCTCTCAGCTGCAACTAAAAATAATAGCATTTCCGTTGCAAAACAAACCTACAATGTAGAGATAATACTCACTGCGCATGATGGGCAAGGAGAGCGCCACTGCCAACTACTGGAGTGGATGTGCAATTACACTTTATTGGAGTACGGCAAAGGGCTGAACGATTTTAAGAAAAAAACTAATCACAATTTTTCTGGGTGATGCGATTTTATTTTGCGTTTTTTATTTAAGCTTTTGTCCAAAAATTCACAATTTCTTCACAATGTACAGTGACATTTACAAACATGATGGAAAATGCTATTAAACCATTAAAAACAATTTTTTAAACCGTAATTTTTAAAAAAAATTTCATACTAATGTACATGTTCTTTGTATATAGATGTTATATTATGTCAATAGAATTTTCCCCTAGAAAAGCAAAATTGATAAGAAATATAATTTTGAGAACTATTATTGTTTAGATCTTGAAACTCAGTACTCTGTGGTGCAAATATTGATGAGATAATAAATATTTACTATACATTTGACATCGAACCTCTTCGTCGTGATGACGTCATCGGTTTCCGTGTTCCGGTCTGAGAGCGTCTGCTAAATTGCTAACGTAGCCGTCATCTTATTTTATGTTTCGATTCGTAATGGTTGCAATAAAAAAAAATTCTGTTCATAGCTGCTGGCTCTCCGCCCAAACGCGGTTCGAGTCAGACTTCTATTAAAAGTCGAGCGTACATCGAAGCACGCTCTAATTCATTTTAGCGATTGGCACGCTTAGCGCCTCCTCGTTTAAAACGCTACTTGTCATCGCGCAGCTCGTTGCTGCTGCTGTCCACGGACTTAGATATGGCACAAATAAAGCTCATCCTACTGCGGCGCAAGATAGCTTGGTGGCTAGTATTCAAGTAGCGGCGAAAGAAATTACTTCCGGGACATCGAGCGACAGGCCGGCGCTTTTTTTTTTCTCCCACCAATCAGTACTGCGTGACCTACTGTGTGAACTAGGGGCAGCTTTGACGATCTCAAAATAGAGTTATCGGAAAATTGCAATTTTGGTCCCAAAACCACACATTGTTCAGCTGTAGTACGGCGGAAAAAATGCATGTTCCCCAGGTTAACACGTGCCCCTCTCAGCATCGCACCGCACCCCCCACTGTTTGAGAAGCACTACTCTAAGCAGACAAACCAGGACTTGACATGTGATGTTAAAGTATCCAAAACGGTTGTTCTTTGCTAGTTTTGGAAAATCTTTGTTTTAGAATGGAGTAAGAGAGAGGGGGTTCTGAAATTGTACTGCAACACCTCTAACATGGTTTCAAACTTGTTTCTGTAGCTTTCCCCATGATGTTTTGCTGTTTTCTTTGGATGGACTTGCACTACTTGTTGCAATTGCATAATTCTGATTCATTTACATAATTTCTGGACTATAAAACGCACCTTAAAAGCCACAACTGCTAAATCTTGCCATAAAAGCTAATTTGTACATACATTGGCCACTTCGGCTTGATAGTCGCGGATCTCCATGTTATAATCAGAATCTGAATGCCCTTTATTGTCATTGGACTCAGTCTGCAAAGAGATTAGAGAGCTCCCCACTCCAGTCCAATACAACAATAATTTAATTAAATATATAAATTAGATTAATTCAAGATTTCTGATTTCTGATTAAATAGAAAATAAATATGAAATTGGATAAATAAAAAAATAAATAATAAAATAAAATGGGATATTTGCAAAGAAAGCAGTCACACTGACGTTTATTTTAATTATTTTTTTAAAACATTTTTATTTACTCTCAACACCAGTATACGCCCACTGCCAACAATGCCGAATGCAGCTCGTTACACAGTCGCGTCTCAGTGACAGGACCTGTCTCAGTGTCTCAGTGTGGCACGAGGTAAATTTGTAGATGAGCTTCCCCCCGACAAATCAATGCCGCCTTCGGACACTAGTTTGCTCCATGTTCTGGAGACGCAGGGGCTGCACGGATTTATGTAAGTCTGTAAAGAGATGTCGCTCCATGGCCGGACTTGCTGTCCCCGTTGTCAGCAATGTTGGGAGTCAGTCATCAAACAAACAACAAAGAGCACTTCAAAGATGGCTGTATTTTTGGCTCTAATTCCCTATGGTCATTGAACTTGCGCCCAATCTGCTTTTTTTTACTCTACTTTATACTATATACTCTCTATATTTGCTTCTACGGAGCTTCCGCATTTCTCTCTCTCCCTCACATTCCATTCACAAATGGTTGAATATTCATTATGAGGAAATGTTTGAACTTTTTCATTGGATCACTGTGAGGTTTTTGGTAATTTTATTGGACAACTTTGGCGACATTATGGGTAATTCTATTTGCAGCTTGAAGTTCTTCTGTAACAAAAATCCTAAATAAAGCGCATCATATTAAAAGCCGCAGGGTTCAAAAAGTGGGGGAAACATTGAGAACCTTGGGAGTCGTTTTGATTTTTATTCTTTCGGTTGCGAATCGATTCAATATTCATTTTTAAATTATCCAATATTGATCTAAACATATCCGTCGTGTCATATTACTTTTGTTTCAACAATAATACATCTGAAATAAAAAAAATGCACAGAACATACTTGTGCATATGGAGTATAAACGTCAAAAACATGAAAGTTGTGTGTAACCCTTAAATAATCTAAAATATGTTTTCCTCTTGGAAATTGTACTTCAAAATTTAAAATGCTCAATGAATGTTTTTGCGCGTATGTTGCACAAAATTAAGAAAAAAATGGCTCTGTATTGGAAAAGTCAATTGCATGTAAACCTAATTTCTTTACTCTCAGGGAAATGAGAAGTGATAGTTACGTCAGGGTCAGTCGTCCAACTGACACAAAGTCGACCGGCTTCAACAACTCCAAAACCGCTGCCTTCAAATCTGTGTACACCTTCGGGATGTCAACTTCTGCAGTAAATGTAATCATATTGGTGATGTGTCACACTCTCACTTAACATTATAAATGGAAAAAAAGAAAATATTGGCACAACATCTGAATAGGGCAGCCCAATACTCAATGTGACCTGTGAACGTGGCCGGTATTTGTGAATCCCTCCACATCCACTCCTTTTTTTTCCCCAGTTAATAACAGTTCTACAAATATCATAAACTATCTGGACACGTGCTAAGATAAAGCACAAAGCAAACTCAAGTTCCTCCTTTGCGGTGTTTTGGATATTTCGGCATTGTGTATTTTCTTCCATTTGAGGGTGGATGCAATCAATGGCAGCATTGTCCTTGTAGCTTTTGAAGCAAGCATTTGCTGTTGTTCTCAGTTATTGCGCCATCCCACACCTGCCTTTTATTAGTTTTGTGTGTGTGTGTGGGGGTGGGGGTGCGTGTGTGTGTGTGTTTGGGTGTGCACACATGGTGGTTACACATTTGGCTGCTGTCCACGTTTCAGTCAGAGTGAGGCTGGACTTTGATGTTGTATGGTAGTAATTGCCAGACAAATGTTGGGGAGATACAATGACTGAAAAGACGTGGAGAGAGAAGGATATATTTGGGAAGTAAAGTATTACACTTCTTATTGTTAGTTGGCGGAACAAAACCTTTAAACCCAACGTGTGCATGCTTTTTGGCTGTTTATTCTGACTGTCCTCGATCGACAATGTTCATTTGACCAACATTGCAATTTGAAGTCTATAAATTTCAGGCTTTGTATTGTACTGAATAAGAATGATTTAATCAGCACAAGTGTAAATGGCCCTCATTTTATTGAAGCCCAACGCTTTTTTCTTGGTGCAAGCTCAAGAACAGTGATGCACCATTCATCTGCTTCTATTGATTACTTGATGGTTGGATAGAAGTCATTCAAGCGCAACTCCACTCAGTTTTCTCTCATTTGTCGGGGATTTTTCAGAGGACCCCTTAAAAGTTATTCTGGATTAGTGTTTTTGGGGGTAAATATGTTGACATATCCGGGTCAGTGTGGCCCTCAACCTGTAGTCATCAGAACAGTGGTTCAGTTTGAAAATATTTCAAAACTACAACAGAAGACAAGTCATTTTGATAGTCAGGACCTATTATTATAACGGCTGATAACATATTTCGCAAGTCAAGTATTACCCCTACCGCACTTCATTTACTGTTTAGCTATCGTACATAAACATGATATAGTAATGAATTAACTCAAATATCTTCACAAAAAGAATGAAGTCAACGAACTTAAAGTCATTTATGTTTTACGTATATATTCCACATCAACATTATATTAGTACCAATCACACGTTTTACTATCTCCCAGAAATTCCTTCTATTTCTGCTCCCTTTCATTGTTTTCACTATCTCTGTCTCTGCTTTCCATTTCTCTTTTGCTTTTGAAAGCTCAAAATACGATGCTTTATTGTTTTGCCATGCCCACTTGGAAACGGGCAGCAGTAGCTCATAGATTCTTCTATTGAGAACACATGCACATGTAGAGTTGTAGTGAATAGCTGTCTCCATTGTGCTTCCTCAAGATCTTCAACACTCGTAACAACAGTGCTACTATTAGAGCCAGGACTGACGAGTGCCCGTAGGAGCGTATTGTGTTTGAAGGAGCCATTATAGATGCATTAGAAACAATTTCCATACGTATGGCTGACTTTGATCTCAGGAAATGTAAATCGATGCACTTCCCTTTTTGTCTGTACATGTTTCTCGACTTTACACACGTCTTCTTCTTGCCAGATGAAAACATGCTGTAACATTTGGTACGCATTTTGTAGCCCACTCAAAGTACTCAAACTTTTATCAGTAGAATTGACCTCTTCTGGCCATCTTTGTCTTTTCATTCTGCGTTCACTTCAGTCCCTATGCTCATTTGTATGAAAAGATGAAAGTTATGTCACTTAAAGACAACATCTCCATTTATGGTGATTCAATCTGCCCGTGTGCATTAGTAAATTAGTGGGCTGATGTGACTGCATTTTTTTTTTTAATCATTTTTCTGCCCTTTTCATTCACATGCACTGTGATGGAAATGAAAAAGACTGAACCATTCAATGTTGTTTCCATATCTAAATTGTCATTGTTGAACCCCAGTCCGTGCTATATCATCAATGTCTGAATGGCTGAGTGACCAAAGCACTCAAATAAATTACTGTGGGGAAAGAAAACCTTAGTTTACAATACAATTTGGTTAAGTTATTTTGGGAACGTTATTTTTGTTTGCTTTGTCAGAGGTTTTTAAGGGCACCAATGTAAGCAACCGCGTGCAAACTGCCTTAATTTTCAAACTACAAACTGCACCCGATTAAAAGCTGCAACAGGCAAATTTAGCCATAAGAACTGATTTGTACATATTTTGGACACTTCACTTAATTAGCTCCTGGTCTCCATGTTATAACATGAAGCATTTGCAAAGAAGGAGGTCACGCACATGGATTTTTAAAAACTTTTAGTTACCTTTAAAGGACACTTGATCCTGCTGAACATTGACACAGATACAATGGTATACATGTAAAAATTACATCAGTACTGAAATTCACCCCTCGAAAATACTTTTTTGTGATGAGATTTACGACAAATTGGCATGCCCGCTTTGGGAGCTTGGCTTGTAATTTTTTCCGGTCTCAGCTGACTACGGCAAGCATTGTAATGGTTTGTGAGTTCTGTGGTCTAAAACGGCAAACAATCGCCACCAAAATTTAAATGTTAATTTCTACTTCAACCTGTCTGTTCTGTGCAATATTTTGGATTTATTGGCATCAATCGTGTGCTCATATGATCTCCTCCACAAAATCAAAAATACCGTGCTGATTGCTTCTCCACTTACACAGACTGAAGCGGGCAAGAGCAATAATGTGCACACAAACCCCAACAGTTTTTACTTCAGACATTTAGCTCCGATCAAATTTTGTTTCATTTCTGGAGGCGGTTGGTGGCTGGCAGCTGGTGGCAGGCAGTCATGGATGTTTCCACCCCATGGCTAACCAGTAGCTGCCGCTGCGGTGGTGTGAAAAGTAACAGCCATGCTAATAGCAGAAATTAGCTTTGGGTCGCTAAACAGACGAGGTTAGCAGAAGAGCTTCTTGGCGTCCAGACATGCGCCTCTGTGCTGTCGAGTACCTTTGTGTCTGCCGCTGCTTGGAGCCATCAGCGTTGAAGTGAGAGTGGGCATCGATTTTGGATGAAAACCTCATTGACGAACCCTGGAGGTGGTCTTTTTGAACGTTCCGTGTCGCGGAGCGGCATGTGCTTTGAGCTGGGGCCGCTTCGGGAGCAGTTGGATAGCGAGGTTCACAACAACCCTGGTTGTTGTGCCTTTGTGAAAAGTTGGACTTTGAAAACATTCAACACACTCGCACATGACCCTAGTGATGATATGCAGTGCAGGAAATGGATGGATGGATGGACACACTGAAAAATTCAGAGCACCAAATTTCCAGTTAGGAGGCTTAGCCCTGATTGGCTTTGGTGAAAAAAAAGTACGTCAAGCTAACGGTTTTAAATGAAACAACCTACGAACAATTAACCTTCCGAAAAGCCTTTCGGAATGCGTTGTGTTTGCGTATCTTGGTGACTTATTAAAGAAAACAGACAAGACATGACAGAAACTACACATAAGCTTTTCATTTCCTCATTCTCTTTTAAGTCAGCCATGGAAAGGCTTATCATTTAGTGACGTTTTCAGAGGTTGAAGTCCCAAGGTAGAGATGAGAACATACATTTTGGGTCTGGTTAGCGACGTATTTACATTGAATTTCAATGGACAAATTGTGATCAGTGCCTGGTGTGACTCCCACCAAGACTTATTTTTAGGGAGCGGTTTTCAAATTGCTATTTGTTGTCTCATTTCTCTAAAACAAAATAGAAGCTCATATCATTTTCCCGGTAAAAGTGTTTTGAGCTTGTGATTGAAAAATGGACCATGCAATCATTGGAGAGAGGGGGAAATTAATTAAGCTGACCACTTTGCTGTTGATTGATCAAGAGACAGTCGTTTCAACGCATCAATAGTCTAGGGAGAGCACTTACACTTACGATGGACAAAAAAAAATTGAAGACACTTTGGTTCTAGCATTATTACACTGTCATTAAGTGTGTAAAACATTCACACATCTTTCATAATTCAAGCAAATGTTGCAGTCTGAACTATGCACTCCTCTATTGCTGGCTGTGTGGCAAGTTATTGGTCTCAACCAGAAGGCATGTATTTGTAATATTAGACATACTATACTTTATAACTATACATCTTACAACAATTACACTATGTGCTCTAAAATGATGACGTGGATCTTTATACGTACACATTGTTTCATGCTGTCAAGTTAAACAAACATTTGCTCACTTTTATTGTCAAGTCTGAGGAGATGTTCTTCGTCATTCATACTCCCCATCCTCTGTGTGAGTCACCTTCTAAGCTGTTGGGTCATGTTGGTCTTCTTCTATAAACAAGTCAGACGGAAGTTCGCAGGTATGAGCTAGAAATGAATGAATGCCATGAATGACTTGACATACTAGTTTAGTTTCCCTAATTTGCATGAATGCTATTTCCACGTTTATGTGTATGCGTGTGCCACTATCTCTTTCCATGCCTACCTGCTAATCAAGCCACTTTTGTGAGTTTTTTTGTGGTTGTTTTACTAGTGCCCATTAGACTGCAGTCTGACAGTGAATTGAATGGCAAGATAACTGGAGAGTGGACCACATGAGGTGATAATGAAAAAAAAAAATCTGTCTCATGAGGGGGATGGGTGAGAAATGGAAGACACGCGGAGTGTGAAGGATGGAGGAAAATGTAGGGAGATTTAAAGGAGGTGTGAAGGAAGGAAGCAGGCACAAGAAGAGCTGAAAGGCAAATGTAGAAGTACACACAAGCAACTTGTCACCTCTGGCTCCCACTTCTCACACCCGTGCACACACACACACACACACACACACACACACACACACCCCCACACACCCACAGACAGTCGCAAAATAGCAAAAGGTGAGTGAGGGTCCTCATTATAGGGTTAGTTTATGCTTGACATGCAACGGAATAACGTCATTTCAGTCCGTCTGCGTGGTGCCCACATTGCCCACATTTTCTGCACCAATAAAAAATTGAATGAGCGAGAGTAAAGTGTTTTCTACGTCCTGATTCTTTGTTTTCATTTATTTTGTTCAATGTTTATAGACTGTTCACCCCAAACAATAGTTCATTGAAAAAAAAACGAAACAAAAAAAACCGACATTGTTTTCTCCCTCTATTGTGGTGAATTGTTCTAATGTCGTGGTTGCTCTTTACTGCCTCCTATATTGTGGGATAGAGGTGCTCTGATCGATCTTATAATTCTTTGTTTATTCAGCTATTTACATTGTTGCAGAGCATTATGGTGTGGCGTCATTTCAGATTTTTTTTAGAACAACAACAAAAAGGAGTGAAACATATAAAAGAAAATGCATTTAGTGATTATGGAATGTCCGCCTAAAAAGATGTTTTTATATCCAAAGAATGGGTGGCTCTCAGCCCGAATGGAAATGGATTCTACCATTTGGGAGCAACCGACTCAAAGGCTCTGTCACCTTCAGTATTTAATTTATATCAGCAGATCGCAGTGACCCGACAGGGCAGTGAAAAGACTGTAGATTGACTTAATATGAAATTACATGACCATTGAAGGGATCTGTAGGTAATAGTTAGAATTTTGTATTGGATTCTAAAATGAACCAAATCAGTAACTATATAATATTTAGTAATAAAGGGCTAGAAATATAAATAAAATGTCAAATATAGTTTTTTTTTACATCGACCCATCAAATAAAAAAATTCAAGAAATTAATTGGTTTATTTTTTATATTTTTTATTTATTATAGAAAAAAAATAACATTTTGCACATTTTTGGAGCATAAGACCCGGATCGGAACACTCCTATAGTCTGGGAGAATGTCCACTACGCGCGAGGGCAAACCAAGCAGAGTATGAAAGGCTGGAAAAGTTTTGCCGGCCAAAATGTACACGTGTCAAGCATAAACCAAGCAAACTCTCAGCAGTTCTTCGCATACACGTGTGCGAGTGTTTGCGCGTGTATAGGGGTGTGTGTGTGTGCGTGTGCGTGGGGGTGTGCGCGCGCGTGTGTTTGTGATGGTGGTGGGCTTTCAAGGTGCTCTATTATGGGGGGATGGGGATGACCTGAGTAAAGAAGGGAGTCGAGATGAATTGATTGGAGCAGTCAAGTGCAGTAGCCCCTCCTCGCTACACACGTACAACATGATTGTGGTCAGCAATTGTGTGGATGAGTCTGGTTGCGACCTCCAACCCTCTTGCTCGCGCTCGCGCATGCGCACGCACATGCACATTCACACCCACACCCACACTCACACTCGCGTGTACATGCACACACTTCCCATACTAACACATACTGGTTTCCATGTGAGATGAGGAGCCAGTTTGGGAGCTGGAGTCCAGCCACAGATTGTCGGATTGTCAGGTAGAACGTCTGGCGGGGGACAGCATGAGGCCTCCAGTCAGACCATGTGCTGTGGAACTCTACATATACCCGCCGGGCTCTTCTTGTGGGTCAGCTTTTACTTAATTAAAAAAGAGTACAACTCACTGAACTTGCATTAAATATAACTTATTTTCTGCGGTTGTTATGCTATTTACATTGCATGTTTCTTTTCCTTGACATATTTTGGTTGTAAACATAGAATTAAAGGTTTTTCCAGTCCTGGTCCATTAGATCTCCTGGTGCAACCCTTGAACATTTTCACTGGCTGTCATCTTCTTTTGCTCCTGGGTGTTTTTTTGTCACCCTTTTCTCTGGTGTAAAGCATAAATTAGTAAGAACGACAGTTTACAACAATTACAGATATAAAAATATAAATTACTTTGACGTGCAGTTGTGTAAGTATTCATCTCTGCAACTTAATTCTGCTAACGCGGGGGTGCTCAAATCTAAGAATGTGATACACTATAAATCAATGACTACATTTAAATGCCATCAATGTTTGGCTTAAGGTCAAAATCCCAGTTTATGAAACATTTAAAATTAGCCGTTTACATGTGTGAGGTAGGGCCGTGTAACGATTCAGATTTTCAAAATTGTTTTTGTCCAGTTCACAAGGGCCCAAATCGATTCGATTTCCATTATACATGTAAGAAATACATCTTCACTAAACAGCAGACAACAGACAACAACTATGTACGAACGAAAATTTTATTCTGCATAGAAGTTACAGGGCATCGCACACTGACGCCAAGATACACTTGACCGCGATTCTTGAAACAGGTACTAGTGAATGATATTTTTCATGATTTATTGTAATTATTGTACTTATTACTTTTGTTATTGAATTGAGGATCAATCGTTCTTTCTATTTTACACAGTATTCTGAATAATATTTTATTTGTGGAACATGAATTAAGCAGCAAAAATCACCCAATTTTATCCATCTCATGGGGCGGTCATTTTGCCACTTGCTGTCGACTGAAAATGTCATCACAGTTGCTCAGGGCTCAAATAAAGACCAATCACGGCTCACCTTCTCCCTGAGTTTGGTCATGTGATATTCACAAGTTGAGCCGTTATTGCTCTCTAAAGTCTCTGATTTGCTAGTTTTGTCGTCCTGTGATAAGTTTGGAAATAATAATTAAAAATTAAATTCGCACCATAATTTAAGGAGGATTTTTCACAAGTCCTTTTTCATCATATTCAACTGTCTACATGTCTTTTGCACGTCTTGCCCATTTGTTGGCTCCCTGTTTTTCTTCCTGTATTCTGTCCATGTTCATCATGAATGCTGTTTTTATAGGAAGGCATTTGTTCACATACATACACTTTGTAAACAAATATCACCAGAATAACTTAAAAGCAGTCTTTGTCTGAAATGTTTTACATGTGTACAAAAATGATAATCCATGCCTCCCATGCTATGCAATTGTTTCCATTGCAAGACTATAAGCTTAGCCTGGCACAACTTTTAACTTACAAAGACTTTTTGGAAATCAGTGGTTACAGAGGCGTGCCCAAGTGTCCTACATGAGTTTCATTGTGGAAAAACCAGAAGGCTATGATCAGACTCCCCTCCTTGGCCTAACTCCTGTTGTGTTCTTTCATGTGTCCTCCTTATCTCCACCTTTTCAATTCACTCTAATTTTATTCAAAATGGCCTAGATTCTTAACAGGTGCTTTTCCCGAGAGGTTCTCCTGATATGTGAATCAACACATGCAAAGCTTGTTGTGGTGTTGTGAAAAAGGGGCTTGCATTCTATGCGACTTGGGAAAATATTTGCCGTCTGTCATGGTGTATACAGCGGGGTTAACATACACTCTATTCGAGACTGTTGCCAGGTGACCATTTCAGCTGTCTCAATAGTTGGCAACACAAATGGGTGAAAGGGAACGCTCAAGAATGCTTTTAATATGAAAGACGACAATGCCTCGAAAAAGTCCTCAATGTCAAGCGAGGCCATGCAAGGCTTGCCTCGACCATTTCATTGCTGCTGCATGACTTGAAGATACATTGTGTTTACAGTATGTTCATTTACATAGCACCTTGCACCAAATTTGCTAGCTTTATTCATTCATTTGTTTCTTATTGGGACAGAGATAACAGGATTAGTGCTCCAAGTGCCCAGGAGTCAGCAGAGAAAGCGGGGGACCCTTTAACCCTCGTCACGTTTGAACACAATAGCTCTGTGTGTGTCTATGTATGACTTTGTGGTTGTGTCCTTGCCAGATGGGACCAGTGCTTTTGTCAGCTTAAAAAAGCAGCACAAACACTAAAAAAAAAAAGAAATCACACCACATACTACACACTCCCCACACTGCATTCTCCTGCTCTCTTGTTTGTGTCCAATTCTCCACTTAACTCTCGTAACTTTCGTAATGAAACTAGATATCAAATGCAAAACAATGCAACGTCAGCCTGATATTGTTACTCGGATAACTTATGCACCTTAACACACAAACGTGATTAAAATCTGAATTCATGCATGTCGGTTTCAACTCATCTGTTAGGTGTCTTTTGAACTGAAAGGTCCTAGTTCAGGTCCTGTTGCAAACCAAAATTGCACCTGAGTGGCAAAGAGAGTCTGCTTCCTGACTAATCTCAAGGTTCTCCAGTCCAATATGAATCTGTAGATATGAAATGTCCTTTTTTAAATGAAAGATGCATTACAGTTGACCCCCCGCTATTCACTGTGGCCCACAAATAGCAAAAATCCCCACATAATCGATGCCCGTTTCTTTAAAAATGTGGAGAAACCCGCCCCAAAAACAAAACAAACCCTATAACGCTTTTGATGCTTACGGTAGGTTTTAGCTGCTTCTCATCTCATCCGCGACTTTGTTGCTAGGCTGATGTTTCCATACACCCTTCCTCTGTTGACCCCTACCCCTTTCACCATTACTGAGTGTTACTAGCATGCATGCAAGAAATGCAAACACATACTCTCCTAAAGACAAAATGGGCACATGCCTCCAGTTTTGCATTTCATTATGTTTGGCACGTGGCCACTATATGCCCTAGTTACACAGACACGACGCATGCATGCACACACACGCACACATCACACTCGGCCCCCGCCTGACTCCTGCCTTGGCAGACAGCTTCCTGCTGAGTAAGGCGGCCTGTGCTCTCACCCCCCCCCCCTCGCCTGCAACTTTTTTGTACTGGTAGTTTCTTTTCACACAAGCCTTCTTGCATCCATCTTCCCTTCATCAACATGGTGGTCTCATTTCAGTCTCTCATTTCTATTAGCATGTATTGACCATGGGTGCAGCTTGTTGTGAAACTCCTTTTCTCAGCTTGTACACCTGATCCGACGCTATCAACTGTCCTATCAAATCCCTCAAATGTGTTTCGTTGTCTGCCCTATTGCAGCATTTCTTAGCTACTCTGCATTGTGTTTAACTGGCTGTGAAGATGTAACCGATTATACACCTGCTAACTGGAAATCCTCAACAACTCAAGATACGAATTAGAAGTGTGGTATCAGGGATTGCGCAGTTATGTTGTGCCTTGAACTAGAGATGCTGTTTGACGATTCTTGGTACAGTTACAGTTTTTTTTCCTTTGCAACAGTATATACAAATGTTAAAAATGTCTTCAATCCTCTTTGTCTGTGCATATACTTTTCTTGGCAATGGCTTCATGTTCATTCTTCTGGTAGATTTGTTCAACTGCAACTAAAATAACTGTGGAAGTTGATTAAGCCTTGCTCGCAAGTGTATATTGGAACTAAAACTCAAGATGAAGTTGCCTTTCAGCTTTTGAGGGGGACATATCTCGGATAAATTAAAATATTTTTATCCTGTGTTAGCTGTGAGTTAGCAGTTCTGTAATTCTGCTCGACTGTTATGAAACACTGGGAATAATTAAAGTAATACCCACACCCACACAGAGTTCCGCAGCCAATAACTTGGTTTGCTCGGTTCGACGTAATGTTGAGTGAAAGGACCACTTTGGACCACCCAAGCACCATCATGTAAAAGTCAAAAGGTAAAACTCGGTGCTAACTGCTAACCAGCAGCCTACCAAGTGCGTTCTCCAAAGCTGGAAAAAGGTAGTGTTGCTTTGCAGTACAAATGACTGCTCAACTCGTGTGCTCTTTAACCATTGTGTATATTGAAAAAAATGTATTTCTATTATTTTTGGGGAAGTTGATGCAAGTGAAAACAAAGTTCATCTTTGTGAAATTTATTTTATTTTCAGGCCATATCGCCCAGACCTCGATTCTCGTCAGTACGCTCTCATATGTGCTTTGTTTCTATTACATTAATCACATAGAGTAAGTCTCCACAGCCCCCATCAGTGTCTTTTTTGTTTCCTGTTCACAGTATAAAAAGAGGGATAAAATCTTAGTGCATCTTTTCACTGAGATCTGATGAATAGAACCTGTTTTAAGTGTTGAGTGCTGTACTTTTCTTTACACCTGAGAAGAGAGGGCGGCATTGTCCGTGCACATAAATGTATGTTTTATTGTCATGCCAAAGACAAGCAGGCCTTGGTTGTGCCAAGTGGTACCAAGCCAGTTGGCTGTCACTTACACTTTTGTTTTGTTTTGTGTTGTGTTCTGTATTCAGACCACAGCGCACATTTTTGTGAAGTGGCTTTCACTTGCTTCGCCCATGCTTTTGTGTGTATGCTTTATGGTACTGACATTGCTCTTGGGAGAGAACTAGAAATGTGAGTTTCAAAAGACAGAGGCTGTGCTCACATGCCGTTTACTGCACCAAAAAATTCTCAGTGATTATTTGTTAATCATTTGACTAAAAATTGCCCACTAATAGCATTAAGCCATAATCTAAGTGGACTGTTTGTGTGATATATATATATATATATATATATATATATATATATATATATATATATATATATATATATATATATATATATATATATATATATATATATATATATATATATGTATGTATATATATATATATATGTATGTATATATATATGTATGTATATATATATGTATGTATATATATATATATATATATGTATGTATATATATATATATATATATGTATGTATATATATATATATATATATGTATGTATATATATATATATATATATGTATGTATATATATATATATATATATGTATGTATATATATATATATATATATATATGTATGTATATATATATATATATATATATATATGTATGTATATATATATATATATATATATGTATGTATATATATATATATATATATATGTATGTATATATATATATATATATATGTATGTATATATATATATATATATATGTATGTATATATATATATATATATATGTATGTATATATATATATATATATATATGTATGTATATATATATATATATATATATGTATGTATATATATATATATATATATATGTATGTATATATATATATATATATATATGTATGTATATATATATATATATATATATGTATGTATATATATATATATATATGTATGTATATATATATATATATATATATATATATATATATATATATATATATATATATCCCCCCAAAATGCAGTCTTCTGTTACTTCGGTAGTATTTATTGTATTTCCCTCACAAAAATCTTTCAAAATGTCAAAAGTTTTTGTGTCGTAAATGCCCTTGCTCAATGCTGTTATTTCAATGCTTGCTATGTGCATTATTGTACGCGGACTGAAGTGACCCAAACCGAACCAATGTTCACTAGTAAGTACCTTAACGCAACACACTTTTGTAATCAGGATACAAATTTTTTTCCAAAAAATTATACAATGTTCAAATGACAGCAAAAAAATAATAATCTAACAAACACACAATCAGATTGCTTGTGTATTTATTAAAATTGTTGATTGTTTTGCATAAATATAATTTTAGTGTGTCGAGAGACAGTCGGGCTGTTGATTTCAGCCCTCGTCCGCTTCCAAACTAGCAGAACACAATTTCTAATGCTCTGTGAAGTTTTCGTCGGCCATTCAGGCTATCATGTTTCTATGATGTATATTTCTAATATATGTCGGGCTTCCCGAAAGCGACCAATTTGAAAGTGAATCGGGGTGAATGGACGATGACCTTTCTCACTTACTTTTGAGACCTGTATCAATCGTGGATTGCATCTCGTAGTGCTGCTATATAAAATGATCAAATGGAAACCAGCACCGTAGTCTACATATTTTTGCGCAAATATACATCTCAATCCAAATGAATAAAAAATAATGTTTCTGACAGAAATTGATTAAAAAATATATAAATAATATAAGAGCGTGAGATTTTGATAACATTTATTGTTCAGCTTTCAAAAGTCAAAAGCAAAACTCTGAACTGCGTTGTGAAAACAAATCACTTTAGTAAATTATGTATTCAATATTCTATCCATCCATCAAACCATTACCGTGTATGAACCACTTGTCCTCGATCCACCTGTTTTATGAATCCCTCATTCTCAATATTAATATATTATATATGGGACACTGTTACAGTAATTTACTGTTTGCCTGTGCGTGTTGCATTATTTTGCATTATTTCCTTTCCCAATAATTCTAATTGCTGTCCAAATATGAATATGTTCTGCTTTAACAGTTTCCCTGTGAGACTTGTGTGAAAATTGTATTCAGTCACCAAAGCACTTAATTTGGGTCGTTCACAATAACATTAGCTTAGCCTAGCAATTAGCATGGCTTCTCCATCTTAACCTTTGTTAATTACTCCTTGTATTCGCTTGCTGAGAATGATAGAAGAACTTATTCCACGCCAGTTAGTTTGAAGCCGTACTCAAGAATGCCTTGAGGTACCCAATTTTTTTTGGTTTATTTTGTAAATACTTCTGAATAAATATGGGTTTGTTATTGGTTCAATCTTTTGCAAAGTAATACAATTTATTTGCATTTACACACATCATTTATGTATTTTCAATGACTGTTAGATTTAATTTTGCACTGTAGGTTTGTCATGTATGTCGAATATGTTTTGTGATTCACTTCTTTGTGATATTGTTTAGTCTGCCACCTGGGGGTTTTTGAGTTGGAAAAAATGGCAAGTGAAATCTTTTGCCCATCAAATCGAGCTTCATCTCTGTCTTCTTATTAGGGCTGGGCGATATGACCTAAAATCAATATTGCGATAAATTAAGCAATTTTACCTCGATAACGATAAATGCACGATAAATTTTCGCCCGTGGACCAAAATCAAAATAAATGTACGAAATGCATATTAACTGTTTTTTATTGACCAACTGGTACACATCACTTTCAATGAAAAATAAAATTACAAAAATCATTTGTATAAACATTCCAAATAGCTTGCTTTGCATGACTTGAACAATGTCACAAAGAAAAGGAGAAAAGGAGTATCTCACGCAAAATCTTTTCTGCAAATAGATTGTGCCAAGGTGCTCTAATGCCATGTGCAAAGGCCTAGATTTGTGTGAAGGTCTCTTGTAAACAATATAAATAATGCCATGTGCAAAGGAGCTAGTGTTGTCGGCCAATAAAATGCTAAATAAAATGGGGAAAAAAGTCAATGCAAATAAAGAAGTGTGCATAATCGGGAAAATGTGCCGTCTCGAGTACTCTGGTACGCAGTCGCCACTTGTCGTCTTTGTAATGCACAGTCAGGCTCAAACAGGGATCCATGTTGCGACTCGACCACAAGTCGGATGTGGATGCAAAATGCTTGACATGTCTAAGCTCCCGTCCTGATGTTGTCCATATCGGGAAGTACGGTTTGCGACAAATATTTGCGTGCCTCTTGTCGGCTACTTTCATGAGGCGTTTAAATCCTGTGCGCTCCACGGTAACTAGAGGAGCTAAATCTTTAGCTATGGGCTAGGCTATTGCGTCCACCTCTTAGACGTTCTCTCGTATGGTGTTGCCTCCGTTATGGGCTGTTGTCACTGGTCGAACCTTGCTTCTCCCTTTGAACTTTCAGCACAGCATGGTTGTCTTGTGGGTGGTGAAAAAGAAAAGGTTGGACGCGCTGTTTTGGGTGCTTATGACGCACTTTGCAGTTCGTCTACTTTTGCTCAAACATCGTCTTGATGGAACCCAAAACATTCCCAAACGACAGATGTCAAATTTCTTTTCGGGACAAGCGCAACAGGAACAACTTCAACTAACGTTACTTTGTCTTCAGCCGTGTCAGCCGCTTCTTCATTTGAATCGCCAGCTACTACCGCGTCGTCTGTTTTCTTTTTTTTATTCAGATGGGTCGAGTCACGTGACTACAGCCGCTGTAGCCGTCTTAAAGGGGCATCAACATAGCCGCAGACAGACAACACTTCTTTTTATTTAAACAGCGAATTTACCGACATGGGCAAAATGATGTCGGTCAGTGTATTAAATTTCGGTAACGGTACATTTTCGGTTTATCGCCCAGCCCTACTTCTTATTACTGCTTGTTGCGACCAGCTCTGCTAGGGAAGGAGGAAAGTAACACTGGGCACACTGTTAAATGATTGAATTAGAGAGAGTCACAAAAGGTCTGAACCAGGTTCACGAACAAGTTTACAAATAGTGTCTCACAATTACAGACTATCACAAAGCACAAGAGACACAAAAACAAAAGGGGCGAGAACAAAGGCAGTTATATTGGTCCCAGCTGCAACAGGTAGATAATTGGGCAGTCCATCAGGAACGGGCGTGAAACCAGTCCACCAACCAAGAACAAGCAAGAAACCAGTCCATTTACTGCAACTGATGATAAATCCGAAAAAAAAAAAGACACAAGAGAAACCTTACTCGCCCCGCTCTAATTCATTTTCTATGAACAAACCACAATAAAAAAGTCTTGCTTATTTTTTGTGTTTTAAGAAAAACATCTTTTGATATTTCTTCTGAGATATTGATCCACCATAACCACTTTGACAACATATGTTGTATTCTTTGTCTTTGCCTTTAACAAGTGCAGTTGTATTAAAGAACATATTTTCTTGCTTGTTTTCATATGTGAAATGTTTTGGGTGGTGTAGCTAAAGGCAAACCAGGATTTTTACGAGAAAATTCAAGCACAGTCTATTTATGAACGCAAATGGTAGTGGGGTTGATGTCTTCCAGTTAATCCATGGGCAGCTAAAAAAAAAAAGGTTATCGTGACTGTTCTGTTCATGTAATCATGTAACCTTGTGCAGCACACTTCTCAATCGACAGACGCAAATATGACCAAGATTAAAAAAAAAATTGAGATTTGTCCCTGTGCACTTTTCAAGCACGACTATGATAGGAATTTTGTCTTGCGTTCTGGCTTTTTCTTCCAGGAATTAGAATCCTGGTTTGGTCCATTTACAAAAGGAGTTGCCACACTGGTCTGTGCACACTAATATTGTGGGGTGATTTAGGAGCTAAGTTTTGTCTACACAGCTATGACAAAGGTCCTTTTGTTAACATAACAAATCGTGAAGGCTTAACAGATCAAGACTATGAATGCAGCCCTGGGGGACTCCACTTCACATTGTTGTGAACACAATGGTGACTTGGAATGTAAAACAGTGTAATCTTTTCTTGCCATAATTATTGATACGAAACAAAAAATGACAGTACTAGAATGATAAACATATAATTTCCCTAATTTATTTCACCAAAACTCAACATGGTAATGTTACAAGTCTTGAAAGGTATACAAGTATTGAATAAAAAACAGAGTGATGGACCAGGTTGTTTTTTATTAAGCCGTTTCTCCACAACTATTGTGAATCCCTGTGGAAGGAATTTTAGTTAAAGACAATTGGATTATTGAGAAAAAGTGGTCGTCTATCATCAAATATGGTTAGTGTTAGGGCTCAATCAGTGACCTCTGCCTGGTCCCTTTTGTAATTAAACCAATTTTCCTTATCGATAAATATTATTATTTTTCCTAGCAAAATTCTTTATATTTTCAAATTGTCATTCACAATTACAAAAAAATGGCTCTGTCGCGATTGGGTGGCAACGAATTCAGGGTTACCCCGCCTACTGCCACAAAGATAGCTTAGATCGGATTCAGCACGCCTGCGACCCTTATGACGATGAGTGGCGTAGATAATGGATGGATGGATGGATGGCTTTGGCGCAGCCAGTATGGAGGTTTAACCGAGCCCTATCTCAGTACGAGTGACGTACAGAAATTTCGAGGCTCGTGTTGCACCCTGTGGCATACAAATAAGTTAGCAGAAGCCACGTCCTAAAATGTAAAGAAAGTGAGCTATAATTATTATATTTTTTAATGTCCAATTTTGCCCATTTTTGCACATTTACAGGGGTCATAATTTTGTACCCTCGTCTCAAAGCACAAGTGTCAAACTCAAGGGCTGAAAGCCAGAACCAGCCTGACATAAATTTATGTGGCCTGCCAAAGCATATAACTTCATGTTTCTTGCGAAAACACCAAAATTGTAAGTTGTCTTCATTTTTAAAAAATTATAGTATTTAAATTTATTTTTACCCAATTTCTCTTTCAACATAGACAATTGTTTTTACTGGCCTCCGATCTCCAAATTAGTTTTAAAAATTAATTTATCAATTTCTTGTGTTTAAGTAATGGGAGTGAGTGTACATTTATTTAGGTTCACAATCAAAAAAGCCCTCTGGACCTGCTCGCTCAAGACCTGGGACAATAACAGCGGAATTATTTTTTTCAATTTTCAAAATACTGTATGACAGGGGTCGGGCTTTAAATATGGTTTCACATTTCCTTTGCCACAAAAGACAAAATGATGATAATTCCCCTGTACATGCGCTCAACAAATCTCAGTATTATACCCACCTTTGTTCATTTTGTGTGTTTGTGCGCGTGTCAGTAAATGTGTGGTGCATCTTCATGTGAGAGTTGACATTTGCAAAATATAATGTCTGACCGTAGATGTTTGCCTGTGTGTCATTCAGCAATTGCAGACATTACTCGATCCCCAGAATTAACTGTGTGCATTTTACAGCTACAGAGTGTGAGTGACAGTTGAATCCATTGGACAACTGCTTGCATTTGTGTTTTGTCATGACAATAGGATGCTTTATACAATTTTAAACAGCAAGGAATTACTCCCCAGAAGGCTTTGCCTCAGATACCTCGCATAGTGCTTCTACATGTAACGTCATGCTATTGGTTAAATTTATTCAACACAGTGGACTATCTTTACGTGATTCAAATGCCAGATCAGGAAACAAAACGTGATTGTCTCTGTCTCATTTGACAAGCACTCTGGCACATTTTTCACCTCCTTCATTTGAGATAAGGACGGACAGATAAAGCTGCAGCATGTGTACAGTATGTGACTCAGGCTTAGATGAATTCTGAGTATGCATTTCTACACCAAAATAGTCTAAAGGTTGCTGGGTTTGTTCTACAGCAACATTGTTGGGGCTGCAGATAATGACATGAGTGATTTAAAGATATAAATTACACATATAGTATCCTTCACAGGATTTACAAGGTCTTGTTACATATCTATGTGTATTCCTACATTGTTAACCCTAAAGTGGGATTAGCATTAAAAACTAATTATGATGGAACTATATATAAAATGTTTTCCTTTTTCTGGATACTTCATCCGCTTTTTACGCTTTAATAAAAAGAAAAGGCAAATGAAAACCTTTTTTTGTGATATTTATAAATTGTAGTTTGGGGATTTTTCTGCCTTTTCTTGGATTCTCTTTATTTATCCAAAAGCCAATTTCTGCCCCCCCCGTGTTAAAGGTGCAATGTATGATGTTGAAGCTGCTAGCAAGATTTGAATGTAGCCTCACCCTTGCATCCCTGACCCAAAAAACGCCCTTCACAAACATAGACGTAACACTGCATATGATTAGCCACGGCTGCTATGTATGGTAGCATTGTTTGTTCATTTTGTAAAGTAACCAAACACAAAATGTCTTGGTCGGTTACTGGGTTGATGTTGTATTTTTATAGAATGGACAATCAATTAAATATATAAAACAGCTGATCACCCGGAGAACCCCAAAACGCAACCCCCGCTGACAAAAAGTTGGGGCGTGTTTGTCGCGAACGTAGCTGTAGGATGAAGGGGCATCCTGCTAGCATTGAGCAGCATTAACAAATGATTTTTTATGGGCATCAAAATTGTCTGGTCGCCCCATTCATCCACTGTGCTTTGCGCACCAGTGTCATGTTGTAAGCAATGTTCAATTAGTGACTGACCGTGATCACTTTCTCCCAGGAACTTTTCTTGTCAAATGCAAAACAATGTGAAAATAATTCTACTTATGTTGTCTGTTTCTCATCGCGGATTTTTTGGCTTCCTTCCTTGTTCTTTGGAGTCGCAACTTTGCAAATGCGTGGCCGCTTTTCAAATATGTAGATGATTTGCTTTTTCAATTCCTTTTGGTTGCAACAGATTTTTGTCCATTGTCCGACAACGCAATCCTGAACCAATTCCAATTCACTGAAGAAACTGTTCTGCTTTTGGAAATGAATTCCTCTCTTCTCGCCATCATGTCATCATTGCAAACAGCAAAGATGGGCGTTCAGTCTCAGGGACTGAACGGTCCCAGACAGAGGGCCGTTTTGGGGATGGATAACGTGCAATATGAAGTTTTCTTAAAAAGGACGGACAGAGTAAGGAAAAGTGTAACATGAGTTTCTGTCTGTCCCTGTAATTATCCCTTAATGGTCAAGTACCCACCAACGTGATGCGTCGGGTTCTTTTAAGAAGAAAGACCACTGTTCTCTTCCGCCTCACCATGGAGCCGCCTTTGTTAACTGCCCGTAACAACACAGTAGAGTCCTTTTTTAATTTTTTACAAATAGTTTTTTCATGTGTATTTCCCGCAGTAACATTGTACTCACAGGAATAGTCTGCCCTCTAGTGGTTCAACACATTTAATACCATGGATTACACCACAGGACACCCATTTCACTGACGACTGACTGCAACATGCCCAGCCTGTCTTACGCGCGTAACCCGCCAATAGACTACTTCAGACTGTATGTATGACTCATTATTTATGGGGCGTAGGAAAAAGGTTGATAGCAATTTTGTTTTGTTAACTAACTTAACATTTAGTGCATAGAATATAGCTTTGCATGTGTAGTATGTCCTTGTCTGGGACATCTCTGGTGTGTAAAAATCTCTCCAAACCGTCATACATGCTCATACCATCGCCGCTGTAACGCTATAGCCTGGAAGTGTGTGTCCAAACCATAGTTATTTGCATCATTTGCAGAGACTCCCCTCGAACGTCGGATTGCAACACGGCGAACCTGTTCACGTACTCGCTTGCTGAAAGAGCGCCCAAAACACGGCGGTGACAGTCGCCCAGCTCTAATAAAAAACATATCCATCCACTATCCCAATCGCTGATTCTCACAAAGGTCGTGGGTTGTAGAGAATCTCTACAATATTATTAATATTTACATGTAATTTCAATCAAATCAAATGCATATTCTTTTAGTAGCTAATCTCCACGGGCTTCCTCCACTTGGCCTTCTGGCTGCCGCCTCTCTGCCAGTTGCCTTTTCTCCCATTGAGGTCCAACAATGGCAGGCAAGACTCCAGCCTTGACGCCTCCAACCTAGGTCTTAGTGGGGGTGTTGCGGTAGGCGGCGTTTGGGGCGCAAGATGTGCAAGGCTTTATTTGACTGTGGGGGCAGCAAATGCTATAGTAAAGCCAAGAAAAAGCAGGTCACGCCCAGATTAAACCTCAATGTATGTCTTTTGCATGTCTGCCACGTCAGCAGGGTGGTGTGTGCCCTAAAGCAGGAGAGGAGCAATAGAGAAGACTGGAAGTTAAAGATGGTGGACTAATAACATGGGAGTGTTACTACAGTAGTTGAGCTGAAGTGTCTCGCACCGCTTTAAGATTAACACACCTTCTGGGTACATGACTTAAAAGGGGGGTCCTCTTAATCTGACAAGAGTGGCGTCATAATGCATTCAAGCTGATTTGGTGGTGCATGTTTTCTTTGTGCGTGCTTTAACACTGACTGTCTCTGTAATACACGCACACACACGCACTCACACACACACGTAAATCCCCCTCTGTTTTGGGCCCCATCCCCATATGGTGGCTAGGCTTGATGAAGTCAACCAGAAGTCCCCCACCCCCTATTTGGGAGTGTGTGTGTGTGTGAGAGAGGGCATGTGTGGATTTTCAGGTTCTATATTGGCTTGCAAGCTGTTTTCATTATCTTTCATTAATGATTCATTTCATGCATGGTTGTGCAAGGCTAGCCATGATCAGCTCTGTAGGGGTGGAGTCTAATCAGTAGGTGGAAAGGTTCCTTACGTCAGACATGCAGATGGTCCCACCACACCATAAATGTCATGACCTTTTTGTTAGACTAATGTTTAACAGAAACAAAATTGAACAAAACTGATACAAGTATTGTTTTTCTTGCCAGATGCAAAGAAGTAAAGACAGTTTGGAGAAATCAGTAGTAGTTATCTGCTTTGTCTTTTTCGCAAGGCTGCGACATCTGAAAATATCTATTTACATGATGTTAATGTGTGTATAGCAGACTGTTAGGTGCTTATATGACGATGTTGTTTTGCCATTACATCTAAATGGAACCTTTTAAACATACACATTCTGTATATTGGCGAAAATATATTATATAACTTCAAAAGGAGCATGGCAATAATTCATAATTATAATCCTTGTTGTTATTCTAAAATGGTGATTGGTCTGCTTTGAACAAAAAAAAAAGATTGGTTGACTTGCCATGCATATACTTGAATATTACATCATTGCTCGATCTTGTGACAGAATAATTGCATACACTGAGTTGAAAGGAATAGTTTGCAGTTTTAAAACCATTAGTAAGATTTGAATATAGCCTCACTTTACTCATTCACCACCCAAGTCTCTGACAAGTAACATTATCAATTCTCGCCATCCATAATGGCATGCCATTATGAAAGTGCAGAGTTCTGATTTTTAGTCAGAGAACGATGCTATGCTAGCATAAGCACTGCAAAGAATCAATTAAAAATCAAAAACGGATGATGAATTTATCAGACAGAAATCTTGCTAATTCTGCATTACGTCTGAATCCTCAGCTGCTTCCGAGCCATTGCTCAACTTCTTTTTGCTAGCCGCAGGCCCAGTTGTAAGAAAACAAGCAATGACCATTTTTTTCCCCGGAAACAACAGTTTCAGCCAAACTCTGGAAGCCCAAGCTAACAGGTCAAAGCGAGTCTGTGGAAGGGTGCTGGTGACCAACTTTGACTGTGCTTGCAGGTGCATAGCAAATAAGTTGATACTACCTTATAGGCCTCGCCTGTTGATGATTAAAATAATGTCTATAATTCCACAGAAGCTAATAAAAGTGTCAATGATGTCTTGGACTGAAGGCGAAGAAGATCTCCATATTCTTGCTGGATATCTCAATAAAGATGTAATGATATTACTATGGGCTGAGTGAAAAGTAAGCAAGCATTTTATCTTAAAAAAACTGTAAGAACTTACTGACATCCACCAAGTTATCAACTTTAATAAAGTTGACAAGAAATATAAAAAAAATTACATTGTAAATTACTATTTTTTTATTTTACGTCTGATAAGCTTTTTGGTGAACCATGACACGAATGCACATTTGTTACCTTTGCCAACAGTCGCAAAATGGTCACCCCTCGGGGGAATACGGGCTTAAGGGTTTTGCTGGGTCCTGCGTCTGCTTTAAGGTAAATAAGACTGCGTTCAACCTTTTAACATAGGGCGACCAACTTTATTACTTTGTAGGTAATAATATGCTTCAGAGCTTATGAGATTGCCCAGCAACAGAGTTCAGAAAATAGCTAAATGTGACGTGGTTTTTTTGGGGGGTATTCTGAATCCATAACGCCATTACATGTGTTCTGTTACTTCCCAAGCCTGTAAACAAGATGCCGGTTCATACTGGAAGTTGCACCCATAATTCCCGCAAAGGCGCACAGGGTCTCGGAATAATAAAAATTTAAAGGGGCCCCCCCTGTGCCGAATTCCGGGCCACAACCGCCCTGAGACACTTAGGGAGAATGAAAACTGTTACTTATCAGAAACAGTTAGAAGTCACTCCTAACACCGTCAAGAACAAGAAGGGAGCAGCAAATGAGCAACAGGAGGGGGGAAATTGGGTTTTCATTCCAACAGTGTTGCACAATTTTCAAACGGGTCAATTAATTTTTTGATTGTAATGATGCTTCTTGGGTTTCTCTGGAAAAAACAACAGCACCATTTTCTTGTAAACTAAGCGAGTATTTGTGAAAATGAAACACAAAGTGATTGGCACGTGATGCAAAAGTTGTACTGTGCCATTCTTCCAGATGTGGAGAGGATATTCTATGAATTTAAAATTGTAACATGACCATGACACAGAAAATTATTCGCCGGTGGTGGGATGGGTGCTCTCCCGTCTTCATCCAAGACTGCTTTTTCCCTCCCCCTCTGTGACCGAACATAAGCATTTTCCTCAAGACTTCTTTCTTCCCTCTGTTGTGCATGCCAACTCAGAATGGAGTCATTTTGCTTCCTTACGTTCTTCAAATGAAATATAAGCCTCTTAAATCCATGTACAGTACTTGTTGAGCCCTGCAGGCTGCACTTGAAGAACAAAAACACACGTGCTTGCTTGGACGCACACACGCACACGGGCTGGCTCAAGATGTAGGCCCTATTGTGATACCAGTCCTTGTTGCTCATAAAACGGCGACATCATGCATGGCAGATGGCTTGTGGTATACGTTGCTGTCATGTTAAAACAAAAAAAACAAAAACACGCCATGTTCTGTTTTTTTAAAAAGGCACATTGCGAGAGAGACACACACAGAGGGAAAGGGAAAACAATGGACCAGCAGAAGAACAATCTGACACGGCGAACAGAATAGAAATCCACATGCAAAAAAATGTGCACATTGGGGATGGGAATCTCTCAATACCCTTCAATCAATTTTATTACCAATTGTATATTAAATGCAGCCATAGTCCAGTAGAATACACACATTTGCTTGCATTTGATTAAAACACAATGGAACATACTTAATACTGCGGCTGAGATAATGGATGGATGAATTGATATGTTGAAAGACCATCACTTTTATTGGAACTCTCAGGCCGGAGTTCTCAAGATAACTGAACAGAGAGCCAGAAAGCCTAATATGACAAGACAACAGAGAGCAAATAAATGTTAGCTCTGAATGGCATGGATTTTGGGGCAACATTTAGTGCCATTTCATTTTTGTCAACGCAGCTGCTGAAACATTACTCGAGGGTGAACCAAACCATTTTTTATGTGACATGATGCATATACCTGTTCTGATTCACAAACCCCAATTCCAATGAAGTTGTGACATGTAAAATGTTAATTAAAAACAGAATACAATGCTTTGCAAATACTCATTAACCTATGAGCAAACTACAAAGACAAGCTACTTGATGTTGAAACTGATTTTTGTTGTGTTTAAACAAAAAAAAACATAATTATTATTATTTATTTTTTTTACTATGGTCTCTCATTGTCTTATTCTGGAGTAGCAGGAACAAAAAGCAGACAAAATACCTGTTTTGAACACTGCACAGTTCAATAGATTATTTGGAAACAAGTGAGTGACATGACTGGGTTTAAAAGGAGAAAGGCTCAGTTGTACACAAGCACTTCTTTGTTGCATGAATAAATTGTCCAAAAGTTCAAGAACAATTTTCAACGTACAATTTGGAGAGGAATTTTGAGATTTCATCTTCTATGGCCCATAATAGAATAGAAATATTCAGAGAATGTAGAGAAATCTCTGCATTTAAGCATCTCAGTTGAAAACCAACATGAAATGCCCTCACTCAGGCGGCACCGCATGAAAACCCAACATCATTGTCGAAGGCACAGGTGTCAAATTTAAGGCCTGGGGGCCCAGCTAAGTCATTTTACGTGGCCCGTAAAATCAATTCATGCAATATCCTCGTCATATAAATTATTGATCGTCCTATGGGTTAATTCTTAGTCACAACTCTTGGGACTCTGAGCAGTGTTAGAAAGCACATCCCAATTATATACACACTGAGGGCTGCACAAAAATGTGGTTTTAGCACAATTTATTTAAGCTTGAATTAACAGGATCTACACAAACTGGACAATGCACATCTTTTGGCACACACACTCAAATGTCCTTTGAGTCATCTTGACCTGAATTTCAGCTTTGCATTCTACACCAAGTGTTCTGTGTGCGAGCATGGCAGCGCTTAGCAGACTGCACCTTTTGACCTCCTGTATTCTCGTGCAAGCCGAAAGCAGCATTTCAGCCATTTCCTCTTCGAATAACCTTTATTGCTTTGCTTACAATGGCTTGAATTGACCAAGTGACTCTTTTGGACAGCAGGATGTGTTGAATTGAACTGCTCTGGCTGTCTGGTTGTATAGCTTCCTTTCAAATAAAATCCTTGATTAAATTTTAGATGCAGCCAGGCAAAGGATGCCACATACCTCCCTCCTTACCCCTTGTTTATTTAACAAAGTGTGCGTGTGTGTGTGCGTGTGCATGTGTGTGTGCACATCAGAAACTGCTCTTAAAGCACACTTTAATATCGTTATGATAGTCGAGTAAACCGTTTTTATTCCTGACCCCTGGTCAGTCAGGTGGGCAATTTGTTGCTGACACAGCTTTTGGTGACTTCCACCTGTTCCACCAGAGCTGTATTCTTGGACATTTGCCTTTTTTTTTTTAATTTTATTTTATTTTTTTATCATGACGCATTAGATGAAAGCCACTCAATTAACCTCCTGTGAACCAGCGCCCAACACCCAGCGCACACCCCCCCCCTCTTTCCCCCGTTGTAACAGAAAAGAGAAAATCAGGTAATCAAATCAGTGAAAACATGACAAATGAGTCCCTGCGGTTACTGAGTTTGTGTGCGTGTTGGGGCAGGGCTGCTGGGAAATCACAAATTAAACAATCCGGTTGTTATCGCTTCAGCAAACACTGCAAAAAGGAAGGGATGGATGACTGAATGATGGATGGATGCATAGATGGATAGGCAGAGGGAGGAGATGATTCAGTGTGGCCAATGTGTATTTGTGCATATGCACGTCTGTTGTGCACAGATAGATGGCTGATTGAATACGAGGCCATGTGGGTGTCTGTGCGAGTGGGAGCGTGCAAAGGGGTGCTGTGTTAACCTTGGAGCTGTCAGAACAGATGGGAGATGGGAAGGGCTGCAGGGGATATGTTTGCTGCTGGAGGGGGATTGATACCAGGGCACATTTGCAAAGGAGCTGTGAGGGCTGAAGGAGGAAGAATAGATGACAGAGTTTATGTGTCTCTTAGACAAATCAGACTAGGATGTCTGAAGTGAATTAAGAAACATTTAAGAGAATTAGAGTTGGCTTGTATTTGTTCACATATTGTTCATATTAAATCCGGTCAACTTTGTGATGAGGATTTGTCACACACGACAATTATATCGCTCCATAACTTAATCCAGATTTGGCTAAACCACAAAGATAAATCTAAATGATCATCTCGTGTTTGATTGACACCTTCAGAGAGATTTTAAGTTAGCTATATACTGTACATTGATTCTTAGTAGTTGTGCTTTGCAGTGATGTTATACGCACAGAGAAGTGTTTATCGTATATTCATGGAATAATGGTGTATATATAACACCACTTAATGCTAGGTTCAGACAGAGCATGATATGTCGTTTGTTGTCCAATGTGTTTAACGTGCATTTGTATACAGGGAGAGGAGGATCTCCTACTTCTCCACCAACAGATTGGTTGGTGGTGGTGCTCAAACTTTGTGTATCTTGGTTCACAGCAGTAAACAAAATCGCACTTACCAGATACGGCAACTTCCTCGTTGCCCACTCTCCAAGCCTGCTCCTTTTTGGCTTGATTCCGGACGCTGCTGCAAGCTGTCCTTGTTGTATACTGCTCAGTGCCAGACCGCAATGACATTGTCCTATTTTTTTATTGTTTATTTGAATATCATTAGTACATACATTTGCGAGGCAGCTTTGAGTTAAAATTTCAAAAGCCATTTAATGGGCGAATAAACAAATTTGCAGGCGCTCATCCCCGCTCCCGTCCCATCAAACGCATCATCCACACCGCTTGGCACTCATCCCCGCCGATATACGTGTGAACTGCATTGACTTCATATGTAATCGCACCATGAGAAATGCCCAACTGTTAGGTTTGACTGCAAAAGATCTGTAACATAATGCTGTGCAGTGTTAAAATGTGAATGAAGTGAGTTTATGGTTATGTGTCAAATCTTTGTGGAACCTTGAGGAATATGGAATTAAAGGATTATTTATTGGGAATTTGGAATGAGGATCGAGCTGGGTTTGTCATTAGCTGAATAAGGCTGCTGTTTATTTAAATGCGTATGTGCATGTGCGTGCATATACATATACTTTGGCTTGCCGCCCGGCTCCATTCCCCCAGCTGATTAGGGTTAATGGCCTATGAGCGTGAGGATTTGTTTGCCTCCTCATTGGCTGATTTGCTTTCGGGTAGGCGGGACTTTCTGCATGTGACAGATGGCGGTGCTGTGTGCAATTGTGGATGTACAATGGTGGTTGTTGTCCCCCACTCCACACTCACTTTTTATTGTTTCTTTACTAGTTTACGTTTCTGTCTCATACTCAAATGTACACATGCACGTGTCAGTTGAGCATTCTGGAATTATGGCAATGTGTTACTTTCACTTTCAAGTGAAGCAAAAAGTGCTAAGTGTCTTTTTCGTGAAAGACAGAATGTGGATATTATTTGTGGAGTGCTGAAAGCACGAAGGTTCATGTTTTGTCATTACTACCCAATATACACACTTTGTTGGTGTGATGTCAGCAGCAGACTGTCAAAGCAAGCTCACATACAACACAAGAGCAAAAGCATTACAAATTTGTTGCACACAGTTGCATGTTCCCTGAGGATTAGAATGTATCATTGTACTTGGCAACGTTCCCTGTTTGGATTCATCACACTCACAAATCACCTTTGTTCAAAATGAATATATGTTGTCAAACTAGCGCTACTATTTATTAAAAAAAAAAAAACACCACTGTGTGTGTGTGTGTGTGTGTGCACGTGTGTCTGTTGGCAGGCAAGCTTTAAAAAGTTTGTTTTGTGTGCCATGTTTATGGTTACGTGCACACAGCCTGTCGGATGCAGCATCTTTTTTTTTTTTTTTTTTTGATCAAGTGTCATTGCTTCCTCAGCTGCTGAAGACACACTGTCTCTCTCAACCACACTTTGAGAAGCTCTCACATGTGAGAGTACCTAAATAAACAGAAAGGAGTGTGATTTTGATAAAACAACAAATGATTCATATTGTTTGTGTCCCAATGAAATAGTTCATCCGCTTTGTCATCATTTGTTTGTTTTTTCCCCCAATAAAGGAGGGGTGGCAATTTGAAGTTCTTTCTCGTGACTCTTGACCAATATATTTGTTTTCGTGTAGAAATCAACAATATTCACGTTTTCTTCCATTTTGGGAATAGAAGTGCTAACTCGCTAACGCCGCTAGCAGTATGGAATTTCCATGCATTTTTTTTTTTGGTATGCAAGGCAGTGTTTGTTAGCCAGGTTCCTCTCATACAATTTTGACAAATTGATAATTGTGGGAAATATTTAAATTGCCACGCCCCATTTCACCCTGTTTTAAGCAAGGAGCGGGCACCCTGCTCAATTCATAAACCATGAAGATTAGTTCTTTCATGCCATGATTCAAGTTCAGGATTTTTTCATTTTAAAATCCAAAGTCAAACATTTTTCCAGCATTTGTATTTCATGTAGTTCACCCTCGCTGATGTGCACTCCTAGCCATCGCAGCATGGCTGCCAACAGAGAGGAGCTGCCTTAAAAAAGCACCATCAGTTTTGTCAAGGTTAGAGAGGTTCTCTTACTCTTCCAGCGACTAGTTTTCAAAATGGGAATTGGCCACACAACATAAGTGGAATCATTGTCACATGATTCAATTACTTAGAACATTGCCATTTATTTATCAACAGGTTGGACATTTTCGGAAACAATAGAAATTTAAAAACTGTCGCCTGAAAATGACATCACAGTGCCAAAGTGCTCATATAACGACCGATCACGGCTCACTTGCTTTCTGGGTTTGGTCATGTGACGATCACAAACTGATCGGTCATTTTCGGTCAAGAAGCAAGCATTAAAATGGCCACCTGCTGAGATGGACAAAAACGTGTAGATTTTGCTGCTTAATTCATATTCCACTGCTTAATTCAGAATAATCAAAATAGCATTTAGACGAGTCTGGCCGCATAGAACATATTAAGAAAAAATTGTACTTTCTTCCCCTTTAAAACCATGTCTCTTGGGTTAATGGGTGGCTAAACACAGATGCATATTTGGTGGCTCTGGGCTCTAATTCTCTTATCTAAAAACACTGTTGATTAATTTATTGCCACGCCAAATGCAACTAGTCATGAACAGGTTTGCTTGTCACAAAGTAATTAACATTGATTTGACTCGCACCGTATTTGATAGCAAGTTGTTCAAAGGCATGAGATTCGTTAATGTTGGTTGGCCATCACACTCTTATTGGAGGGTTTCGCTTTCCCTCCTCTTGACCGTGTAGCTTTATGGCAAACTTTTCACACAGGCTGTCAGGTCTGTCGGTTTTGTAAACAAGATACTTTCTCATTTCACTCCGTCCCTTCTTTCATGGCCATTCTTTTCTTCGTGTCTGTCTTTTTGTTCATCTTGGATGCATACCGAAAAAGGCTCCACCCACTTTCTACACCGAGCAGTTGGGAGGTAGACCATTGAGCGCAGCTGACTCTGTCGCTGTCACTATTAAAATACCGGTATTGAAAACATCCTATTATTTTGACAGTGTGATATCATCGTCCTTTTCCTCTACCGGTAAATGTCGCAATCCTCTGAGCTGTTTTTATTCAGATTTATTTTCACTGTACAGGTTTATGTGGACAAATGCAAATAAACCATTGTATAGAGACAGAGGGGAGGATAAATTGCCCTGCGACACCAGGCAGTGAAGCCTTTGCCTTGTGATGAGCTTAAGCTATTTTCTATGTGTCATTGGCTCAGTGGAAGTCAATCTTATCTTAACTCTAAGAAATAAATACTAATTGGAAGCAGCCATCATTGGATCTCTGTGAGTCAACTGATTTTTTTTTTTTTTATGCCCAATACAATGCATCTGTGGCTCTTTTTGCAGCTTGTGTGTTCCTGTTGGCAATGATTTTGTCTCATGTCCATTTCATGGCCTGTCAATGTCAGAAAGACTACATAAATTATTCTCAAACAATCAAACTTTTGGTCTAATTCCCTATTCCCCCCAGACTCGTTAAAGCATTCTTTTGGAACATGTTGTGCCAATGATGTGCCTTGAAGATTTTAAAACATTTAGAAGTAAGTTCTGATTGGATCAAATTTTCCACTGCGGAAAACCTTTTCTCGTCACGATATATTAAAAATGGCTTACCTTAACTAGAATCCCGCGTTGCATTGTGGCCAAAGCACTCATTTATATATGAATAGACTAACAATGCCGCTTACGTGCCGTAGGGAGAAGTGAAGCCAGCGAGATTCCATTTACGTTGCCACTCACTCAGCTCCTCTGAATAGTCGAAGCAAACAGTGAACGTTCTTTAAAAGTCCCTCATTACTCCATATAGGGATCCTTTTGTGAAATACGCACTTATTACAGTGTTTTCCGTGGGGAAAAAAAAATAACAGTTTGTCAGTTTACTGTGTCAACATAAGATGGCCGTCAGTGGCTTCACTTCTCGTAATCAGAATTGTTAGTCCGTTCCTTATATAAAAACGTGGAACGAAGGTAGACTCTTTGTTGATTATTCTACCCCTTGCTGCTCTAAATAAGTACATGCTTGTTGCAACTGCATGCTATCTGCTGCAGTTAAGTGACGTGACTCACTTGTATTTCTTCTTCTACTTCCTTTTGGTCTTTGCAAAATACTTTTGGTGTATTACTGCCACCTTCTTTAGTATGCAAGTGGCCACCAGCGGCAATGCATGACTACTACTCCTTTCTTTGGCAGTTGCTGGGTGCTTTTGGTGCATTATCCTCCCCCTTATTAAACAGAGTGCATGAACGTGACACTAATTGCACCGTACATAAACTGACAAAGCGAAAGTCAAATGCCCCCCAAAGGAAAAACGTATTCTGCTGATGTCAAGCTGCAAGTAGTGAAATATGTAGCCAATGTACAGGTTAAATTTGTACCTTCTGCCGTCCAGTGGAAAAGCTGTAAATTTGTTATAGAAGTAAAAAAAAAAAAAATAAGTAAAAATTTGTTAAAAAAAAAAAGCATTCAGAAGAAGAAAAAAAACATGTCGCACCTGATAATAAGTCACAGGACGAGCTAAACTAAGAAAAGAAACTGTGACTTAATAGTCCGAAGTAATATGGGCTTATAGGTGACATTTGTGTCTACTGGGTCTCCCAGCGTTGTTGTAATCAAGTTACTGGAATGTATGACTCCATATTCCTTGATTACGAAATCCTTTAAGAAAAAAAATCTCAAGGTTTTAATTTTAATCCTCCCTTACCTGTCACTATTTGTTTGCCACAGTGAATGATGTTTGCAGTTGATTGTATCACAAGGTGTGTCCGCTTTCTTGTGTGTGCTCACAGCATTTGGTAAGAAAAGCCTGTTGAGGGGCTTTGCCAACGCGATGGCTTAGCAAGCCTTTATTATTTGTCTGTGCCATGCTGGCTCATACCCCAGAATTTAATTGTAGGGGTGGGCGGTCACATCGGGGGCTGGGTGATGTTATGGGTTGGGCGCGTGTAGCTTTGTGAAAACAAGATTTCAACATGTTTCCATGGCTCAAAATAGGCCCGTCATTGCCTTACAGTTTAGTCATGCTTCCTCCCTTCGTGTCCATGTCATCTATCTCGCTGGCTTGCTCTCTTGTAAAAAAGTTGTGGGTTTGGTTAGATGGAACAATCTCATTTTTGTACACATCATACCAATATGTCCCTGTTATTTTGGCCATACACATTCATTTGTTTTTTTGCCTCACGCTTTCCCCTGTATTACTCCTCTTTGAACAAAAGAGACAATGAGGATGACACCTCAGTGGAAGTCAGCATTAGAGGCTCAAAAACAAATGCAGCATTCGTTGGTCAACTCACGGTGTGTGGAACCTCAACATATACCCCCGGTTTCATTTCTGAGCAGGGAGTGGTCCAATGTGAGCTACCCCTTCATTTTGTTCATGCTTTACATCTACAGTATATAGAAAATGAGAAGCAGGAGTGGCGGGGTTTTCCTCTAGTGATTAAGATGTGCATATTGTACTCAAGCTTCTGACTGTTTAGATATGCAAGTTCAATTGATGTCTCTTAGGTCGCTTATGCTTCTGTGTTTCTCTCCTTATCAAATCTCACCGAGGTTTAAGATAATTATTAGTACTGAAATTATACAAATTATTGAAACCTTTGCAAAGATGTTTCTTTTCTTTATCACAGTGAGAATGAAGCCAACTTAAATGTCCTTCTGTCTCTCCTCCCTTCTGTCTTGCGCAGGATTTCACCTGAGTGGCACGGTAACCGAACCCGCCACCTCATCAGAGCCCGAGGTCACCCACAAGGTGGCCATCAGCTTTGATCGTTGCAAGATTACCTCTGTGACCTGTGGCTGTGGAAATCGGGACATTTTCTACTGCGCCCATGTGGTGGCGCTATCTCTGTACAGGATCCGCAAGCCTGAACAGGTAAAATATACACATAAGGCACTATTCCGTTACAGGTTTCAGAATGGTCTGCCCCCACACTCCATCAGCCTCGCTTGGCCTGGCCTTCATTGCTTCTCCGTTTCAACATCTGCCACTTACTTAGGGGGCTTACCAATTGAACTTTGCAGCCTCCCTCCAGTGCAGACTCACTATATGCACTACGGGGTTCTGCCTTATTATTTAACCAGTGGCGCATTTGGCTACTGGTTTTGCGGCAATTCACAATATGAATTGCATTTGTATTGGTCTGTTTTTGAGACAGTATTAATACTCAATATTACACATCATGAAAGCAACTTTGACAATAATATAGAGGACGATATGAATCTGCCACATCTACTCTATCGTCGTGGCCGCAGGAGGGTGCCGAGGACGACAATCTGAGAGGAAGCAAAATGAATGAGAGGTGGCTGAGTGAATAAGTGTTCGCTCGAATATGAAATCGCATGTACTGTACGGACGGATAAAATAGTGAAGCTAATAGGAAAAGATTTTTGCAATGGGTGTGTACCACTAGCCGGTTCCGCTCACTTGAAAATGAGCAAATTCTCTTTCTCCTCTGCGACCACCAAGGCTCCATGCTGCAGCTAGAGGAGAGACAGCAAACTATTATGTTCTCTTGTTCAAGCACACATTGTGATATAAATGTTATTTGTCCATTGTATATATTTTGCAGGTGAAACTTCGGTTGCCCATCTCAGAAACATTGTTCCAAATGAACAGAGACCAGTTACAGAAGCTGGTCCAGTACTTGATTACAGCCCACCACACAGAGGTGCTGCCCACAGCTCAGAAATTGGCTGACGAAATCCTCTCATCCAACTCTGAGATCAACCAAGTTCACGGTACGGCAAAATTGTCTTCCTCAAGTGCCTGTTTTGAGAGAATTTTATTTTATTTATTTTTTAGTCTTTCGTAATTCATAGCATGTACCCACTGACTGGCACTGCTTATTTTAACAACCGGGCTGCGATCAGTTTATCTAGTTTACAAAAGCAGAGTCGTTGTTGCCAACCTAGTGATATGCTCACTATATTTTATAATTAACTTTTCCGACCCTCTACAACTTTTTCCCCAAAAATGACTAACGAGTTAAACTCTCACTAAAAACAAACAACATGATTGGAATATTTTCACATTGCCTTGCGTATGCCAAGAAAGTAGCCCGGACGAAATCACTTGCACTGAAAATTGCCAAGGATATAGCGCGTTGGCCATATATAATTGCAAAAGCAGCGGTGTGTCAAATTGTTGCAAACTTTGGACCCGAGGTATGTGCGTCCAAGCAGCAAATATTTTACTGTGTTCGCCTTGACAACTCTTCACAAGAAAAGAAACAAAACTTGCACCAGATGTTAAAATGTTGAACATTTAATGTTAATGTTCACATACATGTTTTGTCAATTTTTTTTCAAGAGGAAACATTTATGATCTATATGATTTTGTTGCAAGTTGTTGCTCATATAAAGCACATTCCTGACAGGAGAAAAAAAAACATAGCAAGTATCATACTTTTGCACAACATAACTATCATTGTCTTTTTCTCAAAGAGACGAGGAAAAAACTGCATTGAAATCTGAAATTATATGTATATGGAATTCTTTCATGTTCTGCCATCCCCCCCACTCACTGCTATAAAAGTTGTAAAGAGCGCCACACGCGAATCATCCGATATGTAAGCCCACAGGGTGTCACACATTCCAGGCTCACTGCACCTGAGGCTTGCAAAGTCTACCTTTCAAATCGCTCATTTGATTACTGGACCTCTGCACCCGGTCATTCTCTGCCTCGTTTCAGAGGTGAAATGGTGAAAAATGCAACAGAAAAAGAAGAGCGGCATGTGATGTAGAGAGGAAAAGAAGCGGAATGTCAAAGAGCAAGTGAACATACATCAAGGATACGGCAAACTCAAAACACCCTACAAAACAACTATTTCCATTTTTTTTCCAATTTTGTCTCCCTCTGTTAATGTTGACATTCTCCAGCTCTCCAGTTCAGCAAAGCCACATCGTGCTTCCTGTCTGTGTTTGACAAGAGAACGGGTCAGGGAGGCTGTTGATCCATGAGCAAGGCTTTGATTGAGGAATGTTTGCTCGTTTGTGTTTCCCACAGCCAGATTGAAACGTGTGGTTTCAGTTCCTTAGCTTCTTGCTTGATCAAAGGAAACCCACTCCCCATATCGGATTATTTAGAAACACACACACATACAAACACAGAAGAAAACGGAAAACCAAAGTAAATTTGTGCCGGCACACTTCCTGCTGCAGAGATCAAAATAAATAACTGAATTCCACATTTTGTTTAGTTCAGTTTGCAGAGCAAATCCTGGATGAGTACAGGAAGTGTAATGTTTTTCTAGAGAGCCTGTTTTGGATCAATTTACCATTTTCTCAGTCTGTTCAGAAAAAAACATTTGAGTGCACTGAGAACATGACACATGCCGACAAGTGGAATCACGCAATCAGTTTTATTTATTTTTTTTCTGCATTATTTTTGTCAGTGACCTGCTGTTGAAATGTGTGCGTGGATGTGTATGTGTTTCCTTCAGGTGCCCCCGACCCAACTGCCGGCGCAAGCATTGATGATGACAACTGCTGGCATCTGGATGAAGATCAAGTCAGGGAACAAGTCAAGCAGTTTCTGTCCCAGGGAGGATACTACGGCTCTGGGAAGCAGCTCAACTCCATGTTTGCTAAGGTGCGTTTTTCGTCTGCTGGATTTGTTTTATTTTTCATCACAACTTTTTTTTCGTAAGCAGCCTGACCACACAGGAGATGTTAAAATTAAATGCCATCATATTGTATTTGATCATTGATTGGCATGCATTACTCAATGGTGAAATTGAAAGAAATCGAAAAAAATTTAAAAAAGTATTCAACGGCATACTGTTTGGTGAAATTCTTGAGTTGCAAACATTAGTTACATTTTTACAACCTTCCCATTCTGCGCTGGCTAAATCCGTAGAATTACATTCTAAACCTGTTTGCAAAATGAACACTTTTGTTTTCAGTTCATAGTGCAAACAAGCACCCACAGGCTACCAAAAATATTTGGAGATTTGTAAATGGCATTTTTAAAAGTATGACTGTGAAATAAAACCACTACGAAGACAGAAATGTATGCATACAGAATGCTGTGGTAAATTTTTGCTTTTCATTTTGAAGCTGATTCTTTAAGTTGACATTGACAAGTTTGACAAAAGATGAATTTTGTAACTTGGGACACTTTCTCCTGCTTTAGAAATCAAGTTGCCACCAAAGATTTTGAATATTAATATTTCTCATCAACTAAAGAGTGTGAATTTGAGAACATTCTCACATTTTCTGAACTACCTGTATGAATTCCTTTAAATCCTTTATGAATATTGTTATCGAACAAGTGAATCATCTCAATACTTACTGTGATTGATGAGAGTATTAATCAACAATTAATATCCTGTGATTTACGATTTCAACTGTTTCCTCTTGAGGTGTCTTCATTTTGGCTTAAACGCTTTAAAAACGTCTACTTCCTTAATTCCTAGTTAGCTCTGTATAAGCTCATAAATGTATAGCCATCGGTCTACTGTATTATTATAATTATTGTTTTGCTTGCTACAATGCTAGCTGCTCAAGTGAAGTTGCACAAAGGTGTTCTGTTAAAACATTGTTTTATTCATCTTGTGGTTTTGATACAAGAAATGTTTGAAATTGTCCCGATGAAAGTGTTTCTCGAGAATAAGATACAGCTTTCTGCTTTGCACGTTGTGAACTCAAGAAATAAAATAAACAGTTTGTTTTTAGGAAAAGAAACCAATGGGAAACCAAACACTTTTGTTATTGCTATCAGTCAATGTAAAACCCTATTGGTATGCTAATGGCAATTAGCATCGAGGTCTGGGTGTGATATTCCTTCATATAATGAATATTCATGCACAAATGCTGTAGTCACACATACAGACAAGTAATATAACAATAATCAGGTCTTCATAATCTGTGAAAAATTAGTTTTATTAATAAAGGTCAATCAGAACTTTTTTCGTATTGTAAAGGATTTCAGTAAGATAACCGAATACTGAAATAATGGCAATTTCAGCCCTATATTAAACTTCCCCGTTATTACTGTTGTAATTTTATTGCTTAATGAAACCCTTGATTCAGGTCCCTGGAATTAACCTGCAAAGAATTTCTCCTCAAAATTTTGGCCTTCAAAATAAGTCATTGATAACTAAAATTCTCATGAAAGAAAAGTTAATTCCAGCCTTGACTGTAGATTTAGCTAATTGCTTTTTCCTTTTATTTTAAGCATTCCAAAACATCAGTGAAATCGGAAGACTGCCAATTACAAAATGTGACAACACGTCTCTCTCTCTCTCTCTCTTTTTTTTTTTATTTATTTTTTTTATCTTAAGGTTCGTGAGATGCTAAGAATGCGTGACTCCAACGGCGCCCGGATGCTGACTCTGATAACAGAACAGTTTATGGCAGACCCTCGGCTGTCGCTATGGAGACAGCAAGGCACTGGCATGACGGACAAATGCAGGCAACTTTGGGATGAGCTGGGTAAGTGCAGTCAGTGAAAATGTGTCGTTATAAAGTTTCTCCCTGTTGTTTACCTGACTCCGCCTTTCTTTTCACTCATGGC
This sequence comes from Idiotropiscis lumnitzeri, assembly GCF_059441095.1. Taxonomy (NCBI): domain Eukaryota; kingdom Metazoa; phylum Chordata; class Actinopteri; order Syngnathiformes; family Syngnathidae; genus Idiotropiscis; species Idiotropiscis lumnitzeri. The sequence goes on along the minus strand of NC_142402.1, from coordinate 6,387,919 downwards.
GCAATGAAGCCTTCAAATCAATAAAGCCGCTCAGCTTCTGTGCAATCAATCTGAGCATTTACGAGGTCAATGAGAACACTTCCTGGGTGAACGAGGGTGATCATGACACACAGCTGAAACAGAAATAACAGCCTGTCTCCTTTGTCTCATGTTTGTCATTGATCTCATTGAATTGTTAAAGACAGACAAAAAACAACCCGCTTTGAAGATGGATGCTTAATATTAAAGAAATAGCCATGTCCTGCCAGTTGGTGCATAATTGTGTAATAGTGTTATGACCATACAATTGTGTGTATGTCTTCACCCGTCTCGTACACAATATTTTAATCACTCTGTCTTCAGTGAATTGCTGATGTGACCACCTTAGGTGCATTGTGGGTGTGTGTGGTGTTAAACCCTCACTGTAAGAGTGAGGAGAAGAGCAGTTGGCTCAAGCAGCTTAAGAAGTGGAGCGACATGGACGTATGCCCGTTGGAAGATGGCAACTATGGTAGTGAGCTCCCAAACATCACCAATGCGCTGCCGCAGAGCAACCTTGCCCAGGGTCAGTACACAAACAAACACATTCAGCACTGTATAGCCATTATTATAATTAGGGGCACACCAATAGCGCTTTTTCAGATCAACGACAAGTACTTAGATTTGAGTACACACCGATACCGAGTAATGATCATAATGCCATTATGTCTCGCAATAGTGATGAAAAAGAGTTTTATTTTAATAAAATGTTTCATTAAATGTGGACATTTCTTAAAAATGGCACAAGTTTCACTCAACTAAAACACTTTTTAACACTGCACTGACTAATGTGCCGCAGCTCAATGCCATGACTTCCTGGCGGGAGAACGGGTGGCTGAGATGGAGCTTGAGAAACTTATTTGCAGTCACTCTAATTCGATCAAGCAGACGCCACTTTTGCCACCCGAGTGGATATCATTATCCGTTTTGCAGAAGATAATTTCCTGATGTTTGTCACCCGCGTTCACCTTAAAGTATCTCCTCATAGCTCTTAACACGGAAAGCTAATGTCAAGCTGGTAAAGTGTTATCAATGTCATTGTCGCAAAGCTTTTTTATGAGTCCATAAATGAGTACAAACTCATAATTTCAGTACCGATACCAAAACTGATGTCTGTGCATCCCGTCCTCCAATATTGTAACGTTGAGTGTGTGTTTTGCTTGTAAGACTCTCTGTCCAGGCCAAGGAGGACTGTGTTTAGCCGGGCGGTCGAGGCTTGCAACCTCCACTGGCAGGGCAGCCACCTTCAGAGGATCATCAGCAGTGATTACTACATGTCTCCATCATACCAGAGAGATGAGGAGAGTCTGCTGTTTAATCCTCAGGGCCTGCCCCTCTGGCTTGGTACGTACACAGTGAAGGAAATATGCCAAACACTGACCATTTTAATCAAACGTCATAGTGTCAATAAACATGCACTGCGCATACCTTGATTTTCAGTTAATGTATTTATTCAGCCTTAAGTCATCACCAGAAGTCAAACATCATCTGTCGGCTCAGAGGGAGTGTCAGTTAATCATCAAACACAAACAATTTACTGTATTCCCACGTTAAATTACACCATCATACTGTTAAGGCTAGGTATCGTTTGAATTTGAACGATTCCAATTCCGGTTACCTTATTCTTGCACCACAGTTAAAATAACATGTGACACGGCTGGTGTTATTTGCCTGTATTGTACTATGGTACTTAACTTCTGTCTTTACCTGCATACCTATTGATGAATTGGTCTAGTGGTAAATGAAAGATGTCAAAGCAGCTCTTATTTTGGGATGAAATTATCTGTACTTGTCTACAAATGAATTTCTATTAACTTTTCACTTTTCTATTAACTTTACTATAAATTCCCCACAGGGTTATTTTAAATCATCTTAATTAATTAAATTAATTAATTTAAATTCCTGGTAATTAATATTTATTTAATTTATTAATAAATTTATTACACCATATGGAAAGTACTTTGTTAAAGCTCCAGCTGTTGTGAATAGCACTATATAAATAAATCTGTATTGTATTGTATTAACCAGTATGAATAACACATTTATGAACTAGAATTTATAAGTGTTTTTTTTTACTAGTAGAGAGCCTTATTTTTGAAAACTACATGAAAATCAATTGAGTAAGTGTACACTGTACGTGAGTATTCACTGCACAGAGCTCCAACTGTGCGGATTATCAAAAGCAGAGAAATTTTAATACAGTTCAGATTAGCAGCAGGCATTTATTAGCTGTGTAAAATGTATTTGAGTTGACCCACTGTTGAATTCTAAGATGTCTTAATGTTGGCAATCTACGTATTTTATTGTTTTACTCATATGATTATGATGCACTTTTGGCTCAGGCCGGGAGCGGTCAGGAGCCCCGAGTTTGTTAAACACGGCACTTTGTTAACTTATACATGTCATGCAACCTCCTTTGCGCAATATAATCTTATTGCATTGATGCGACTCTTCATTTAGTTAAAGTTAAGTCACTCTTTTGATCGGCTCCTTGTGTGCTTTTTTTGGGGGGGGAGGAATTCTTCTTCCAGTTGGCGGACGAGGCACCATAACAGGGAAATGGAAATTTAAAATGACGCTCTGGTGAATTTCGGTGTGTGTATTAAACATGTCTCCACTTTGCCTCTTGTCATACACACAGACCACGTACCGACAGCATGTGCTCGTGTCGATGCCCTGCGTTCCCATGGTTACTCAAGGGAAGCGTTGCGACTGGCAGTGGCCATTATCAACACGCTCCGCCTCCTACAGCAGCGCGAGATGGATATCTATAAACACCAAAAGAAAGGTAGTGCACACATAATCACCTACACATGCCCACCACTTTTTTTTACGTCTACCACTTTTTTCATGTTTTGGGACAACTTGTCGGGATAGGGGCGCATTTACTTTGCTTTTTTTTTTTTTTCCTCTCCCAGAGCTTCTTCAGAGGGGCGTGACTACCACCACTAACCTGGAGGGTTGGGTAGGACATCCTTTGGACCCCATTGGTTGTTTGTTTACAACACTCACCGAAACATGCCGACTCGATGATGACAGCACCATGGACACCGGAGGTACAATATCCTTAACAGAAACAAAATAATAGTGTAGACTTGTTCCTTGTTGGCCTGAAAAGCAGATGCATTGACAACCCGAGCTGAGGTGATCCTGCTCATCAGCAGTGACTCAACACACAAAAGAATCCTATCTTCTAATGGTTGCACCAAGAGCTGTTATGCGCCATAAACTAGCGCATGGTACAGCCTGCTCCTTAAGTCCGTATTATTTACTGTACATACTAAAGTATATACAGTAGATATAAAAGGACTGTAACACAAAAAATACACCATGACATTTTCTTTAGTTTTTATGACCTTTTTCCAGAAGTGTTCTGCACAGTATGTTTGGCGCTGCAAACACAGCACTACTCATCGCCAAACCAACAATGAAGCATTGTGGTGACAGTATCATGCTGGGCTTTTTTATTCTAACGCTGTAACCTTTATCGAAGTAGAGGGAATTATGAACATTTCCAAATATTGTCAGGAAGCAAAAAATAATCAGGCAATCTGTTAATGGCTGTGTGCAGGAAATGTCTGAGCAATTTGACAGATTTGGACTGTTTTGGCAAACAGTGGTCAAATATTGCCACATCATGATGTGCTAAACTAAAGCTATGGATTCCAAAACAAGAAGACTCAGTGCTGTAAGACAAGCCAGAGATGCTGTAACAAAGTTGTAGTTTGACAGCGTGCATATTTATGCAACTAGGTTATTGTATGTTTCCTTTTTTTTTTTTTTTTTGCTTCAACTTAAAAGTTTAATTTGTTTTTAATTTGAGTTGCACAGTTTGTAGGTCACATTAAAAAGGTAAAAAACAGTCTTTAAATTGTCTTTTTTTTTACATCACGAAAATCTGAAATTTGAAGAGGTTGCGTAAACTTTATATCTCCTTCATAAACAAAGAAAAAAAATCATGTTTTTTCCCCCCTTCATTTTTTTATTTTTTTTCATGTTAAGAGAACTATTCCATTCTAACAATACAATGTGTCCATTGTTTTTTTTTGTTTGTTTGTTTGTTTGTTTTCAACTGTGTCCCTCTGTTTTATTGTTCCTGGAAGACTACTGCTCATTTTTTCACTCCAGTCTTGTGCCTGTCCCAGTGAAAGAGTTGAACCTGTGGCCCCTTGGTCACATGCCACATTCTCTGCCCTATACACTTCTGTTAAGATTTAATCCAAGCATGTAAAACTCATGATAAATTAGAAAAACATTGGATTGAATGAACGGGCTAATTTCTTTCTCAAGCAATAGCAACACAATATTAGCTATTAGTTTCACATCATTGTCCTTTATAATTTTCGTAATAATTTGGTCGTTGCATTGGGTGTGTTGAAGAGTAGTTTTATCTACCAATCACAAGTTGCACTGTCGTTTTGAAGATTTCTTAGTTGTTGGACTTGATACTAACAAAACATGGTTAGTTGGAATGAATGTAGGGCGGGGGGCAATGGCATTTGTTTAAATCATTATTATTTTTTCTCCTTAAATTTATCACAAAAAATTGTAATGCCTTAAATGATGGTCTAATGATGTGTCTTTATTCTCCCCCATCTATAAGAGGGTGAACCCAGACGTCCTGTCTACCACCATGTGCCAATGTGGGCCAGTCATGATGGAGGCGAGTCCTACCTGACTCTTGCCTTGGAGGTGACTCTGATGGGCATGGGCCAACAAAGGATAATGCCAGAAGGTCTCTACGCTCAGGACAAGGTATGAAAGTCCTGAAGTGCACACTGTCATGTACTGCTCACCTTTTCCCATCATCTAAGCTCCCGTGTGCTACTCAAAAGATTAGTGCGAATAAGTGTCTGTGTTAAACTACTCTAGTTAGAGCACAAAACGCGGCATGCTCATGGCTTTTTGTTCTTTGAAAAAAAATGCATCCATGAAGTACAATTTTCATCCAGATGAATTCAATGTTTTGCAAATTATTCTGTGTATTTTATTAAAATAAATCACTCAAGCAATACAATATTTCCGCAAACATTTAAAATGTGATGTTTGTGGATTGCAACATTGTTTATTGATCTTGTACCGTACAGAATATTGTGCAATGTGTAACCTTTGAGTCTTGTGTGGTGTGGTGTGCCATCCTGTAGGTGTGCCGCAATGAAGAGCAAATTGTTACAAAGCTGCAAGAGCTAGAGCTGGACAACTTGCTGGTCCAAACCCTCCGGAAACAGGCTATACAGTTACTAGAAGGTACAACAATTAACAATCATTGGACGTGGACTCATGTTATAGTGTTTGTCCCGTATTGCGCATATTCTAAATGCAAATACAATCCCCTCCATACGTATTGGAACAGTGAGGCCAATTCCTTTATTTGTGCTGTTGACTGAAAACATTTGTATTTAGCATGAAAAGAGACAAGATCAACATTCCATCTTTTAATTGCAGGTATTTACATGGGGTTCAGATACAAAACTTGGTTAAAATGATTTTGAACCCACACATTTTTCATGTGTTCAAAGGTATTAGAGAAAATGAAAAATGGTGACAGTTTACTCTCAGATTCAGACATGTTGATTGTGTAAATAAAATTGACAGTAGTGTAACCAACGGTTAATGTGAAAGGTCAGCAACTGAGAGAAGAGAGGAACTCTATCCGGTGCCATTAAGCAAATATTGTCCGTAGCCTGTACGGGCAGAAGTGATTGTATCAGAATCGAGTGTTTAAAGAAGACTTTATGAACGGAAGCACAGAGGCTGCACCAGAAGATACAAACCGCTCATTTGCAATTTAGCTAAAAGTGCAGACACAGCCTAAAAATTCTGGTGCAAAGTTCTATGGACTGGTGAGTGAATGATTAACATTTTCCAAAAAGATGGAACTGCTCAAGTTTTGCTAAATTTTTTTCGTGCTTCCAAACCTACAAGCTAATTTTTCTCAATTTTAGCACTACAATAATTGTGTATGTAAAACACGTTAAAAAAATAAATAAAAAGAAGAATTCCTTTTTTTTGCATCTACGCAGCTGGTCCATTCAGCGGTCTCGGTGAGGTCATCCACAGAGAGAGTGTTCCGATGCACACATTTGCCAAGTACCTCTTTTCAGCCCTGCTGCCACATGATGCCGACCTGGCATATAAGGTGGCTCTCCGTGCCATGAGGTCAGACTTTTTAACGGCTGTGCTTGTATGCCTTATGGTCTCATTTTGCTCTATCAAATGTTAATGCACCACCTGTTGAACTGTTCGAAGACACCTTTATCTCATTGTAGTCTATGAGTGATACGTAATATACATTGTTCTCCAAGTTGAACAAAACTGCTGCTTACTATGAAATAGTAGTCGGTGAAATTTGCATAACCATGTAGGCACTGTAGATTTTTTTAGGCACACAGGTCAAAATAAACCTGTGTTATACACTTGTTCATCCTGAAATAAGGTCAATGCCACGGTCTTGAAATGCTGATATGTAATTGCACTCCAAGGCTACAATAATTGCCAGAGTGGACTGTGCCATCAATTAGCTGCAAGTGATGTCCAATGATGTCTATGCCATATTCTTTGTTAGTATTGTGCTCACAGTAAAATACATTGTATTTTGTCATAAGTGAAAATGGCTACTCTCTTTTAAGGCAAAACTCTCACCTGAAGTCATTAACATATTAGTATAAGAGTGAGCTGTACCTCCTGTATCTCGACAGGTGATATATTTTTTTTCCATTTATGAAACTGACCATGTGTTGTAATCTTCTTTAGGTTGCCAGTTCTGGAGTCATCCGCAGGCTCCGGGGATGTGGGCCACCCCCATCATGGCATTTCCATCGTTCCAAGTCGATACCCACGCTGGTTCACACTCGGTCACTTGGAGTCACAGCAGTGTGAGCTTGCTTCGACTATGCTAACTGCTGCTAAAGGTAAAGTCCTAACGGTAACTAGAACCAGTGTTTAGTTCAAATTGCTGATCTCACAATCTTACTTAACACCACATTTGCTCCTTGTCTCTAGGTGATATGTTGAGATTGCGGACAGTTCTGGAAGCGATCCAGAAAAACATCCACTCTTCTTCCTTAATCTTTAAACTAGCCCAAGATGCCTTCAAAATAGCGACGCCTGCAGACAGCCCACCTGATATAACTTTGCTCAATGTGGCCTTGGAGCTAGGACTTCAGGTAGAGGGTGCAAGTTTGTGTGTGCCTGACCCTGTGGGTGTGCATGTGCACGTGTCCTGTGTGTTTTGCACGTTTTAGAACACATCTGAAATATAACAAGAGGAGTCGAGGACACGCTGTGCTTAATCTAAGTTGTGCTTTTCAAGATGCAACAGCCAAACTGCAAACAATATTTTCAACCTGCAAAATACATACGAGAGTTCTGGCAAAATAGTCACTATGCTCTCAAAGAAGGGATCTGGCTAAAATGTGTTTTTGCTACAAAGATCCTGCATAATATGACATGATGTAATGAGGTTTGACAAAGATACATAGACAGAATGAGATCCAGATTCAACTTTGGCAATTGTGGACCTCTGCATATACATATACTGAATATGTATACAGTGCTAATAGATTATATTCAAATCCTACTCAATATGACAATTCATATAATTTATATAATCTCTCTTTCTGTATTGGCAATTAACAAAATGCACTTGTCACCATGGTGTTGAATTGGGGTGAGGGGGCGGGGGGAATATTCAAGAAACCAAAGTGAGCAGGAATGCACAACTCTTTTGATGTTGCTCGGCCATGATGGGAAAAGTCGTCACAGATGTCCAACATGCACAGTTTGAAAATTCAAAGTTATTGTTTCCTTTACACACAGTTGCATGATCATATTCTCCCTATTCATGTTGTAGGTGATGAGAATGACTCTGTCCACTCTCAACTGGAGAAGGAGAGAGATGGTCCGCTGGCTGGTAACGTGTGCCACAGAAGTCGGTATGTTGAAACTTTACTCTCCCCTTACCAGCAGCTGGCAAAAAAAAAATCTACCTTTAGTGTTCCCTCAGTATTACTTCTTATCATATGTACGTCACTTCTATCATTTTGTCTTTGTATGTAGTTAGTTAATCCATTTAGTAATGCACATTGCACACCGTGGTGTAGTCAGATAACAACAATGAGGAATTATTGATGCAAACAGTTGGTCACATTATCAATTAAGAAATACATTTTTTTATTATCATGGGAAACTCACCTAAAAGAAACCCCTAATAAGTTTGATAAAGCAAATATACGCCATATATCCCCCAAAATACCGGCGTCCTCTTTAATGCGTACCTTAGGCATAGCAAGATGAGAGAGTTTCATTTATATAAAGGGATGAGGATTTCCAATTGTTTTGGACCAAAATGACCATTCTTGAGAAAAGTGCAAATCCGGTGAGCGATTTTTGTTGTTTGGTCTAACAAGAAGGGAGAGAGAGAGAGAGAGAGAGAGAGAGTGGGTTGTTGGGAAATCGAGTGCATGTATTGTTTAAGTGATTTCATGAGTGTTCTCTTTATAAAATTAAAAAGACGGTTTCTGTTCAGGTCAAAATGAACTTGGAGTTTAGTTTTTCGGCATTTACACTTTGCTTTCATGATTTCAAAGTCATGATGTTTTTTAGTGCTCCTCCAAGGTGTTTTTGGTTGACATGAAATGGTCTTTGTTTTAATAGAAGCAACAGCATCCAGGATATTTGAGAGTTTTCAGCTGAATTCATCTAGAGGTCCAATGACACTCTCTCCATTCCCAGTTGGAGACATAGGCATGATTTTCATAAACACATTACTTGTGTTTTCATTTATATAACTTTTTTTTTTTAATAGACACAGTGGTAGCCTAAAGATTTAGGAGTGTTTGTAGCTCAAAGAACACACAGCAAAGATCTGAAACAGACAAATCTTTAACATCAACATATGAAATGTCAACACCGTTAGCGATGATGAGTTCAAGAAACTCAGAGCCTGAGGCCTCATCTACAGCAAATAAAGGCCAGTCGTCTGCTAGTTTTGCTCTTGGGAAATGTGACACCAATACAAGGGGTCTTTATTTTGAGACAAATCAACCAAAGCAAATGGGTGAACAAGAAATAATATAAAATATAAAGTAGTGTTCCAGTAAGGCAGCAAGTGCAAATTGTAATAGAAATATCACAGAACAACTCAGTCAACAAAGTAATGCTTGTGAGATTTCCACATTCAAATATGGCTTAGTGCCACTATTTGAGTAAACACTTGCTGTTCCCTGTGCATATGCTCCCATAAAGATCAGTAGCTGCATGCTGTAGGTTGCAGAAAGTGGCAAATACAAGTGAAAAACACATGCAGTAAGTTCCTTTAAAAATATGCTACAGTTTTCTCTCGCATATTTAGGGCTCGACGTCGCGATCACTTTAGTCACAAATGTGCCCCTTTTTTTTGTAACATGTGCTAGTAAAAATTTCATCCGGTTGCACAGCACAAGTGTATAATGCTCCCACCGGTACTAAAGTGGAGGCCCTCTAACTGTGTCCGTCTGTCCTGCTGCACAACTTAAGTGGGATGCACATCAAGTTAAATCCTTCCTGTATAAAGTAAATAAATATTCAAGTCTGGATGTGTACTTTGCCTCATTTACGGGCTTCTAATATATTTGGTTTATAAATGACGGAGTCTGCGCGCTTTTCGATTTTCAGTGGTACACTATTGGTACTCCTGCGGTAAAATACAATCTTTATATGGCCGGTTGCGTCTTGAACTGTTAACGCGTCGTCATCGTTGCACCACAATCATAGAATCATCCACCATCAAACATGACGGAACTGGGTGTAGTTTTGGCAATTTCGTTGCTTAAAATCATATTAAAAGTACAACAGGACGTCATGTTTTTTTAATAATTCAATAATTTGATTTGAAAAGCCATTTTTTTCAGCACAGCCATACAAATTCCATCAGACGTTGAAATTATCATACTATTCTATTCAAATCCACAACGAATTGTGGGTAATATGCCTTGGCCGAGTCCGCGTCGATGCAGGCTAAGCCGAAGTGCAGAAAAAGGGAGTGGCGCAACTGAGCCCTTTGCAGAATTGGGACACCCAAAACACTCGCACCCTCGACGGGAACGTGCTGTTGTACAAGTGTGGTTAATGGGATTGGGCAATTAAACATTCACACCAATCGCTAGATGCAAAATGCATTCAATACAGTCAGACGTTTCAAGCTCAACAGAAAAATGTCCACGTAAACGTTAATAACCACAAATATCTCAAGCTATAAAATCTAACATATAATAAGAAGAATGGTGGTGTGAAATCAGTCCATCTAGTCACTTATGTCATAATAAAGATTTCAAGAATAAGCAATAAATATTTGGGTGGCTGAAGACTTTTTGAAATGAACGTATCAATAGTGTATAAAAAAAATGTTTTTCATGTTCAATTGTTCTAAGTTGTTGTTCTTTTTTGTTGTTGAAATCACTATAATTAGTGTCTCAATAGTATTTCGTTCAACTACAACAAATTCAAAGTTGTTTAGCTGTCAGCTATTGTTTCACTGCTGTTTACTGATGTTTGAAGGTTTTGTCGCAGTATCAATATTTAAATAACTGATCTGTTTTGTCAGCCATTGCTTGCATAGCTTCAGTCACTGTCATTCTTTACATCATACAATATTACGATATGTCAGTTAAGATGACTTTCTATCAGCAAATATGATCATGCTATACCGCCCCAAAAAAGGGTGCAACCAAATCTTTTCTGGTGCACCCAACTTAGTGTAGAGCCCTGCATAGTTGCAATTTGCTATTCACAAATTCAATAATGTTTTTGTCCTCAGGCTAATGTCTGATATAAAAGTAGTGCTTTGCCACCTTCTTGTAACATCTGTAGGCAGTTATAAATCGTTACTCATCCTTCAGTTGGCAACAGTCCCTACCCCCTGCAAATAGAGGGGGAATATCATTATCACACAAATATCTTATTCCGTGGCTTGTGTCTGTGTTGGTCTCAGGTCTCCGTGCTCTGGTGAGCATTTTGCAGAGCTGGTACACGCTCTTCACGCCCACCGAAGCAACCAGTATTGTTGCGGCCACCGTCATGTCGCACAACACCATCATGCGCCTCAGCCTGGATTACCCGCAACGAGAGGAGCTGGCCAGTTGCGCGAGGACGCTAGCGCTCCAGTGCGCTATGAAGGACCCCCAGAACTGCGCCCTGTCCGCTCTGACTCTCTGCGAGAAGGACCACATCGCCTTTGAGACGGCCTACCAGATTGTGATCGACGCGGCGTCCACCGGGATGACCTACTCGCAGCTCTTCACCATCGCCAGGTACATGGAACACAGAGGCTACCCGCTGCGCTCATTTAAGTTGGCCTCCCTCGCCATGACCCACTTGAACTTGGCTTACAACCAGGACACACACCCAGCCATTAATGACGTTCTGTGGGCCTGTGCGCTCAGTCACTCTCTGGGGAAAAACGAGCTCGCCGCAATTATTCCCCTGGTGGTGAAAAGTGTGCACTGTGCCACTGTGCTGTCTGATATCCTGCGGCGATGCACCATGACGGCACCGGGGCTCGCCGGCATTCCCGGCAGAAGGAACTCTGGGAAGCTGATGTCAACGGACAAGGCGCCTCTGCGGCAACTCCTAGACGCTACGATCTCGGCGTACATCAACACCACGCACTCTCGACTCACACACATCAGTCCGCGGCACTACGGAGAGTTTATCGAGTTCCTGAGCAAAGCACGGGAAACTTTCCTGTTGGCGCAGGATGGCCACATTCAGTTTGCCCAGTTCATAGACAACCTCAAACAAATCTACAAGGGCAAGAAGAAACTCATGATGCTGGTCAGGGAACGATTCGGTTGACCCCAGACAACCCCGCTTCCTTTTAGGGATCATCCTCTTCAGGAAGTAGTTCATCTTCTATATTTCTATTTAAAATTCTTTTGAATTCCTTGTGTTTTTACTTCTTAAGTTGAGCCATTTGTTGACTAACATTTTTTGTCCAGTGTGGTGGTTTTGTTTGTTGAATGTGAACCAGGAAGTGTTCGCAGTGCATTGCTCTACTTCACTGAAAATGCTAAGATAGGGCAAACGGCTCGATATGTCAAAGATAAACAACAAAACACGACTTCTTTGCCCGCTTCCGACGAATGTTGAATTACACGGGGGGAAAAAAAGTCATAAGATTGTGAAAAGCAGAACTAGCTTTCATTTGTATGTGGCATGCGATACAAAACCAAAAGATTAGTTGAACAGGTTTCTTTGAGACTGAAGCAGCTGGGATGAAGTGGGCTTTACAAGTGGAAGAAAAAAAAATAAAGAACCCACTGAGGATGACGACACGCACAGTGTTACTATCATACCTCAACTGTATTATTTATCAGCTTTAACGTCCCTGTTGATAAATCACCTCGTTTCATTCAGGGCCTTTAAATGGAGAGGGGAAGCCACAACAACAGCGCGGTGAAAAAATTCCAAAGACTTGACCAAAACCAGTGTCGACCAACTCCCATAAATGTTCATTGCAAGCATCGGAAGTGCTGTTCTACTTTCAGATCCATGCACATACGTATCATAGTTTGAGATAACTTTGTAATATTCTTCCACTAATCTAAATGGTTTGGACTGCATGACTATTTTCGCACCCGATTTCAAGATTTTAATGTTCAGCAATATATAGTCGAGCCTCTGCGTTTTTCTTCACTAAGCCGCAAAAAACGTCTGGTATTGGGCCGGAAAGTTTGAGATATATTTGGGCCTCGTTGATATCGGCGAATGTTCCATCTGCCTGTAGCTGAAGTTCTCTTTCCATCATAAGATCTTTTGTGGGAACTTGAGAATTTCCCAACTAAACTTCCTCTTTGAAAGTAGTAAATATAGTTTGGTTGCTTGCTGACGCTTCTCAAAAAGTATCCCCCGGAAAAGGAAGGGGACTCGTTATAGTTCAACAAAATGGAAAGCATTGGGGAAAATAATTCAAAAGAACACATTCTAATATTTGTGAAAAGCCTCAAAAGAAATCTTAAACAGCACTAACAATAAAGGTGTATATGATTGGTTTCTAATACTACTTGAAATCTCAATCTGGGCCAACATTTTTGACATTCATTCAAATTCAAGGTCATTGTTGATAGTTTTAATTTGAGCTCCTGTAATTGGTTGGCATTATTGGAACTTGTGTTCATTCTGCAGCTAGAACGTTAATTACTGGTCGGACGCAACGTCATCATACAAGCACTTCACACAGATACCTCTTAAGTACGTTCCTGCCACTTTCAGCATTTACTTCATTTATTTATTGATGTTCGCTAACTTTGTGTGACGAAGAACGGCAGTCAAAAAAAGGGACATTTTCCTTGCATGTTTTTTTTTTTTAGTACATTCCATCAGAGGTGATCTTCCATGTCACCTATCCACTATTTCTTTCTTGCGTTTTTTTTTTTTAATTGAAGAAACAGAAGAATTTAAAAGAAAACAAGAGGCTAAACTTAGTTCTCAGGGACATCACTTAATGAAACAAAACAAAAAAATAGTAGCATTAAAGGGAACTCAATCCCCAGAAAATCTTTGCAATAAAATGTTCTATGCACCTTGATTTGTCTAAACATAATATTCTGATTAATATTGTTTGTGAAATATGAGTTAAGCAGTCAAATCCAACCGTTGTTAGACATCTCTGGGTACAGCCATCTTGTCACTTTCTGTTGACTAAAAATCACAGTGCTCAGCGCTCAGCTAATGACCAATCATGGCTTACATGTTTTCTGAAGCTGAGCCATGATTGGTCGTTATCAGAGCCCTGAGCAACTCTGATGTCATTTGCAGTCGACTACAAATGGCAAAATGGCCGCTCCCTGTAATGGACAAAAACGGGTGGATTTTACTGCTTAACTCATAACCCACAAATGGAAAAAAAAAGTCAGAATTCTGTGTTTCGACTAGTGGGCCCGCATAGAACATATTCTTGGAAAGCCAATTTTGGGTTGACTTCCCCTTTAAGCATTTAAAATATTGTAAATATTAAAGTGTCAATTCAGAAAATTGTAAAATTCTAATTATTTATGATAAGTATGTTGTATTTGATTTTTATTTTGTTGGAGTGGGTGGGAATGTACTTGAACTGTTTGGGATGTGGGGGATTTGACAGCATTTTTGTAAGAGCAAAGACTTTTCTCAGGTGCTCCTGTGTACATTTCTGTTTTGCTATATTTTACTGTTATTGTTTGTATTTCTTATTTCTATATGTATTTTTTTTTAGATTTGCAATGAAAAAAGGTTAAAAAAAAAAGAAAAAAAGCGGCATGTAAATTGAGGAAAATGGGCACAGATACATACTTAAACCTGACTATGCAGAACCACTTGGATGGGCTTCTAAAGATGGCCCCTTAAGTGCGCAAGATGAGACGAAGTGGATGGAACCACTATTAGAGAGGCGGGTGGGGGAAACGCAAGAAAGCCAAGGATCGGCTTGCTTTACAATTGGACAATGTACAAGTAGCTGACTTGGCTTCGTTGCAACATATGGAAGAGAGCTAAACATTTAAACTGGGAAAATGCCTTTCTGACCTATCAATGTACAAAGTATGTTTGCTTTACTTCTTTGTGGGTTTGATTCAATCAGGACTCAAAAGCCTTTAGTGTCTTCTCACGGTGCCGTCATGTGGTGGCGCTTCTACCTGCAGAAGAGAGAAAACAACACAAACGTCACAAAAAGCAACTATGAACAAATGGGTTGGCCTTTTGGATGACCTCAATTCCTTGTTTTTAATCTATGGTTTCATATCTTCTGTCAAATTGTTTGGTCACGGGCCCATCCCACAAGCCATCAGCCTTTCTTGATGTGGCCAACTTTAATAAGCATTGGTGACATTGATGCTCTGCAGTAGACTTGCTTGAACCTAATGCTGCATCATTTAGAAGATGAAAACTTGTGCTTGAAGAAAGAATCCATTAAAAGAACACATGACTGTGGCATATTCTTGCTCCGGTTGCTTGAACAGGAAGCTCCAATAAGCTGCCTTTACCGTGATTTATCTTGTCCAACCGACAGCATCGTGACTTCCTCCCTCTAGTTTTGTCTGTTTACGCTTGCAAGAGGAAGAGGAGCTTCACGTATTTTTACACAACCGTTCCTTTTTTTTTTTTTCTTTCCTAGGAGAGTACTATTTGCTGGTAGCATTCATTCACTAGTTCACCTACTGTTTGCCCATTTGTTTTCTTTTGATTTTTTTCTAACTTAAGGGAATTTTGAAAGTGTTTGTTGCCTCTTTGTGCTACTGATTATGAAAAGGTATTTCCAGTATTTGTTGCCACAGAAGTATGATAGCTTAACATCAACACTTTTTTAATTTGTATTTTTTTTTTGGTGCAAATTCTTGAGCTACTGTCTATAAAGCAAGAATTTATTACTATTTATGTATCACTACTACCATTTTATATTGATTTGTGTTGGACTCTCAGTGCTTTTCTATGAATAAAGTGTGAAACACGTTACTTTGTCTTAGACTATTACATTTACACGTGTGTGTGCAGAACGAGATTTATCGGGCCACGGGAAATGAGCTAATTTATTTCAATTATCTCAAAAGTCAAAGAAGTGATTTCTATGTGCTCTTAATCTTTCACATGCACACACACACAAACTCACTGGCCTCCACATTTTTAAAGGATAAAAAAAAAAGCATCGAACATTGCTCTGGCTTTGTTTTACCTTGTCAAACTAATCTGGTGGTAAAATAGACTGAGAATAAATAGATGATTAACTGTAACTAAATAGATCAACAGATGAATTACTCTCTACCATAAAATCAGTTTTGTTTTCAGCTTTTTATTAAGGATCAAAGCCTTTTTCTTTTACTCATTCTGATAAAGGAGGGTTAAACATGTCTTTGTCTCTACCCGACTTGATTTTTGAAATGCCTGCAATGTTGGTATTAGCTGAGCTTACATCTCTCGAATGCACTTGATACAATACAATACAATTTTATACAGCGCATTTCACAACAGCAATTAGAACACAAAAACAGATACTGTACGTGTGTTCCGGACATGCTCCATCGCAGAGGTGGTTTGAGGTTCTCCACTCAGTTCCACTTTTTTTGTAGTCCTCCACTCCACCCCAGAAAAGCATCAGCTGCGATAAATTAAAAACCCTCCGAAGCAACCAGATTAGGACTAAATGAAGCACACGGAGGCTGATGCACTTTCATCAATCTTTCTCATTTATCTCTAATCAGAATATTTTTCTTCTATTCCTCCTTCAACACCCCTTTTACGTTCATTACAGATTTCTTCACAGCCGTAAAACTAGACAATCAGACCATCAAGATGTGTAAAGTGCACACTGAGTGTGTGTGTGCGTGTGTGGAGTAAAATCATCGCAACGTGCGTGCGCAGAACTAGATTGATTGGGCCACGCTAAATGAGCAGATTTATTTCTATTATCGCAAAAGTTAGAGAAGTGATTTATTTGTGCTTTTTCTCTCTCACATTCACACAAACTCAGAAAACTCAAAAAAAAAAAAGGTGTCGAACATTGCTCTGTCAGATAGCCGTGTTGGAAACAATAAATAAAAGTATATAACTTTGTTGTAGCTTCTTCTCGTGGGTCCAACATTGTGAATGCTGAGAGACAAGCATTCATTATTAATGGAATGAAAAAGCAACAGAGTATTGTACAATTTCACACAGTTCCCATGTGTCTTCAGAAAAGATTGCTGACATTCTTCCATCAAAATACACAAAGCATTAAAAATTACAGGACTCTTAATATGCACTTTCAAGTCACAAAATAAACAATCTATTAATCTAGGGACTATTTGTGGTGTTTTCCGAGATTTGGGGTCTTTAAAGACACATTCACAGTTCACATTTGCGTCCAGAATGAAAATGAATGGAGCTTCCACAAAGCCACAACTGGCTGATTCATTCTCTATACTCCACTGAGCATGCGCCCACACAGACTAATTTACATTTTCACTTGTGAAGGCACCACTTCAACACCAAGCAGTCGAATGACACATACTATAAATTAGCGTAGTAGCATGACAGCTGGCATTGGCAAACCTAAATTGCCCACAGCATCACATAGACAACTTAGCTGAGCATACAACGACATGCTGGTTATTGAAAGCTAACGCTGGTGCTTGTGCGTAATCAAGCAGACGGACTCTGGACATCGCTTGAGAATGCCGGATCGGGGGACGACTCAGCGTGGTGGCAATTATCATGTAAATTTGCCCAATACTGACATCACAAGTCAAAAAATCTTGCTTGTGATGCATTTGCAGAAAAATGAGGAGTAATAGAGATATTCACTGGATATATAAAACACAATACAGCGAGTTGAATAAAGAGTTGGACTCAAAATGCGGTCATCAAAGACTATATTCGTAGTTTCTATTAAATTCAGAATCACACCACTTGAATTCTATCTGCTGTCACCCCGATGAGGCTGTGCTGTGACATTAACAAACAAAATCCAATACCATTTTTGGGCCCCAATACAGATTCCGTGACCACTTTCCGATACCGATATCACACAATTTGAAAAAAACAAATTTTAGAGCAGTTTTTCCTATAATTCTAAAGAACTTCATACTCACTTGGGTGTAAAATCATTCCTGGTTCATATTTTAAATCATCACTTAATAAGTATCTGAAATAACGCGTTGAATAAATGTCTATTCCCATGTTGCCCTTTATGCTGGTAAGAGTGAGACATGGGTTAGATATTCACATGAATGTGCATTTGTAAAAAAGCAAGTTGCAACATTTGGACATCGAAAATATATTCTGTGATTGTAATAGCCATGTGCAGCCTGAGGGCAGGTGGTCGCTGAGGCAAAAAGGGTCGCTAAGTCCGTTCTGTGCTCATAACAATGGTGAACTCCTGTGCTGTTTGCAGTTACTCTAATTCAGTGATTCTCAAATAGTGGGGTGCGCCCCCCCAGGGGTACATGCTTTTTTTCCGCCGTAGTACAGCTAAACGATAGTTTTGGGACAGAAATTGCGATATCAGGCAACGCAAATTTGAGATAGTCACCGCTTCGTTTTTTTGCCCCGGGTTTACGCAGTAGGTCACGCAGTACTGATTTAAAAAAAAAAAGCGTCACCCTGCCGCTCGTTAATTTCTTTCGGCGCTACTTGAATGCTCGCCGCCTAGCTATCTTGCGTCGCAGCAGTATGAGCTTTATTTGGGCTATATCAAAGTCCGTGCACAGCAGCAGCAACGAGCTGCGTGATGACAAATAAACAACCCCACTATCAAGTAGCCTTCTAAACGAGGGGGCGAACGAGGGTGCGCTAAGCGTGCTAATCGCTAAAATTAATTACAGAGTAATAAGTGCTTTGATGTACGCTCGACTTTTAACAGAAGTCTGACTCCAACCGCGTTTGGGCGGAGAGCCAGCGGCTCTGAACAGAAATGTTGTATTGCAATCATTACGTATCAAAACATAAAATAAGACGACGGCTGCCTTAGCAATTTAGCAGACGTTCTCAGACCGGAACACGGAAACGGATGACATCATCACGACGAAGAGGTTCGCTGTCAAACTGCAGTAAATATTTATCATCTCATCAATATTTGCACCACAGAGTACTGAGTTTCGAGATCCACACAATAATAGTTCTCAAAATTATATTTCTTACCAATATAGCTTTGCTAAGGAGCATTTTTGACATAATCTAACATTAATATACAAAGGAAATGTACATTAAATTGTTTTCTTCTTGGTAGGGGGGGGCGTGACGGAAAATAATTGAGAACCACTGCTCTAATTGATCAACTACAGATTTTTTTTGTGATACCAGTAGCGATTCTAAACTGGAGAGAAAAAAAAACCAAAGTGTGAAAGACGACGAGCAGAGCACAATGGGTATCACATCTTTGACGTGACCACTTTACGCCATCACAACATACACGAATATGCTCTGATCACTTCATATCAGATGTTTTTATATTTCATGTGCAGTGGGTCATAGGATTATCCTTTAGTTGTCAAATTTGAGGCTGAAGTTTTGCTTACCTGTTTGCATTTCATACCTATTCAAGTCTTAGTTCACATTTTAGTTCACATTGCCATTCAACATGAATGTGTTGATTATGTCAAAATACTTTTTGATATTTTGTTGGAATATCATAAAAGAATTTTCATTAGTCTTGCACAACTTTTCACACAATGATCCCAACACTTTACACTTAGTTTTGATATCTACTGAGGGATATGTTACATACAAGCGTGTCTCTTTGTTTGCAGCTAGTAAGCTAAATGCTAAATGTTAACCAAAAGTAACTTACCTTTACTGTCACCAGACAAAGATTGTTGTGTTGAAAGCAGGAAAGCAGGTTTTTTCTCCAAACTCGTCATATGTAGACTAATGACCGTTAACGCCAACAATGGCTGAGGCTACTCATTGCGTGCGCGGGCCCTCAAATATGTCGGCGGAAACTAAGCATTGTGGGTCAAATGGCATCAGAGATAAGGGTCTATAGCGGTAGCTTGGCTGGGCATGCACTGCACACGTGCACACATCAGTGAGTGTCATGCAGGGGCAAGATACGAAGCGCTTTGTTCAAAATTCTACGTTAATATCGGTCATCTGTGCATTATTTGTTAGTAGCGGATATCGATACAAGCGTTTTAACACCGTATCGGACCCTCTCCCGATACTGGTATCGGTGTCAGTGTAACACCAGGATACACCAGTGTTAGCACCAAATTGCCACTAAAATAAATTAGATATCTTGTGAGAAAACAGAAATATTAAGAGATTTTTTTCTTCCAATTTTTTTTCATTATTATTTTTTTATCAATTTGGGTTTGTAAAAAAAAATTTTTTCTTTTTTTTTCTCAATGGACATCTGCGGAAGAGGGTGAGGGCCAGTTAAGGGGAAAAAAGATTGGAAAGATTCTGACCTTGTGCTCACTTCTGAGAAAAAGTGAGGATTCTGACTTCAAAGCGGGAATTCTGACTGAAATCAGAATTCTGAGAATTAAGTCAGAATTCTGATTTTAAAGTGGGGTTTCTGACTTTAAAGTCAGAATTCTGAGAATAAAATCTGAATCCTTCCAACCTTTTTTTTCCCTTCATGGCCCTAATCCTCTTCCGTAGACATCAATTATGCTCGGAAATTTTGCCTTTGTGGGCTGGCCCAGTCCAGATAACACGGTCAGCTACAAATGCATGTTTAAATAAAGAAAAATGTTTGCGCAGAAAGTTTGAATTTGAGGATAAAATTTGTGAATGACATGAAATCTGTTGAAATAATGAGAACGCCAAAGTTCACCTTGGCCATGACTTGAATATTTAGTTCAAAACTAATGATTTATTGGCTTGGCTTTAATGTTTCTATCCTGCAAACACGATAGTCATACTGCGTGCACGTCTGACTCGGACAAAGTGGGCCGTGTGTGCATTTGGGTGGATGTGAGTGTGTTTGGGGGTGGTTCCTGATAAAGCACTGATAATAGTGTCCCTCCATGGCGGATGATGTACAGCCTGCTGTCTCCCCAGGCAGATTGGATTTTCTGGGCATCTGATTTGCTGAGCGATGGGGCCTGGCCTTCCCTCAAATGGACACACAGTCACACACAAACACGTTTTTCAATCCAGATTTCATTGTATTTGTGTGGCAATCATGCTCAGGGAAGTCAACACGCACAAGCACTAATACACACGTACTGTGCAATTTAATACACAGTGAGCACATTTTCCTGGCAAAGCCTTTAAAGGCAACTTGCGCACAGAAATTGATCTCCATTTCTAAAGAGCAGCGATTCATTGTTGCACCCGTCTCTCTTCCACACGTACTGTCACTTTGTTCCCCGATGACCCACTGACACACACCCCAAGATGATTCTCTCTTACCTAACAATCAGCCACAGTTTTTGTCCGGTTGTCTCTGCAATTTACACAAAAGAGGGCACAACAAAAGGCTGTGTGTGTGTGTGTGTGTGTGTGATGTGTTTATGGTACTCGAGCAACACAAAAGCAAGAGATGAATGAAAGCCCACCTTCATTTAAGCAAGAATCACTTTTGTCCATCCACATGGTGATGAATTCAGCTGCTTTAACGTGTGCGTGCGTGTGTTTAAGGTCTCTTCGTGTGGTCATCAAGCCTCTACTTGATTTTTTAAAGAGAACATCAACAAAGCGACGGGAAGTGCCACCTGTTGGGGAACTGAGACAGTCAAAGTTCCTAACTAGTTTTCCTTTCTCCCTCGATTGCTTTTGCAAAATGTAGCCATTGAGGGATATTGTAGAAGAAAAAAAAAGAATGCAAATATGTCTCCACCTCAAATTCAGATTTTTGTTCCATGGTAATTGTATTAATTTTCCCAGATTCATTGCATCGTATATACTGGAGTTGAACTACTTCAAGGTATATATGGAAATTAGATTTTTTTTCTGGGGGGTCTTTTTTCCACCAATTAGATTACAGCCGATGTCAAATATTATGTAATCTGCCCAGGGCCTTCAGAATGACTTGTGTATTTTTTAGCAATTGGCCTGTTTTCGTTATCCAATAATATTTCAAATTTGTCCTCTCAAGCCCATCAAGCCGGCCCTCAATGACGCCAGCAGCTTTCCGTCCTCTGACTAGTTGTTCAGAGCAAGCCGAGTTCCATAACTATCCGTACACATTGCTGCATATTATGATCATCATCTCTTGTGAGTGTGATTTATTATTCATGTTTTTATTTTCTTTTTTATGTATTATGAGATAAACATAGCACTTCAGAATTGTGTCCAATTGTGTTCTGTTAAAATGGGAACTAATAAGAAGTGGCTAAAAAGGTGCTTTAAAAAAACAAAGCAAACCATGCTCAGTTGCTTTATATTTCACATTGTCAGATGAATATACCATCTTTATTATTCTGCTTACATATTTTTTATTAGTGGGAGTTTTAGTGGCATCAAAATCATTTGATGCAATTTAACGATTGCGACGGGGGGATCTCAGTGGTTTCTTCACTTAAATTCTTAAAAACTTCAACCATATAGTTGTGAACTGAAACAACCCTTGCGTAGCAGTATTTTTTATACAGGCTTGACAAATGAAGGATTCATGTTGTCGTAAAAGGGCATCAAGCAAACATTCTTTTGTAAATCTCTCTAAATACATTTGTACTCAGTGAAAGAATTCATTGATAACATTTAGTAGAAGTTCTATTAACTACATCACATTGAGGTACATTTAGCTAAATGTACGCTGTTAGTTACATCAGGCTCATTCTGCTTATGTGTCCCGCAGTGAAAATGAGTTGGACACCCCTGCTCTATGGTGGTGGGAAGTGAAGTCCTTTATACAAACAATGTAGACAGAATTTGGCACAACGGCATTAAAAATGAACACTGGAAGAAAAATAAATATTTTCAGTCTTACAATACAATTCCCATGAGCATTTACATCTGAAGAAGCCTTTTAGATTCCAACACAACAACAAGCCCAGAAACAACAACCGGATTTAATGGAATCTGCTTATGTGGTGTTCTCAGCAGGGGAAAACACGATTTGGGATTAGGTGATCTCGTTTTGTAATTCCTACTGTAAAACGCCTCCACCCTGATTGCACTGATTTCCTTTTCATTTTATTTTAGGAGCATTCTTTATTTGGTTCATATTACTGTAAATGACAATATTTTACCTCCAACCTGGCTACAGGGTGTCTTGTGGTACTGATCCAGAATCCACTTTTGCATTACTTCAAAAGTCACATGTATACATGCAGAAGTATATTCAAATAAATATTCCCAACAAATTAGTTTAGTAAATTAGTATACACCAAATCCAGATTCATTACCGGCATAAAAAAAAAATCAGTTTTCATTGCCACTGGAGGTACTAAATTTATGATAATTCTTGTATTCATTTGAAATAGGAACGTCTGCATAATGATATCAGAATCCGAATCAGAAATCCCTTTATTGTCATTGTACTCAATGTACAACAAGATTGGAGCGCTACCCTCGCCAGTGCAATATAACAATTTATTTAAATATATCAATGAAATGAATTAAATAATAGAAAATAAATTGAATTGAATAAATGAAGCACATTACGTTGCAGTTCTACAAGGTAAGGGTGGTTGTGTGCGAGAGTTCAGCAGGGATGGCTCTTGGGAGGAAATTGTTTTTCAGTCTGTTAGTCTTGGTTTTGATGCACCTTTAGCGCCTGCCAGAGGGCAGCAGGTCGAAGAGTGAGCTCGGATGAGTATTGTCTTTGATAATCTTGTGAACTCTGCTGAGGAACCGGGTGGGGTAGATGTCCAACAGGGAGAGGAGAGGGCAGCCAATTATCCTCTGTGCTATTTTGACTGTCCTCTGGAGCCTCACTCTTTCTGCCTCAGTGCAGCCGCCGTACCAGGTAGAGACACAGTAAGTCAACAGGCTCTCGATGGACTTGTGGTAGAAGGCCACCAGCAGCTTCTTGTCCAGGTTGAATTTCCTGAGACACCTTAGGCAGTGCAGACGCTGATGGACCTTCTTTACCACTGCTGGGGTGTTGTGTGTCCAGGAGAGGTCATCTGAGATCTGTATTCCGACGAACATGAATGTGTGGACCCTCTCCACACACTCCCCTTTGATGTAGAGGGTTGGGTGGTACAGTCTTGTTCCTAGTTGTTCTCTTGGGAAAAAAAAAACATGTCTAGCTTCTAGCTTTTGCCTGGCTTTGATTACTATATATATATATATATATATATACATATATATATATATATAAGCTCCCTCTCTGTCCACTTTTAAGACCCGTATGAAGACACATTTTTAATCTTTAGCTTTCAACTTACAATGAGACAGTCACTGTTCTGCTGTTCTTCTCGTATCTATCAGAATCAGAATCAGAATCAGAAATCCCTTTATTGTCATTGTACTCAAGTGTGCAACGAGATTAGAGAGCTCCCCTCTCCAATGTAATACAACAATAATTCAGTTAAATATATAAATTAGATAAATAAGAGAATAGTTAGTGTGATGGAAAATAATACTGAATAGGATATATAAAAACACATCACGTCGCTGTTCTGCAAGGTAAGGGTGGTCGTGTGTGTGTGTGATATGTTTATGTGTTTTAAGTAGTTGGTTCTATATGCCATTTTTCGATAATCAATTTGTGTATACGTGAATAATTTCTCTAAGGTCGCAATAACTGTTCATGTGCAGTCCTGTTTCTCACGACAAAACAGTTTTGTACATTGTACACATAGGCGACTCCGTTTTTTGTGCAGTGCTTTGATTTGGATTACATATTCGATTTTATATGACAATTTTTAATTGATTTTAAAACAGGCAAAATGGTTGCCACACTGCACATTTGTACGACGATGTTATACAAAATTCATGTAACATGGCAACTTTTTTGGGATTCATCCAATGGCAATAACTATAGGTAGTGTTTTGAATTAAATGTAATGAACTAAGTAAAAAAAAAAAAGTCTGTTGCATGTCTTCCATGTTTGTGTTGTGTGCCGCAGCAGGCCTCCAATTTATTTGGAATGTCGCTGTGCCATCAAAGGATATTGTCTGATGAAATGGGAATAAATTAGAGAATTGATGAAAGTCATTTTATGTGTAGGGGAAATTGTGAAGACGGTTCTGTGGGAATTAATAGGACAGATTCCTCTGAAAAAACACACACACCAATTTCATTATACAGTACAGTTAATATGATTGTTGACGATGCTTCACACCATTAAAATGAATCAATACTATGCTCTCTGTCAAATATATAATCCATAGAGAGAAAATAAACTTGAAAAGAATGCATAATATACTGGATCCCGTGTGTGTTGAGTGGATCAGCAAGTCAACAAATATACTGCAAACATTCTTGTGTAGTAAGAAAATAACTCAAATTGTAGATGGGTTCAGTGCTCTGTTGGGCTTCCCCGCCTCAGACCACCATCAAAACTGATCCCACAGCGACAATTCCCCTGCTAGAACTATTTGGCCAACCTTGCATTTTCCACCAAAGCTGCTTTTAAGATGATGCGCTTTGATTGAATCTGTTACAGCTTTAAAGCTTTATCTCCACTTGTATTTCGGAGCACTTGAGTGTACTTGGAAGTGTGCCGTTGTGCCATTAATACCAATGTCATGTCTTTCAACATGAATGTGTTTATCGTGTACACGTACTTGCGGGAATGGGGTCATCCCATTCAAAAACGCATAATCCACTCCCACCAGATTGATACATTTGAGATTAATAGAAAATCTTGTCCTAGAAAGCCATTTGTTGATACTCAACACACATTACATAGAGTTGAGGGACGTGATTTAACGTACATATTCTGTATAGGACGGACATTGCGTTTGTTTACCTCGGTATTGTCTTTGAAAAATATATTAAAAGTGTTTGGATAAAATGCCTTTAGGATTTCTCCATTAAAAAGGTTAACGGTTAAGATTGGAGTTGATGAAAGTAAGTGATTAGGAGACAAAGTGCATCGGTAACTAAGCAAGCTTGTGCTCGTTTACCATATGCTAGCGCGTCTTGGTAACCACCTGCCTGAATCTAACCTGGAGTTCCTCATCTCTAACATCACCTAAAAAAATATTCATGTTCGAATACCAGCAACTAATAAAAGTAAAAGTACACTATAATGCGACCCCTAGCACAAAATCGAAGCAGACCGGCCATGTTGCCCAACAACGACGAGAAAGACGGATCCTTTTTACCTTTAGCGCAGATGCGAATGACGTCAAGATCTGCACACTGGAGAATGTTTTTAAATATCAAATATAGTTAATCATAAGTTCCACCAAGTGGTGTCACAACCACAAATACGTTCAACGCTCCTCGTTTACATGCCAACATGGTGAGCACTGCTCAAGGCAGCAATTAGCTTTCAGCCGCTAAACAGACCAGGTTAGCAGAACAAAATCAGCTTCTTACCAGCTAAGCATGGGGCTCCATGTTGTCTTATATTCATGAAAAACCGTTTTAAAATATGTTATGTGAAATAGTGTATACTGTCCAAACATGACTGAGCTCGTGAAAATGATGGCCTTAAATTCAGACTAGTTACAGAACTGTTTTCCGAGAAATGTTTCGTATAAAGCTAGACCAACGACACTTGACTCATCTCTTGAAAGTTTTATTTCAAATCCAGCGTGATGGTGTGAAAAGGCAAATTCATTAAAACTATGTCAAATCAAATGAAGAATTGATATATTGTCATTTTTCAGGTTATGTACGTAGGATTCTTACAAAATCAATCCAATATTTAACATTCATGATCATTTTCTAGATGCTTTGCTGTCTACATTTGTTTGACCATCTGTTTTGAGTGTCGGTGCACCGCCTCCACGAAGGCGCCCACATTCTCTGGATCCATGTCGGGATAAAGACCGTGGCCCAGATTGGCAATATAGCCTCGGGTACCGAAACCTTCCAGCATGTTCTTCACAATGTCTGAAATACGTTCCTGAAAGAGGGATGGAAGAACAAACATAGCTCAACCAAGGTTCGACAACAACATGGGATATATATATATTTTTTCCATTTCCTTCAACTGGGTCGGGAATGAACTGCTAGGTATATATGTGATGTGTTTTCACAAAATCAGGCATATGTCGAGGAGATTAGTTTTGAGTTGTTGACAAAAATAGATCGTTTGCGCAAAAATGCCAATTTTGTGATTCTTCCCATAATATCTTCCTGAAGGTCTTTGTTTTCATTTCCCAGTAGCCAAAATGTCAATATTTTAGTCAAAGTGATTAGTAGATAATTGGGCTCATAATTAAGGACTCCAGTGCTTGTTTTTGGCCGATGATAGCTAGCGTTTTGCAGGAATGTCCCAATGGGTATCTGATGTCATTTCCACATAAATAAGACAGCAATATCATGATTTTGATTTCTTATTGCTTGAATTGACATCAGATGCCCACTGGGGAGCTGAATAAAATCAACCGAGAGTTCCTCGACCGTTACATCACTGCACGAATGAATGATATAAACGGACAAAGCAACGAATAAAAGTCGTAATAATGTCACGACAGCAAGGACAGTCGGGAAGTTAACCCTTCCCTCAGAGCAGAAGCGAATGGAAGCCGGACAGTTTGTAATTAAAAGTTAATCGTCAGTTCCAGGACCTCTTTCTTTCTTTCTTTTTCCACTTTTAATTTAATGCTTTCTTTCTTTTTCCACTTTTAATTTAATGCTTTCATACACAATAACAAGTAATGTCATAATCACAGGGGCGTTAAACGCTTCTCTGTTTACGTGAAAACACAAGTTGAGAGTGGCAGTCGGCATATGCATGTAATGAAATACTTTTCCAAGTATTTAGTGGAAAAGTTTTTTTATTGAAATGTGTTGTATGTAATAATCCAATAATGCAATGTAAATAATGTTTTGAGCACTCCTCGATGTCGCATCTATGTATTGATATGTTCCTTAAATATTACGTTCAAGCAGCAGATTTATTTTATTTTAATATGGACAAATGTATTTCATCTATAGTATCTATGATAAATTATCAATAAACTTGATAGTCACAGACCACACAAAAAGGCTAATCTGGTAACAAAAAAAATCAGCAATCAAATTTCCTATTGTGGGAATTGACCCTAAAAAAAAAATTGCAACAATAGAATAAGCAAACTTTAGCAGACGATGCTTCAGGACATTAACTGTAAGCTTAATTGGAGTTCCAAAGTTGTTTTGGGGGTGAGGCCAAATCACCATTGTTGCCCTATTTCATGAAAACTCCGGCGGACTTTAAAAGGCTAAAATCTCAGATGTTGTCCTTATTTACTATTTGAATGTACTTTCGAGTGGTCTTTCAACACTTCCTTCGGGGTCACTATCTTTTTCCTAAGGTACTGGTTGCTAAGAACCTTTTAAAGAAGTTATGCCAAAATTTTAAACACGTTTTCCTCATTGTGAGGGAATTCAACTTGCCAACATTGATATTGCTGTAACATAAATTTTTGTGGTAATTTCATGAATTATACATTTTAATGGGAATTCAGTGTAGAATTACAATACATCAATATCTCAATTTTGATTGTTGGAGAAATAAGCCTGATGTTGTGAAAACGCATCACAAATACATAGAAAATAGGGAGAGGATAAACAATGGCAGCATGTTTGTGGGGCGCTAAAAATAGAAACAAAAGTTGGAAATTAATACATTCTTCCCAAATGAGTGCTGCTGAATTTTCAAATAACTACGGTTAGGTAGAGAGGCGTGTACGCTTCTCTTTGTTGTCGCGTGAATAATTTCCATGCAAACACGCACCCATGAAAGTCGGAAGTGCCAATTAATTTGTTTGTTACCTTGGGAGCATAAAGTGCACATGGGTCCATGTTTCCCTGAAGGCTAACTTTTCCTCCTGTCCGCTCACTGAATTGGAAAATGAAAACACACACACACATGCACACTGTACAGTGTTCCTCTTTTAAATGCAAATACATCAGATGTTCCAGCGTATTCAAGCAAATCTCCTCTTACAAATTAAGCTTTTTAAAGGGGACATGAAAAATTGACGACGACCCCAGTCGTCATGGCAACCAAATACAGTAAGTTGGATCAGCTGTCTGGTAGAGTGGTCCATCTTTTATGGAGTAAAAAGCCAAAGAAAATTTACATATATAGAAAAAATGGTTGAAATCTTAATTGTATGATATTCAAGCCGTTCCACTTCAGCAGTTCCAATGTACATTACATATTTGTGGTAGCAATCCAACTATACCAGCGGTTCCCAACCACCGGGCCACGCACTGGCCACTTTGGACCAGGCTGCGGTGGCCCGGACAGATGAGAAAAAAAAAATGTATAGTGCCTGGTGTGGTTTATTTTTATTTTATTTTGAAAAGTGACCAGAGTGTCTCTATTACATCTGTCTATGGCAGACTCTTGATGCATGTCAAGATACCAATTGTCTTGGTCATGTAATACTAATATTCAATCAAAAGCTAGTAAAATGAGTTAAAAAAACAAAAACAACAAAAAAAAAACAGATGCGCTTGGAAGTTAGTGTGTCCCCAAACATCACACCCTGAGCTTTCTGCTCTGTTCATCAAACATAGTATGCTGGTTAAATAATTACCTGTATGAATGTGTGTGTGCGTGTGTTACCGTGCTAAGCGTGAGTCAATGGTCCAGTCCAGCCCGACCACCTCATAGTGAGACTGAGACAGTGCCTCCAGAGCGTAATGAGCATCCTTTGCAAAAACGATCTGCTTACACACGTGTGCACGCACACACAAACACACACGAACAAAGTTAATTCACACAAAATATATTTGAGAAACCTCCTGAAGGCGCAACATGTTGTTGGTTTAATGCTGCCACCTATTGGCTAAAGAAACAATTACATGATGGGGAATTCTTAATGAAGCCTCTTGGGAAATGTATGATAGAAACACAAAGCGTTGCAAACAATAATGCAGCCAATTATAACAGAAGAAAAGAAAGAATAATACATTACAATGAATATCTAAATAAGCATCATCAGTTCAAGGGAATGGGAATAATACATGGTTATATTGGGTTGAAGATCTTGTGTATGTGCTCGTGTTCTCTCACCATGGGAACTTCTTGTCGTGCTTCCTTGAGTTTCTCTTTGACGCGGCGAGCTATGTCGTGAAGGTAAGGTAGCGAGAACGCTTGAAACTCCACCGGCCCCAAAATGCCGGCGTGGGACTCGAACACCTGCAGAGCCTGGAAAGTGAAGGGCGAGTCTTAAAATCAGAAGCTTGAAAAGGCAAATCGGGACAGGAGTTGGGGAGCCGCTTTACAAGTTCACAGAAACTGTGTAGTTTTTGCATAGTATGTAGTAGATGGAAAAAAAATAATAATTCTGCCCACTGACTGAGCCAAAGGCAGAAAAAATATTAAACATGATGATAGAATGAGCATGGTCGATTATTACAAAACTATTTGTCCATGTTTCTGGAATGATTATTACAGCAGGATGCAGTATGTGCTTTAGATGAAACTAAAATTATCCCAAAATTTTCAATTGTATTGTTTTGAATTAAAAAAAAATAATAATACTTGATGAAATTGAACCATAGTCATTTTGTGACATTCTAGATTAAATGTTCCTCGTAAAATAATTTTGTAATGCTACGCAAATGTTAGAACAAAATATGTTATGTCTAAATGGCTCAGTAAAGCAGCCGTTTAGTTTTTGTGTCCGAATTAAGTTTTGGGACATTGACATCATCATCATCATCGTCGTCATAGTGTATCAGTATCGGCACCAGGAGAGAAAATGTGACCTGGGCTCCAGCTGCGACCTGACCCAGCAGGTACTCGACTATCACATCCGTGAGCATCTTCAGCAGCATGTGGCTCGCCTCAGGATGTCGATACAGCCAACGCTTGGCCTTCGAGTGGGTGTTGGAACCGCCGCCTTCTATCATATAGGACATGAGCGTCCACTGTAAAGGGAAGGCAAATCGATTAAGAACACAAATAGTGAATAATTCAACATTTCCAGACTACTCTCAGAACCTCACCGGTGCTCCGGTGAACCCGATGAGCGGCACTTTGCCTTCAATCTTGTGTCTGGTCAACGTGATGGCTTGGAAAACGTAACCCAGTTCTTGGGCTACGTCCACTTTCACACGCAGACGCTGCAGGTCTTCTGGCTCCTTCAGAGGCTCTGGGAATGTCGGACCTTTGCCTGGCACCATCTGGACATCCATACCCATTGCCTGAAGGGAGGAAGGGAAGGATACAATATAATATGATCCAATGAAACTTTATTTATGTGGCGCATTTCACAACAATGAAAGCAAAATGTTTCCAGGCAATCTTCAACCTCACAAGCATGCATTTGTGATTCGTCAATTTGTCCCGTTCAGAATGACGGGGAGCTGGAGCCTATCTAAGATGACTTGCAGGGAAACGTTGACTACACCCTAGACCGGTAATCACTTTGTCATCAGGATATATGAAGAGACTGACATTCCACTGTCGGATGCATTCTTGTTGATGATGAAGGCTATTTCAACAAATTGCAGCTAAACTAAATATACATAACAGCTTCATAATTGTTTTTTCCAATGGAATATTTTGGCATCTGTTAACTTCTAGTGACTCTACAGGAGCTTTACATCTGCCTGTGGCCAATACAATGGCATCATAACTGCATAAACGCTGCCACTTGAGAGAAGCATAAGAGACGGATAACCAGGTTAAAGGGATACGTCACAATGTACGCCACTTGGAGCAATAAAAGGGTGATATTTTGTCGATAATTAATTTGATTACTTCATTATTTTTCATGCATATTTAATAACACTAAAAAAATTTGACAAATAATGTAGCATGTCACGTCAAAAACAGTTGTCAACTTTGGACTAGACCGCACAATAGCACATCGTTTCCAGCCAATTCTATAAAATAAGTCAACCGAGTGAGAGTCCACTTTTGATGTAAGCGATGCAGCGTGGACCAGGAAGTATAGCGGGCATGATGCTCATTCACGAGCCTCACACGCATGGTGAATGCTGTAATTAAGATGTCCTCTAACCTTGCGTGCATGATGAACGAATTGCTACTTTGGTCCTGTGTCTCAGCGGTTTAATTTTCGAGCGCAGACTCCGCTCACACGATAGACAAAACAACCAACAAGCTCTTGTAGTTTTTTCCCAAGCTAAAGTAATTGATTACGACAAATCAAGCCATACCAGTGAAATTAATGACGCCTTCTTTAAACACGACAATGTGGAAACGTGCTTAATCACAATTTCAAGTGTATTTATTATTTTCAATTGTTGTAAAGCTTGTGCCAGCAGAGTATGAATGCTTATTTTTCTCAAGTAAAGGTGCAATCTCTCATCATATGACAGTTGTTTGTTTGTCATGAATTTTAATGAAAAGACAATGTTTAATCAAATCAACAGTCTATGGTTAAGCTTACCTGTGGCACAACGAGGATGTCAGAAAAGATGATGGCAGCATCAAATGGAAAACGCCGCAAAGGCTAAAAGACAGAAAAATTAAAACGGTGATAAATGATAAATGAATAGCGCACATATTAATTTCAAGTAAGGAAAGGTGACTGCATAGTAGACATTCAGTAATTATTGTACTTAGTAGTACTGCGGCTTCTGTTACTATACTGTTTGCAATGTGCAATGTGTTGAAAGGGAAAAAAAAGAAATAATTAACATTATAAACCAGGAACAATTAAGCAAAACAATAATAAAAACAATAATACAAAAATTAAGTAAGATTAATAAGAGTGGTTCAGAAAAATTAAGGTCAATTCATATAGTTGCACTCACATCAGTTCATTTATTAGGTGGCATTTGTATTAGCTCCCCACCCCCAAATGTCATAGTTACAAAAGTTGGAATTGCCATTGGCCCAGTGGTATGTGGGGCGGAGTTAACTGTCACTCACTTGCCAGACAGGACATCCACCTCAAAAGGGTTCATTTCAGACAAGAATAAATTGTGTAAAGTACAGTTTGTTAGAATTCTTGACAGGTGGGATTTTCTTTTTTTTGGGGGGGATGGGGCAAAATTATGAGAAAGTTGCAAGCAGGAGTGAAACTTAAAAGTTAAGAAGTCATTCATGTGAAAAATCAAACAGCAATGCCATACCTGCAACGTAAGCTCACAGCAGGCGTCTGGCGAGCGGCATGTTTCAAAAAAGTCCTTCCCTGCCCTGAACTCACGAAACTCTGCAAATGTGACAAAATGTTAATCATACCAATGGCTGCTGCACAGTTAACCAGCTGTCTGGTTTGTGGACTAAACCAGCAAAAAGCTCCCATTACCTGGTAAGTATCTTCCAGCCTGTCTCATACACCAGACGGGTACATGCTCGGTTTGTTCACCTCGAGCTGCTCGCAAGAAAGTGTCATTCTGGAGTTGAGGGAAGTCTTCAGGGCTGGAGGGAACATCACATTATTGAAGGTACAAATTAGCTTCATATATTAGTGCTGTCAAGTGATTAAAATTTGATTAGTAACTAATTAATCACAAAAAATTTCCATAATTAATTACAATTAATCACATTTTTCAACTCCTATTTTTTGTGAAGCTTGCAAAAGATATTTACTTGAATAATATCTTGGAATGAATGCAAACTCACCAAATATGAAGTATATTTAATTCAAAGACTGTTCTAATAGCTTTCTTTGATTCTTAAATATGATCTAAATGGAGACATCTTTACAGGCATTTTTCTTCCAAACATTTCTCAAAACTCCAGCAGTGTTGGTTTGCAAGGCCCAGTGGTAACTTTAGTACAGTGTTTTGTTCTGAGATGATGTGTTAAAGATGTACAGCTAATATGGCATAATATTTGCAAAGTATGCAAATTATTTTTGAAGTAAATCAAACTGAGTTAACTGAGTTTAAATATTTAACCAAGTTAAAAAAACACTTTAATTTTGACAGCCCTAATATATATATATATATATATATATATATATATATATATATATATATATATATATATATATATATATATATATATATATATATATATATATATATATAATATGGATTTTTTAACAATAGAAGTACTACCAACAATAATCCCGCCTGTCAACTACAGCCATCCCACTCCCCAGTGGTGGCAAGGACAGATAAGACTTGTACATCTTATCACCTTCCAGCACCATAAAGACAGTTGAATAAAGAGTAGTAATAGGCACGTAATGCATCCACTAAATAAAACATAGCTGTGTGCTTCTTCATAAACAGCGGCGATTATACTATTACTATCACTATAACTAGTACTATTACTACTATTGGGGAGCCATGCTGTTATACTTGAATGCTTTTAGATTATTTGTGGCCGAATGAATTGGAAAGATGGCGTGTTTCAGACAGTTCAGTTCTTCAATCCCAGTCAATACAACAATGTCAAAATTACATTTTCTAAACTATAACCATCAGGAATGAATAGTTTATACAACTGCGAATGTTACTATTCGAGAGGCTTGTCAAACATGGACATGCCGAAAACTAGCCAGGCTTTCATAACGATGACAGTGGACTCCTCATAATGCCACTGGCAGCTAAGTGCTAACGTGACAGCATCATTACAGTAACAGTACAACGCGAATCGGACTACTTACAGGATTAATTCGCCCTTGCTCATGTCGGCCAACCTGAGAAACAGACGAGCTTTCTTTTTGAAGACGTCAACGGAGACATGCACCACCTCCACTAACACTTTGACTCGCTCGGACTCCCACAGCAACTGTCACTCACAGGGCGCGGCCATCTTGGACTCACGTGACCACACCGGAAACTTCAAATATTTCAAAATAAAATAACACTTTCGCCTCTATTCCAAAAATATGTCCCGTATGAAATTTGACGAGTCCTCCCCACACCAGTTTGATAAATATTTCTAATTAGCTGAAGTTACCTTAATTATATTCATCCATGTGAAGACACCAATGATGTTAATGATTTAATTTAACAGGATAGGAAAGAGACAAACGTCAATATACATCACTACATCTAGCAATCTTTGCAAGTGTTTACTTTTTTTTCATTCTAATGAATTTTTCTTTCTTCTTTGGAAGAGGTTCACAGGCTACTCATGAGATCCTTGGGGCTGCCTGGAGGCACCACGTTAGTAACACCTGCATTACAATATATACCATGTCATGTGATTAAAAACAGTAATATGATCTTTTATTTTAACAATTACTCATACTTGCTGGGTTGCATTGAAATTTTGAATAATGCATCTTATAATAAATAAACGAGTCACTGATGGTGTTTTAGTGGTTGGCTCGCTTGACTTATATGCATAGTCCACTTCCCACTCAGCAAGGATGTACATTGAAAAGTGATTGAATGTCTGTCATAATGTGTGCCCTGTAATTGACAGCTCGTCCAGGGTGTAGTCTTGCTTTTTGCTTAAAGTCAGCTGGGATATCCTCCAGCTTCCCCTGACCCTGAATTGAGAAGTTCTTATTGAAAATGTAAAAAGTATGAATGGATTATATTAATTGTATATTTACAACATACATCAAAGTGATTATCTATAACATACATAATAGTGCAAAAAAAAATAACACAGAGTACAACAAATAACATTCAAGAAAAGAATATTCAAATATGTTCATGTTTTCAACAGTTTTGAGTCCTTCGTTGGTTAAGTTCAGCTTTAACACTCAAGTAACATTACTTAAACTGATCAGTAATAACTGGGAAATGCGGGAAAAAGGAAGCTGAAGTACTTCAATATGAAGCAGATAATACACTTGACTGGTCAATGACACATGCAAATCAAGCACCCGAACATCTGCTACAAAACCACAATGTTTTCACTCAGGTTTAGGAATAAAAAAACATACTACAAAATGCAATTGGGCCAATTTAAATGAAAACGAAAAAATAAATAAAATAAATGACAGAGCAGTATCATTATCATGCTTCCTTAGAGTGTCAAGTAGATATTTTCATAAGTAGCTTTCATAAATACAAAACCAAAAGTAACTACAGTCAAAATATGGAACAAAAATAGCCATCTCTATGTGAGGAAGAACCTCTCCAACAATCACTCTAACAACCTCTAAGATTGTTGCTGATATTGTTGCTCAGTCGAGGTGCAATAGTCATCCAGAACACACTGCATGTAGTCAAAAGTGGGCCTGTCATCTGGCTCGCTATTCCAGCAGGACATCATGATGTTGTACAGTTCGGCAGGACAGTTATCGGGGCAAGGCATCCGGTAGCCGCGCTGCACCGAGGATATCACTTCCACTTTTGTCATACCTGAACAAAATACACAGGCAAAGAAGGAAATGCTCGTCAAATGCAGCTCTTCAGGTTGTTCGTTTTTTAAAGTGCTGTAAAAATTTTGTTGCGTTAATAAGGCATGAGGTACAGTAGTTGATAATTACACCACAGATTTTTTTTTTACCTCCTGTAAAACGAGGGTCGGGTTAGAGGGCCGACAATTTTTATGAATAAGGCTGAAGGGTCGAGGCCGGAACCGGAACGAAATCGCAGCCAGTGGGCAGGGGACTGACCGGCAAAAAAGGGTCAAGTGCCCAGTTCTGAATCAAACATCCAAAAAAGATGATATTTGCTGAATGTGTATGAACTTAATATATCGTACATCAAGATCACATGAATAATACATGTATGCTATTTTGGAGCAAGTGGTGATATTTAAGAGAATAGAGGTAACTCTAATATGCATCTTGTAGTATTTAGTATGTAAAATGTAGAAGGTGGTACAAAGTAAACGTACAAATATGAAAATGTATTTGGGCCACACTGAGAAGAAAAACAAGCAAAACTGATTGAGAAATGTTTCCATTGTTTGTGAAACTGCTGTATGTGGGGGGGGGGAACAAAAACTCAAGATCATCATTAGTTTTCATCTTAAAGTGTATGTACATATCAGTATATCTGTATTCTCATTTTTTCTTGTAATATTGTTTGGTTTTTTTTCCCAGTAAAACTTCCCTTGTGGGTCTGTAACAATATAAAGTAGAATGGTACAGTATGTTCAAAGTCTAAGGCATTTAAAGTTCTGCAGTACAAATTTGGAGGGCAAAGCTCATTCAACAAGTGTTTTTTTTATTAGTTTTTGTTCTCTTAAGGTTTCCAAAATAATTCAATTAGGTAGAAGATAAAGTGTTTGTTGCTTTTTACACAACATTGTGAGTGTTGTTATTTTAACAGTATGTAATTTCCCTAGTTGGGGTTTTTTAATTCCGTAATAGTTTTCGACCTCGCCCGCATGTTGTTGTTTTTTTTCTTGTATTTTTATTTTTTTTGTCAACAATGTGTAAATAAACAAAACAAAACAACAAGAAGTCATTTGTATTTTATAAATTGAGCTTCAATTGACAGTGTTTACAAAATAGACAAAATAATTCAGCCCAATATATTGTAATCGGGTAGTGTGGCTGATGTAATGGAACGATCTTTTCTGGTTCAACAACAACAAGGAGATACATGAATTCATATTGACCTGAATAAGGCATTTTTCCAAGCGTAATAATCTCGTAGAGCAGAACTCCAAAGGACCACATGTCTGACTTGATTGTGAAGGAACTGTAGTTGATAGCCTCGGGCGCGGTCCACTTGATGGGGAACTTAGTTCCTGGTGAGGACAAGCACATACAACACAAAACATCCTTTTAGACTTTGGCATTGTTCCTCCCTCTGATTGGTTCAGCTATGTCTATCCCTCTTATTGGTGGAGCACCAAATATTCATTTACATGGGAGAACAATGTCAGACATTGTCAAGGCAAACTTTTCTAGAAAACGACCTCAAGGAGGTTAGGTCAAATGATTTTTGGGGGCACTTTCAGGGCATCGTGAGTGGAACAGTTAGCTTACATAGGCAGACAAGAGAAAAGAAAGGAGGACACCTGCATCTGCATCAGCCTCTGTGATGAGAACATGTATTCTATTGAAAGATTTGGTATTGATTCATATTGATTGTGAGCTGCTATATTGTAGCTTAGAGTTTTTGAGTTTTTGGAAGGTGACTGTCTTTAGTATAAACGATATTCACCCTCAAATAGGTGAAACGTCTTTCTCTTCTTTAATGTTACATAGTCAGATAGCTTTTGTGTACCTTATTTTGCAATGTGATGGTGTCATTAAAAAGGGGATTAGGTCACTTAAAGACCTACTGAAGACCCAAGTTCGAAACACACCGCCTGCCCCTGACAGGCACAAAAAAGTGCATCAGTCCATTTTACTGTGCTCCGGCTGCTATTCTGTTTGGCCAAAAATACCAAAATGACGAACACATGAAATAAAGAAAGACACATAACACACGCACGCACCTTCTTTGGCGGTGTACTCATCATCACTTATGACTCTCGCCAGTCCAAAATCTGCAATTTTACAGAGTAGGCTCTCTGACACAAGAACATTCGCGGCTCTCAGGTCCCTGTGGATGTATTTTTTCCTCTCTATGTATGCCATGCCTTCTGCAATCTGCAATGGGGTGAGGAGAAAACAATGAGGAAGGGAAGGGTGGTGTACAATTGATTATCAACATACATGAGAAGGGAACGCTTCATAAATGCAGAAGTAAAACAGCTACAACATAAACAATAATAGTTCAGATAAGATGACACAAAACGAAAATACTTTGTAGTGAGGATCACCTGAGCCGCGAAGTCAATGAGCTTGGGCAATTGCAGTTTGCAGCATGCGTCACTCTTCAGGAAGTCTAATAGGCTCCCTAAAGCCCAGAAAAAAGGAAAAAAAACCATCTCTTAATATTCATGATGAGCAAACACACAAACACAGGTTTTACACAGGAAGACCCCAAGTTGTATTTGAGCCCCCAACCTCAAAACTGTGAGGGTCCACGAACCGCCAGTTGAGTTTTACAGACAAATAATAGATGAAAACGTTTTAGTACTTCAATGTCATGACTGTCTTCTGTGATGTAGTTCACCATTTGCCATGAATTCAGTGATGATGTATATCGGCTGCGTCTTTGTCACGACGGCGTAGAGACGCACGAGTCTTTCATGCTGTAGTGTCTTCATGATGTTTGCTTCTTCAATGAAGGCGTCCACCGTCATGGTGCCTGGCTTCAGCGTCTTCACTGCCACTTTGGTTGTGTTGTTGTAGTAAGCTGATGAGGAAGTCATAACAATGAAGTACTGAGAGGTAGAAAAATAGATTCAATTAGCAAGCCAACCTTTATTAAGATTTGATTTTATCGAAGGGAACATTTCCTTCTTAACCTCTTTTCTGGCCAATTCCTTTATGTACCGCTCAACAACATCATTTGTTTTTTACCAACTTTTTCATTGTTTTGATAGAATTCAGTTTGTTTTATGTTGTGAAATGTTTGACAGTGTCCTTTGTCCATAGTCTTCTTATTATGTCTTGATCGCCCTGCACCTTGTGTCTACCAATCACCTCCCTTTGGCAAATGTCCGGGTGTGTCTCGTTGTCTTGTCAGTCTCTTTGTATTCATGCTGTGTTCCAGGAAAGTGGGAAGTCTGAGTTTTCGGACCTTTGACCAGGAAAAAGGACACTGGAACGTCACTCAAGGTCCAATTCGCTAAGAATTTTCGACCCGAACTTCACCGTTGCTTTTATCCGACATCACTCGACAATGGCGACACCTTCAAGTCACAGATCGTGAATGGCAAAACATAATTTGCAAGATTATAAAAATGTTTTATTTTCTTTAACTCCTTCACTGCCATT
This sequence comes from Idiotropiscis lumnitzeri, assembly GCF_059441095.1. Taxonomy (NCBI): domain Eukaryota; kingdom Metazoa; phylum Chordata; class Actinopteri; order Syngnathiformes; family Syngnathidae; genus Idiotropiscis; species Idiotropiscis lumnitzeri. Next base: position 6,348,784 of record NC_142402.1, on the reverse strand, counting down.
GACTAGTATAGAAGCCTAAAAGTAAATTCATTTTACCTGGGCCGGTCATGTAATTATTATTCCATTAATTTAGTTAGTGAATGTAACGCAGGTGAATGTTTTTGTTTGTAGATTAGTGATGGACAAATGAAGCTTCATGAAGCACTTGTTTGATTCCTTAAGAGGGCACTCTTGGTTTAAAGAGGCATTGGAAATTTAATACATTACAGAGAGTAGTTAAAATGATCACAAGTGCTTCATGAAGCTTTAGTTTTGCATCCCTATCGTAGACGTTAGTCCATCTGTTTCTCATTTAGTTCCTCTCCTCACTCACCCATCCAGACTTCTCCAAACTGCCCGGCTCCGAGTTTCTTCACCATCGTAATGGACTCCTTGGAAATCTCCCAGGCATCTTTATCCCACGGCTTTTGAGCTTTAGGCTTTACACACGGACGGTCCAGTTTACGACACAGGCCATCTGCTTTGTCTGGAAAACAGACGGACATTTTTACACCAGCACATTTCTAGTATTTTTCAAATAATATTCATAAAACTGATTCATAGATGGCAGCACACAATCCTTCAAAAAGAATTAGCGGATAGCAAAAAGTACTAATTGTTGCAATAAAACACTAACATTTGTACCAGTTTGTACTTTGCAATCATTTTTGTTTTTTTTTCTGTGCTTTGATGAAAAATGAATTTCAAAAAGTTTTGGACAATGTGTCTGATTTAACGGTGTGTACCTCAGTGCTGTAATTTACAATCAATATGTTTCTCCAGTGTGATCAAATGCATTTTTATCATCAGATTTGCAAATCAGAAATGTATGCAAACAGACAATCATTCTGAAAACAGACAGCACATATTTAAGAGGCCATAAAGATCATCACTAACTTGAGGAAAATAATATCCTCTCTTGCTCCAATTTGTACTCACTGTGGTAGTGTTTGATCATGGTGCTGATTTCAGGGAACGAGATATTCGGAGAGATGTAGAAACCACCATTATCCAGCATTCTGATCTTATAGTGTTTGACTGATTCTGTTGACTGGATGTCAATATCTCGTATGGACAATGAATAACTACCTTGGAAGAGAAAACATGAAGAGCGATTTCAAGACTCGATTCTGAATTTGAACGCAACAATGGTTTCGGTGAAGGCGAAAGGCTGTCAAGATGTCAGAATGTGAACGTCATAAATATGAAGGGAGGTGGCTCTCAGTGTCAATGTGATTTCCATACCTTTTGAAGTTTCACTTTCCCTAACAAGAAAAGACCCAGGTTTGTTTGCTGGCGCAAGCAGCTGCCTCTCAGCATCTTTTCTGGTAATGTCTTTGAAAAACCACCTGCAAAGGTTGATTATTAACAGAGTGTTTGCAATATGGCGTTTTTTTTGTTTTGTGCCTAAGAATTCAATAAAATAAACAGAAATGCCAAATAGGGGCGACACGTTGGCCGACTGGTTAGCACGATGGCCTCACAGTGAGAGACAGCATCGGGCGTGGGTTCAATCCCAGCTCCGGCCATCCTGTGTGGAGTTTGCATGTTCTCCCCGTGCCTGCGTGGGTTTCCTCCAGGTACTCCGGTTTCCGCCCACATTCCAAAAACATGCGTGGCACTGCCCGAAGATAACTGGGATAGGCTCCAGCACCACCCGCAACCCTCGTGAGGAGAAGCGGTTCAGAAAATGGATGGATGGATGAATGGAATGCCAAATTATCGAGGGGAGCATGTTGCTGGTTAGTCTGCCTGCTGCTGGGGCATGAGTGTCATGACAGTTTTGTTTTTGCTGTCAGCAGTACTTTCTTGTTTGCCTTTGGGGGGGCAGTGAACTAAGAGGAGTGAGCAAGGAGTCACCTCATACACATGTGAATGATTGATGATCACCGCCCAGTCTTCAGCACCGCATGCTTGCAGTTATGGAGGACTGAAAGTGTCAAAATTAAATAAATAAATACACCATGAAGTGTTTCATTTAAATTGTCATTAATTAATTCAATGTTTCGTTTATTAATTAAATGTGGACTTAAATAAATAAATGTGTCATTAATCAAATGATCAATGATTATATGTAAAAAATCTATATAATTGTTTCTGTATTTGATTCATTATTTATGTATTGTGTCATGGTCCCGCGTTACAATGTTTCATGAAAAATTTGATCTGTCAAACTCGCCCATCAAAGTTAGTGGGCGGGGCTAAACGCTGACAAACTTATATCTAGTCTAAATTGTTGCTTTGGCCTGAAGTGGTTGCAAACGTGGCATCGATGACCATGGAGGACTTTCATGAGCTCCCTTGCTTGAGCGTTCTAGCCTTGTACTTGAGTGTTTTGCTTGAGGATTCAAACCAATGTAGTTGTCACTCAGTATATCGGAGTATCTTCACAAAGCATGGATTGATCGGTTGGCATCAATCCATTATCCTGGAGCAGATTTGTCTTGACTTGATGAGCAGCCCACCCAATCAGGTGTTCAGACCAGCCCCCCAAACTTTGATGGGCGAGTTTGACGGAAAAAATTAATTCATGAAATATTGCAACACAGGACCATGAAATATTGAAATACATAAACAATTAATTAAATATATCAATAATTATAATAATTATTTAAATTGTATTCCTTATTTCAAATATAAATAAAACATTTAATTAATGACAATTTTAATTAAACAGTACATGGTTTAATTATTTATTTAATTTGGGCACTTTCAGGCCTCCATAGCCAGGAAGACGCAGGATCTTTTCTCTTTTTAGTTTGTTTGTAGCCATTTGCATCCTGGCTTGCTCCAGTTTTACTTTGTACTTCTTTGTACTTTTTTTTTTTTATCCTGGTTGCTGTGAGTTTTGTCGTGTTCCTGGTGAACCTCCTTGCTCCCTCTTTGTCTCATCATAGGACCTCGTGTGTGGAGTTCTGTTCCGGGTGTTCTGGTTATTCCAAAATATTTTACATGTTAATTCATTCATCGCATTGTCCCTAAAATAAGCGGTTTCTAAGCAAACCATGAGCACTCTCATGATAATGCACTAATGTTCCACACCACAGGCCTGTAGAGAGACTCACAGCTCTGTTTCCATGGTGTCTGCTTGGGCAACATAATTGGACGGAATGAAGCCCTGTTTGTCCGACGTCAGCGATTTGGCTTTCCACCAATCACCATTCCTGCAAAAGAGTATACACATAATTAAGCGCAATTTTTGGATTCTGGCACACATTTGAAACTCTACGAATGTTTTTATATATTTCCAGCTCAGACACTCACTCTTCAAGAATTGTCATCTTTTCTCCTTTGCTGAATCCAAGGTCATCAGGATGTACAGCTTCATATGGGTAAAGGCCCACCACTATTTTGCCAATCTTGTGTTGATCTAATGGAGGAAAGATGAAATATTATTTAAATAACTAAGGAGAGTCCATCATTGATTGGCAATATTTTTGTAAATGTAACTAAATAATGGGAGGCTAAAAAGTGCATTTCTAGTGACTGACATTAGTGGCCATTTTTTGCATTAATAGAAATGAATGCTAAGTTATCGTCAAAAATGGAATAACAGACATACAAGTTAAGCAGAGTAAAATCACCAAAAGCATGTATGGCTAAGACAAACATATAAATCATCATTGGCAAGAAGTTGATGTAGAGGACACTAATAACTCTTACAATGCAATTTTAGAAATTTCTTTTTACAATGTACAATCAAACAATTTAGAAAAAAAGGTCCATGAAAAATGGGGAAAGAAATGGCTTGGAAAAAGCTTGGATAAAGAAAAATAGGCCATATAGGGAATTCATGAAATATCGAAAAAAGGAAAATGAAAATAAGTATAAGAAATAGAAAATATTCTATTATATTTGTTTTGAGACAGCTAAAGAAAAGACTATGTATATAATGTATAGTGCGTATTGCGACTTTGTTCAAGTTAAGAAAAGTAAACTATAATTTAAGAGGCTCGTTTATGTTTGAAACATATAACATGAGGACCAACATAAAATACAGATGTGTTTCAATTTAGGGCCTGAAATTGTGGAGTGGACTTGATGATGAGTTGATGCTGAGTAGTTCTTTGTTGGATTTTAAGAAAATGCAAAAGACATGCTTAGAGGGTTATTGATAGAGATTATAAAGTCAGTGTATATTAATTATTTATTTTGGCTATAAAACATTTTAGGAGATTAATCAGCCAATTGGAATTTGACCAACACACACACGAACTATATGTCAATAGAGTACAGTCAAACTGTAGCCATTTATTTGACAACTACTTGTTTTCGCCGATATTTTAAAATCGAAACTTGATAAGTCAGAGATGAGAATTGAAAAACGCGACATACCTTCTATCCTTTGAAATACCTGCCCGGGCAACATGGATTTAATCTGGAACAGCAGGCATACATGTTCAATTTCTTTCTCTTCAATTTGTATCTGTCTTGCTTAGGTCATGTTAAATTTTTGACATACCGTCTGTTGACTGATCTTCTCATTGGTGGCCTCGCTCAGCATGCGGTTTGGTGTGGACTTGATACAGCCCATGTTCTCTGCATGGGGAAGTGAAAAACTTGTCTGGCGCTTTTGCATCTTTAAGGCACTTCACAATGTCTCCCAATTCACCGACTGATGATGAAGCATCAGGAGCCAAGCTTTACAGACGGTCATCCCATCCCAGATACTGGCTTTTGAAATGATAACAGTGCTTATAACAATTGCGATGGTCCTTTTCCCTTGGACCCGTCAGACCACAGCACACTTTACGTCATTCCATCTCAGATGGGCTTGGGTCTAGAGAAACCAGTGGCATTTTTGGGTGGTGTTCACGTGTGCTTTTGCTTTGCATAGTTTTCAGTATTTGATACCGTTCAGTAACGCAGTGCCGTCTCAGGAAACAAATGTCATTTAATATTAGTTTTCTGCCCTGCCGCTTATGTGCAGATTTCTCCAGATTCTCTGAATCATTTGATATTATATTATTAGATGATCCCTGAATTCCTTGCAATGGTACATTGAGAATCATTCTTAAACTGTTGGAAGATTTCCATCCCAGCTTTCTTGGAACATGTTACTGGCGGCAAATTCAAAATGATTACATATTTGCAACAATTAAAAAAAGTTTGAATCATCAATCAATTTGAACATTACATGCATTTTTGTTGTAGTGTATTCAATTAAATATAGTTTGAAAATGATCTAAATATTATTATATTGTGTTTTATTTGGTTTAATTGGGTTGTAATTTATGAGGTTTTGGGTAGTTGCAAGGGATCTCGGGAGTGGTTTGTGGGAGGTCTGGTTCTCATGTCAGTGTTAACTCTGAAGATTATTTTAAAATACTTTAACCGAATGGTTTACACAGTTTTATTTAGTTCAAACATAATTTGCATACTTTACAAAGCCAAATTCAAATACTGTACCATATTAGCTGTACATTTTGAGCATATCAACAAAAACACCCTGCTCAAGTTACCCCTGGGCCTTGCGAACCATCACTGCTGGAGAGTGGTGATTATGGGCAGAACTAAATGTACTCTATAAGAAAAGAAAAATGAAGATGTCGATAGTATTCAAGGATCAAAGAAAGCTAAAACAGACTGAATTAAAATATATTTTATATTTGGTGATTTTTACATGGTTTCCAAGATAATATTCAAGTAAATATTTGCTACAAGCTTACAAAAAAAAAAAAAAAACAGTCGCTGAAAAATGTGACTAATCGACAGCACTGATGCATATATACATACGTACATCTGGTGATGTTTGTAAAAGAAGGACACTGCACAACATTTTTGTTTTGAGACCATTTTCCCCAGTAAAACACCACTGCTGAACTGATTGGAAGCAGAGTCATTTGATTTACTGGGGAAATAAAAACTAGTGTGTTGTGTTTTCCGAGGCCACTGCCTCAGGTTATATTTTTAACATGACCGACAGCAAACAAACCAGCCGGAAACGCAGGATCTGAATAGATTAAGAGCCTGTGCACATGCACACGACATGCTCCACACAATGACCCACACACAACTTCCTCTTAGCAAAGGACCCTGTCAAAGTGAGTAGTGGAAAGTCAACGGAGTCTTCAACTTTGTGAACCAATCAAAAGTATCACTTCCAGGATAAGCTTTTAAGTGTAAAAAAGGCTACACATTTAAACGGCTAATATTTCATAGGAAAATGTCCCCCTCAGAGAAATGTAAATGATTTACTAGTAGTTTAAAGAATAGTACAGACTCAACATCTTTTCAAAGCACATCCCCCTCATAATTCACCCATGATTGCGCACAAGGACCCGATGCTGGTTGTTTTTCCACACACGTCACACACGTTGTCCTTACCTGTTGGTGTGTGAGAAAGCCGTTAATTCACTGTGAACACATTCCCTGGTCCTCAGATTTCCACCTGGCTGGCCTACTCACCCACTACACTGCTCAGCAGGCAGGTCAGCCCCCAGAATGAGGAACTTCACAAAAACTGGTTGGGTTTTTTCTTCCTCATTGAAACTTCCTGGTGCAATTGTCTAATCATTATTTGCATCATCAGCAACACACACACATACAGTGCATATACTGCGTATACGTGGGAACAACATACAAATGGCTTTTGGAAGCGCATAGCAGCCACAAAATTAGGTATGTTTTGTAATGATATCAACTAACGGTGTCAAAATGATGCCTTTGTTTGGCACTGTTATCCAAACGTTTTTATTCAGATATGTTCATTATTATTATTACACTAGATATGAAATCATTACCTTTATTATTATCCGTAGTATTATTTTTATTAGCATTATTATTTATTTAAAAGAAGTTTTGGGAATTTTCTTGTCGTACAATTTTTATTTTTGGAGGAAATATTTGGACACTTGGTGGCAATAGTAAAAATAACGTGAATTTTGTTTTCATTATTCTTACAGCCATCATCCAGTACCATAGAGAAGGAGTCCTGTTGCAGACAATATAAAAAACATAAGTAATGGCCGCCCCAAATTAAGTTTAATGATAGTTGACTGTAGAGCACTAGTTTTCAATTAGACAGCGATTTGGCGCCACCTTGTGGCAATTCAGAATAAGCACAAAAACTTCGAGTAGGCAGGTATTCCAAAGCGATAACCGATAGGTTGAAAAAAACTCAAATAAAATCAGTGGACAGTTAAATGTGCGAGTATCAAACCAAAACGAAGCAAGAGAACTCTATTTCACTATAACTGTTTCAGTGTGTTTTCACATAAATAATATTTTAAAACTATGAATGACGAAGTTATAACACATTCATTTTTAATACTGTATCTCACAAATAGGATGTTAAATTATAAAAATAAAAAAATAGCTTGTGTTACTATATAGTTTGTTATATATATATATATATATATATATATATATATACACAGACACAAAGTTACTGAGGGGGGAGGGGTAATAAAGTGAATGCAATTAAAAGATTTAAATCAGTGAATATTTTTTCCCCCCAAAGAAAAAAACTAAGAAAATGTTATTTTGCAACATAACCTGAACTTTTTATACAGAGATGTCGTTCATGAATGTATAATTCAGTTTACTGCAAACTTCAAATTAGTATTCTTCATCTTGGTTTAAGTGGTATTATTAAAAAAATTGAACGCTGCATAAAATTTGTGGATGGAAAACCGAACAGGTTAACATCAATACCATTAGTCACTGATTTTACTTTGACAGTCACGGGTGAAGAAAATAATTCACAGACAGTACACAGTTAAGACATTTATCAAATCCATGCACCACACATTCCTACAAGCTGATTTATAAATAGCTGGGTTTACACAGTGTGGTCACACAGTAGTGTACAAATAACCTGATTGGAGGAGTGCCACATAAACGCATAAATATTCACACAAACAGGAAAGTATAGTTTGTATAATTGGACAGAAAGTACACTCTTAAATGTAATACTTTCAAAAGTACATGCACGATGCTCCGTTATTGAAGTTGATTAAGGGATGTATTCATTACCACGCATAGTATCAGCAATATAGTGTGCCTTTGTGTAATAATAGACACGTTCACGCAAACATGGCACACTAACTGGAAGCACCACACAATATTGCATAATTATCTACATTAAAGAAATAGGTCCGTGTTTTAGGAAATGCACTTATTTTAAGGATTTGCCAAACGTTTGAAAGACATTTGATGCTGTTGTCTGTGCTAAATATATAAGAAGCCAACAATTAATCAGGCATTAAGATATAGTACGGTATTTAACTTAACACAATGAAAATCAAGGAAACAGAAGCCTTGTTACGCCAAGAGCGGTAATACGCCAGTCTCTGTTAAATTAAAAAAATTATACATGTCACAGTTGTAAATTTATGCAGAATAAATAATAGTATAGTGACAGCTTGGGTTATATACAGTATTAATAACCATCCCATGCTCCACATCTGCTAATTTGGTGTAAAACGAAAATAAATACAGAGTACAAAAAACACAAAACCTTTGGAGAGACTAGGTATAAATTGTTACTAGCACACAGTTAAATCCCAAATATTAAAAAAACCTAAACTAGTGAGTCGCCAGACTTGGCTCCCGACCTACTTCACAGATCTGACAGTATAAACTCCCTCTTCAACATTTCTACAAGTGGAGACAAGTGAGATGATTATGTTTAGGTTGTGTATAAGTACAGGGAAATCATCACACAAGGCCAAGTGAGTACAGTTCAGTGGCATGTGGTCCAACAGAGTGTAAAGTCACGCTGCATCACCAAAACCTCATTAATGATTAAATCCTACACAGCAGTTATTCCCAAAGTGTGTTTGTAGTGGCACATGGGCTTGTTTGCAAAATAGTCATAACCTAACTCTTTAGTGCAATATATTTCTATTACCTTTCCAAGACACATCTTCCACAAATTGTTTTGATTCGGGATTTTGTTTGGCATGTGATGTGTTTCAGTTGTAGTGATGATTTGTATTGGGTGTTATTTATAATTGATATGCTTTACCAGGCAAATGAGACTATAAGGCAGCCCAATGTAGTCTCACAAAATCGGACAAGTATCCAAAGCCCAATGTTTCTTGACAGTGTTTCCAGTCCCGCTTATAGCTTGTCCATTATTCTCAACAGTACTGTCAATTTGAAGGAAGCACACGCCATTAACTGGCAATATAATCCCTACCTCCATCACTAGCTCTATACAAATGCTACCTCCACTACGACCCATTACATTAGCACATCTCAGTGGGATCACAAATTGCTTGCACAATTACAAAAGTAAAAGAGGCTTTCTTTTCCATTCACCCCCATCAGAGTTTTTAGCACTCCACTTAATTCACTAAATGAAAAAAAACGTCTTTGTACAACAACTTCACTTCATTTCACTTGAAATCTAAAACACACTTGGAAGGTGTGCTGTTGTAGTACATGGAAGGCGTGAGAGCAAAGTGCAAATTCCAGTTCATTGCCGCCATACTGGACTTTAGGTTTTTGAGTGACTGGTTACTAACTAGTCTCAGAAGTATTGGTCATGCAAATGCATCAACATTGTGTTAACCTCCAGCTCCCTGGCAGGTATGACGAGAGTGTTTGGACCCAACAAGGTTGGTACTCGATGCAGCAATGTTCTGTTCATTGGCGAGCGACTGCCTCAAGTTAACTGTTCTTCTGCGCCGCCTCTCTTCGAGCCGAGGAGGATGAACTTTGGGAGTCATCTGTGTCGTTTGCATCTGAGAGCAACAGAAAGTCATTTCATTATTATCTCAGATTAGTCTAAGTTAAATTTTCTTATCATAACAGCAGTAGTTGCATTTGAATTTGAACTACCTTCCCAATTACTAAGCTTTTGAAAATATTACGACTGAATTGACAGGTCCAAAGCTTTGAATACAAGAAATGTTAATATCAGAGTTTACCTCCCCCTCCTGCATTGATGTGAAGCTGGGATAGAGACAGCGTGAGGGGGAGCTCTCGACCTTCAGGGTCAGTAGGACTCTGCAAGATGTCATGGAGAGCGTTCCTACGTCCCGTTCTGCCAGATGCAATGAAGTCGGCGTACGTGACCTCAACATCAGACATCGCGTAATCATCATTCAGACAGCAACACCCTAAGAAGAGCAGAGGAGCATTGACAAAATACAGAAATTAATTTGTAAATTCAACAGATGTTTACCTGTTTACATTGTGATTCTCTTGATCATATCTGTATTTCTTTAAACCACAAAACATGACAGATACTTTACCTTACAGTCCAGAAAATAGCTTATGTTGTAGTGGTACACTATTGTAACTTGAGCCTGCCAAGACTGGAAATTTTCCCCTATTTCTGAGCATACATCGAACGAATCTTTGCTTCACCTGTGCAAATTGTGATAGATGATGCTAAATCTAGTTCATTATATGTATGACGGAGGACGCCAAACAAAGGGGAAACACATTCTCAACAAATGTGCTTTAATAAAAAACGAATCAATCCTGCGTGTTGGTGATTTACAGCAGCTCAGATTTGTATTTACGGAATGCTCTGCTTGAAGCCTGAGTTCATCCGGGTTGATTTTAATAACAACTATCAATGCATCATAACGTCATCTTATTGTGTCACATGTGCCAGCTTTCACTTACCTTCAGACTCGTAACAGCTCAGTTGCACAGCAAGAGGGTGAATTCAGTGGCTGAACAGCACCAAAGGCCCGACATCATGTTCAAGCGTCCATTAAAATACAAAAGGGACAAAACAAAAAAACATTCTATCCAACGAACATCCAATGGAATACAACGTCTAACACTAACGCTGACTATACGCTCAAACTAAAACAACAACAAAATATCAATCCTATTAGCTACAGAAGAGGATGCCTGCAAAGTAACCAGTCCAACGTCTTCCCGTCTTCCTCCTTTCCAGCCAATGAGCTGTCGGCACGCCAAATCTGAGCGCTGATTGGATAACATGCACAAAGGAAGATGTTGCATTCACTGTCACTTGGTAAACAGTTAATTTTAAAATGCAGGCAGGACAGTCATAATGATGAAAACAGAAGAACATTACAAATGTTTCGTGGTATGAGAAAAGTAATAATTTAAAGATAAACAAAACTAAAGGCCAATAAAATTATTCGACTATGGGCACTGCGTGGTAATATTTTGTAGTACATTACAAAACCACAAGATGTTGCAATCACGAAAGGCTAAAATAGCACTGGAAAACAGAAAAGATACAATTCAAATCAAAATCTGGAATATCTGCTGAACCAAAATTATGTATCAGTCACCACTACGCTACTGAAAAGCTATTAAACATTTTTTTTTAGATAATTCTCATTAAAAACCCATGAGGTTTGTTGTCATATGTTCAGTATACAGTATGACATTATTTCTCTGTTACTTTCCTGTCACATATATCTGATATTGCTGTTTAAATGACAAGAAAATACATATACCCAAAATAAATTAAATGTAATTTTCAGTAAAATAACATCACATGTCTGCAGTCTAGAATGAGTACTTCTGGTTACCGGCTTACTGTAATGCACAAATCTGTGCAAATTGTGTTTGCACTATATGAGCAGTACACAAATGACAGGTTTTGTCACTTTTGACCTTTAAACAGCAATGTTTCTTCCATCTCCCACAATGAACAGAATGTGCATCTTAGAGTGTGTTGCTGTGGAAACGCCTTTTTGTCATTTGTGCCTAAGGCTTGTGTCAGTGGGATTCATTTGGGAGATTTTGAGAGGAAATAGAAAGCCTGTATTCTATTTGAGTCAACCTGTTCAAGTCTTTATGACAATTCTCCCTTACCCCTCGGACAGATGCTGCACCCCCCGAGGGATGCTTGTGCTGCTTGGGACTTAAACAGCCTTGAGTTCGCTGGCACGCCACAGGGAATCACTGGCAGTCACACACTCCTTGGATATTTACTGTGAGGGGAACCGCCCGTCTTGTCGCTCCTTGGAGCTCTCCTTGGTGCTGAAACACACTCAGCAGGCAACAGATATTTTTTATTCAGCTTACTTATACAGTCATCATAGATGAGGATTTTAACCTATTGTGCAACTGTCCGCAACCTGGGCATCCTTCCCACATCGTCCCGTCGGGCGTTGTTTGGGTGGTAAACAACGCCGGACGAGAACGCAGCAATAGTTACAGAGCGTACCCAAACCTTTCTCAGGCTCTTGTTGTCACACGAGGCAAATTCACAGATGAGCTCAGACTGGGCTCACACTGCAGAGATCGCTCAATGTATTGCACTTCTTCCCTTTTGTTCAAATAAAAGGCAACTTAAGATGCTTATTTTGGCTCTAAATTGCTTCTTCACACCGCGTATCACTTCTATGTTTTTGCATACTGAGTCTCGTTTGATCTTTCTGACTCGTGCTTTCTCTCTTTCGTTCACTCGCTTGCGCTCAGTTGAACTCTCAGTTAAAGGGCCAGTACACGCAAAATCATGACAAGATTTCATTGTGCTCCGCAAATATTTGAATTCTATACATGGGGTACTAGCGCAGTTTTGGGACGATTAAAGAGAAAGACGCAAACCCAATTCGGACCTCGCTTAGTCCGACCTTTAAAACAAAAAGAAAATCTCATCCTCTGTCCCAAAACAATGGAAGGCCATCCTTGGGACAGAATGGCCATCTCTGACAGGCACACTCAATCGTGAGGTGACAAAAGAGAAAAAAAAAGAAAAGAAAACCTGGGCTACATGTGGCCTGGTCTGCTTGATATTCATACAAACATTTGCAATGTATCTTATATAGTCTTATTTCAAACCGTAAAAAGAGTTGCGTGTGCGTGTGTTTTCTGTGTGCGAGTGTGCGTGCGTGCGTGTGTGTGCGTGTGTGTGTGTGGGGGGGGGGGGGGGGGTGCGCGCGTGTGTGTGGGTGTGTGTGTGTGTAGAATACTCGTCACTTCACAAAGTTTCTGTGATTTGGATGACTGACTGAGGTCAATGTGATGCTGAAAGAAACCTTTATAGCAAATATGGAATAGTTTTTGTCATAATTGCCATTGTTAGTTCTTTACCTGTTCAAATGATCAGCATCCATAAACAGTTGAAATACAAACATGGTACTGCCAATACTTCACTGTTGGCATAATGTTGTTTCTGTGATATGGGCATACATAATCATGATTTTTGGGGCTGATCACTTTTAATAAAATAATAACTCATTTCAATATTTGTAGTTGTTAAAACATTTCTAGCTCATTTACTGTTTATTTTTACATTTTGTAATAATTTATGTATTTTATTTAAAGGGGCAGTGTATATTACTGATATAAAGTAATAAAATATTACTATATATGATATATAAGTGTGAATTCTACCTCTATATGTGTCCCCCCGGTTGGCGACCATTTCAGGGTGTACCCAAGCACCCAAACACAGCTGTGTTAGGCTTCAGCACATCCACAACCCTTGTGAGGCTAAGCAGTTTGGAAAAGGAATGGATAAATGAACAAAATGCCAGATTGTTACCTGGGTTCTATCTCTAGTCCATAGTCAGGTTCCAATATTTTAAGCAAACATGTCGATGTTTACTGAGCATCAACAGAAGCCAAACTATTCACAATCATTTTGCCAATGTTTAGCATTTTTTGCAATGTCCCAAGGAAAGAAAGTAGAGGGGAAAAATAAGAAGTGTGATTTGAATATATATAATTTATTCATTAACAAATTAGCAGAACTTGATTTTAGTAACAATGTAGTTGCTTTCAAAACAAGCAATAGAAAATATTTACAACAAAATACTTTAGGACTAATTAATATTTTATGAAAAATTTAACTTTTGGATTTATGAGTCGTACCTCCTGCATGGCAGTGCAGTGTGACGCTGACATTGTACAGCAATTTTATACTGTGTTGATGGACACGGGACTTTGGGATATATATCTTTGAAGGAAGTGAGAGCATTGTGAAGCGAGGTTGTCACATGAAGTGAGAGTTGCATGTCTATCTTTCTATTTGTTTCACAAACAGGACCGGGTCTAGGCAGGGGGAAGAGTGGTGTGACCCCACAAATAAATGTTATGCCCCCCCCTGAACTAAATCCCCCTAAATATATTATATCTCACATATGTTTATTATCTCATGCTTCGCTCCTCTGCACCAGTTCTTACTGTCTTAATGTGTTTTGCCCCCGCCCAAATATAAAATATATATCCAGTTGTTTCTCATGTCGTGCTTCTCCCCTTCGGCCTGCTGCCGGCTCGCTGTGAGGGATAGTTGTCTGCAGCGAGCACAGACCCAACTTCCAATCTCCCTTCAGTATGCAAATGAGCCACTGTCAGGTTTCTTATAGCAGTTTGCAGCAGTTGAGCTTCGCTCAACTCGTTCATTGTGTTTTATGTAGTGACATACTTAATTGCTAATAACATAATAAAAAACAAGCGCTAATATTTTTATTAATTTGTTCAGTCAACTCCAACATCATCCAAAACCATATAACCAAATTCTTCTCTGAACATGGTGTGTCATGTGACCCACTGGCCTGTCATGTGTCATAGCACAGGAAGAGAACACTGTCCACTCCCTGCTACATACCCAGTACAAATTATCTGTGCGTACAGATGACGAGAAAAAGCCACGCCCCCACCCAACTTCTGCAATCTGGCTGATATCTTACAATCGCATCTTGACTTTTCCACTCCTGCACAACTTTTGGCAGACTTGTCGCAACCTCATATTCCTCAATCTCCTCAGGGACTTGTGAACAAGTGACATACTAGATTTGTAGCTGCCCCCTCTTACATACCTGTCTAGACCCGGTCTTGTTAAATATCATTTCAACAATTTTAAAACTGCATACTTGTGGCCAAAGTGAATGTGCACTATGTCGTCATTATTGGCGTATGTCCAGCCTACCAGACTATTGTTTACAAGATGAAGTGTTACCGCTGAGTTATCATAATTACTATCTGTGAGTGGATTATCAGGGTTAAGGGAGTTATGTTCTTTGAAATATGCATGAGTAAAAAAAAAAATAAAAAAATTGCTTCCTCTTCACAGGGTAATTAAATCTCTGAAGATCCTGATGACTGTACGTAGGATTTTCTCAACGCATGGTGGTGTTTTCAAGCCAAAACATATAAGACAACAAAAGGTGCTCAGAGTGTGCTGTGAAAGTGACGAGACAGCCATAATGCCTTGCTCCGTTGTCGGTTTATAAACAAAGATGACGTGATCAGGATGCGTGCGTTTCGTTGTCGCAGTAAGAATCGTGTGGTTCATTAAATATGAACACAAGCCTAAAGTAAAGCGACTAAAGGAGCCTGAAAATGACTTGATGGAAAGCAATTTTCCTGGGATGAGAGAATTCGAGAAAGATGTTTCAAAGCGGCCCGATGTTCAGCTCTATTTTTTGGAGAAACCTAGTGACAGAAAGGAGAACTACACTCTCACAGATTACTCTACACGCATGACAGGGGGAGTAACGTATCCAGCTAGTCTGCTTCTTTGTTTTGTTGCTTGTTATTATATGAAAGGCAAATGAGAATTGCGTCAAATTGTTATCATGAGAATCGTCGGTGGGACTGCATCGGAGGGCTACTATTGAATGGTTGCTGAGTCCAGGAAAAAGACTAACCTCATGGCTGAATAAGTTAGCTACTTGTCACTAGCTAGCACTAATCGCAGTCCTAATTATCTTCTCGGTCCAGTCTGTGCGTTTAATAGCTTGCAGACCGACTCATTCAGTGGTTCTCAAATGGCCTGTTTGCTCTTGGAATTCAGAAAAATCTGAACCCCTTTCCACTCCGATTTGCACACTCGTATACACAACAGTTAAGAATGTTGGTATTGATCTAAACTAACCTTCACAGCCGCACACGTTTGGGTCGAACAGTGTTTTGAGTCAAAGATTTTTACATATAACGAAAATGGGTCCATAGTGAAGGGGATCGATGCTGTTTTAATTGAGAACATTAAAAGTGATGCTCAAACTTTGAACCTTGCTACAGTTAATACTTCAGTCATTTATGTGATGTATTGCAACACAAAGGAAATCGGTACTGATATCGATGTGCAAGATCACGCAAGGATCTCACGAGCAGCTGAGCAGCTTTCAACGCAGCAAGGAAAGTTACTATAACTATTATATATTGACAGGTGTAAATTTTTTAGTTGTCGCCTTAATTCATTTGTGCCACCCAACCACAGGTAAATGTGTAAACGGGAACCACTGCAGCAGTAATGTTTTTTTTTTGTTGTTTTTTTTTTTTCAGATCTGATCATTGATCGATAATGGCCAAAAATTACCATAAAATGCAAATCATCATCTGATCCAATCCAGTCTATCAGAGCTGTGTAAAGTCGATTATGTTGTGCTGTTTTATGGCCAAGCATTGAATATTACAAGATTTTAACAGCAATAAAGAAATAATCAATATATTGAAAGTAATCTCCATCACATTATTTGCAACAAAATGAAAGCATTAACAAGAAAAATGTACTTTCTTTTCACAGTTTTACCATACATTTTTCATGTTCAACACTCTAAATTGCACAAACGCGTGGATGTGAGAGTGAGAGTAAGTGCCTTGTGATTGACAGACAATCAGGCCAGCGTGTACCCAGCCACTGGAGCGCTCCAGTGCCAGGGGGGTGTTGCGTCAGGAAGGCCATCAATCAGTAAAAACGGTAACAAACAAATCATCCGAATAACTTGCTGATGGGATGAGTCGGAAATCAACACATGAAAAGAAATTATTTGACTCGGCCATTTTTTGCACACCATGAGTGCGATTTTAACAAGGCAGCTGAGACTTTGCTTCATGTTTCATTTTACATGGCATTGAGCATGATAGTTGACCTTTTAACACCATGTTAAACATATGAACTATTACATCGTTAAGTTAATTCAAAGTCGAACCTCTTTGAATTACATAGGGAATCGGAGCTGCTCCACTGGCGCAGGCAAGCGCCTTGCTAAAGGGGACTTCAATTTTTAGATTAGCTCAGATGAAAGTTTAATGTCCCCCGCTGAGATGTCAGGTCATTAGGCAGCAAAGGATAGGCTGGAGTACAGAACAGCTCAAAATGAGTATTTTACAAGAGGAGGCTTCAATAAATGTGTCGACATTCAAAGGCTGAGGTAGCCAGTCCATGTTTTTCAAGGATGTCTTAGAAATAGAACAAAATAGGAGTAACACACTGCAATATTTTGTTTGTTGATATAAGATTGGTGATGCTGTTAAGGCCAGGCAAGAGCGTACATAATCAGAAAACCCAAAGAGGCTTTATTGTGCACTGAAGCAAACGTTGCACGTGAGAACAATGTGTGCAAGGTTTAGTTTGCCACTGACGCTGGAGAGTGTGGCATTTTGAAATGGATTACACATGACTGAACAAAGAAATTTTAGACAGATGAAAACACAGGGCGCAAAAAATAATACAGATTGGGCCAGGGATAGAACAGTCTACATACAGTTCTGAGCAGTTTCAGTTTAGAATTTTGTGTCTATTGTCTTCTAAATCCTTCAAATCAATTTGTTTTTTTTCCATCTGTTTCATTCAATGAAAGGCTGTGTGTCATGATAACAGGAAATGTGTTCTTCTTGCATTTTGGACTCTAAAATGTTTGCCAACTGCAAATTAATCTCTGAATATTTTAACTGAAATAATTATCCATCCATCCATCTTCTGTACCGCTTCTCCTCACTAGGGTAACGGGGGTTGCTGGAGCCTACCCCAGCTATCTTCGGGCAGTAGGCGGGGGACACCCTGAACTGGTTGCCAGCCAATTGCAGGGCACACAGAGACGAACAACCATGCGCACTCACACTCATACCTAGGGGCAATTTAGAGTGTTCAATCGGCCTGCCATGCATGTTTTTGGATGGTGGGAGGAAACCCACGCAAGCACGGGGAGAACATGCAAACTCCACACAGAATGGCCGGAGCCGGGATCGAACCAACACCCGATGCTGTCTCTCACTGTGAGGCCACAGTGCTAACCATTCAGCCACTGTGCCACCCAGAAATAATTATATCGCTTGTTTAAAAAGATAACAGCATCAAAAAATTAAAATTAGCATTAACAAATACAAGCAAATTTACATAGGAATTACATGTATGATCTATGATATGACCACAAGCATACATCCCAATCAATAAAAGAATCGCTTGAACTATGTTTTAGTATAGGGGGTAGTGCGCTAATGAGAGCGATGATTCTAATTTCACACTGACAGATTTGGAGTGTTTTCGTCAGGAAAAGTGGCCAAAAATTAAAAAGTCACATGTGTGTCATGTTGATATACTCCTTCCCAAAACGAACCAATGTTGTAATTAATGCAGAAAGTATAAGCAAAATATAGTTTTTTTGCCACACCTTTGCAACGATCTTATTGTACCCTCATGCCCCCAAAATTGTGCACTCGTTGACAGGTGCGCGCTACTACTTGTGACGTAAAATTCTATAGTTGTAGTGCTTCACTTTTAGTACTTGTATAGGTTACATTTGTCCTACTAGAATGTAAATTGGCCCCACTAGTGTGCAGAAAGTATTCATTTGATTATCTAATAAATTGATAACTATTGTGAGAATGGATTAATTGCTTGGACTCTATTTAACGTAAAATACATACAGTAATGAAAAAAAGAAACTTACTCATGATACAAACTGTGCACCTTTGTCATTCTACTCGTGCATTGAATTGTCTTACAAGTAGAGACAATGAACACGGCTTTGTATGTATCAACGAACTAGTACATGAACCTTAAGTTTGATATCAAGAATGTCGAATACATGTTCAAACAGCTTTCCATATTAACGTGTATAAAATACACTGGGGCATCAGCTGCGCCATGACACTGTTCACCATCCAGACGATATGTTCCTTTTATCACCAGTGGGTGTCGCTGTTATCACTGTTACCACGACTGTCTGTCAGTCTGTCTCGCAGGGATGAAGGGACGCTGTTTTGTGAAACACACGCGCACACACACGCACACACACACACAGGGAGAGGAAGCGAGAGTGTGAGAGAGGGCGATAGAGAGAACAAGAAAGAGAGAGACAAGTGAGCGCCTTCGCGCCTGTGCGCAGTGCTCCGGCCCGGCCGCTCCTTCCTACTTCCGACCTCTCCCTCACTCCCTCCCCACAGCTGGCTCGCTCCTTTTCGGATGCTGGGAGCCTTCATCTTTCACAATTCGCGCTGGACCAAAATACATCTGAGGCTGGAACGACCCACAGCCCGTTTTGCATGGTTTGAATTTCGGATTCCCACGCTGGAAAGAAGGAAAGTCGAGAGGCGAAAAGAGGATCTCCATCCCCCGAGGGAATTTATTTTACAGTAAGCAAGCGCAATGTCATTCCAATTTCCCTGGTCCCCATTTCCTCATCTCACGCATTGCACATATATATATATATATGTATATATAAAAAAAGACGAAAAGCATAGCCATAGAATGTGTCTGCCAGCAAGAAAGGTGTGTTTTTGCCCGCCAGATGTTTTCGGTATTTGACCACGGTTGTATACTCACGTGGATTTCTGTCTTATGACGCCTTTCAAGGGCTGTGGCGCGCTCGCATCGATCGTAGGCAGAAAATGGAAACCCCCTTTTCAGAGAGAAATACTCTCTATCCCTCTCTCCCGCCCTCTCGCTACTCGCTACATCCCTCCATCCATCCATGCATCCGGGTCGAAGGGGGTGGGGGGAAGGCTTGTAATGCGAAATCTAAATTACTTTCAGATTGACCTAAATTTGAGCGATATTGTAAGATTATAATGTGTGACAGTGGTTTACCGTGCCCATCCCCGCAGGCTTTGCGTTCCCTTAGACACGATGAAAGTGTTGTTGTGTGCTTCAGCCATGAGCCTTGCGAGGGGGATGCAAACGCACCTTACGGCAAGCTTGCAGCTCCAGCCGGGGCCTGTCTCCAATCATGTCCATGTGTGAAAGACAACTGTGGGTTTATCACCACCTCGGGCCGTTTCTCGTCACCTCTGTGGAGTCATTAAGGCATCCATTCATCCCCAGATTAGGAAGTTTAGTGTTGCTCACGTTTATTGTGGTGGACTTGTGCTCTGTGACCTGGCAGAAATGTGGGTCTGTTTTTGTCCACAGAGGATTTCACTGTATTTGGTCTGTGATGATTATTATATATCAGGCACAGGTGTCAAACTCAAGCATTGGGGACCAGATCTGGAATGCCACATCGTTTTACGTGGCCCGTTAAAGCAAATCATGTGCCTTTTTGACATATTTCTGGCTGAAGTCTGCACCAAAATTGAAAATTGTCTTCAACTATAATAATGAAATATTTCAAACATTTTATCCTATACCACAACCCTTCTCAAAATGATTGGAACAGTTGATACTATTTTCCTTGACTTGAGATGTCAAAACTAATAATCAATCAATGTGTTGTCTCTAAGAATATGATGAGGTGATAATATATTTAAATGGTTTCACAGGCATAACGAGCCACTGAGGAAAATAATTATTATAATGTGGCCCACGACTAACATAAGTTTGACAACACTGCATCGGGGAAATTGGATACAGCAGATGGTGTGTCACATAATTAATTATATGTGTGTAAATATCATTCTCTTGTAATCCTGTATTGAAGACAATTTGTTCCTGATCTGTGGCTGCATTTCTCTGTCTCTTCTCTGTGTTTATATGCTGTTTTGGGCAGGGCAGTATTCTGCCCCTTGTTGCCATGGAAACCTCTTATTGAACATGGTAATGTCTCTGATTATTCAGTATTGCATATTTTCTTTGTTATTGCCTTTTGTTATGTAATGTGTGTAAGCAATCAATCAAAATCTGTTCATCACAATGGGTAAAATATTTGTAATGCCAATTAAAATATACTTTGTTCATAAAAACATAGAATTTTCAAATTTAATTTCCATGATAAACTATGAACAAAACACAAGATAAGGGTATTCGGGCTGGTCCACTATTATTAGAGACTAACAAAGATATTATTAACTTTCAAATAAATCAGTTTACGATCCAAAACAATTTTAAAGGTGCGAATGTCAACGTAAATTTGCATCAAACTATTAAAGCTGAATGTTTAATTAAACAATTCAAAGCAGTCAAGACAATGGTTTGACTATTTTCATCTTTTCTCTCTGATCAGATTGTGTATTCACTGCACTCTCGAATTTGATCAAATCAGACATTCTACATGTCTAAAGGCAAAAAAAAAAATCTGGTTGTTAACAAAGCTTAGTTTTGGACGAAGACCGCACATAAGAGTCTTTCTGTGTTCTTGCGTTGGTTAAGATTACCATCTAGAGTACTTTTGGTTGTTCTTTGCTTCGTTCTGGTGTTTAACTGCTGCCAACATAAAACTTGAATCACTGTTGAGGTCATTTTAAATTAATATATTAACATTAACATTTAGACAAGGACAGAGTCTAAGGATCTAAGAATATGGCATATATAGCCAGAGTGACTTGGGGTGGCCCTGATGACCATGTAGCACCGCCCCGTTGACAAGTTCCAATATAGTGTTGATGCTGAATTCTTATGGCTTTGAATTCATGTATCTTCATTTTTTGTGATGGCTATGAGCAACATGTGCAGCATCCCGAAAATCTTAACATCTAACTTGAGCAGGTTAAACCACTAACAGTTGTTCTCATTCAACAGCATTTTAAATGATCAGACGCATTATTTCCCCAAATATTGCGCCTGCTTTTCCATTACACTATGAGCAGCATTACAGTAAGCCTCACTTCCGGAGAGAACACAGCCCCCACCTCTCCTATACCTCTCCCGACTCTCACTTCCAAAAGCCTAATTGCCGAAGATTCATGGTGGATGGTGGAGCGGGTATACATCCAAGTCCCCGGTGAAAAGTCGAGGAAGCGATGCATTGTACAGTGGCTCACAGCATTTTTAACAGCATGTTATTGTCCTTTATCATCCTTATTGGTTGAGCTGCTGTAGCCTCAACAGGCTTCATTAAGTTTAAGATTGAGAAGATGATGATGCATTTGGTGCAACGTCCCTCAAGTCTCAGTGAAGCACATCATGATAAATCTCATGATTTATATATATATATATATATGTATATATATATATATATATATATATATATATATATATATATATCTATTAGTTCTCGGGTTTATAGTTGATGACATAAAATTAGCCTCAGCAAAATAAAGTTATCTTTAACCCGGCTTAATTTGACCAATGCAGCACAGGAAAAGAAAAAAGGGGAAATCATTCCTAAAACTCACCAAAAGTGCTGGATGCTAGCCCTCTCTTTGCTGTACTGTGCAATGCATCCAATGTACAGCCATCCGTTGTTATGACAACTGACTAGTGAGTGAAAGAGCTGAGGTCATGTGCGTACTGTTTGAACACACTTTAAATGTCCCCACCTCACCCTTTGGTAGAGAATAAACACTTAATTGAATAGGCTCTAAAAAGCATTTTGACAAAAAAAAAAAAAAAGATGAGACTAAATGTCACATTTACAATTCAACAAATCGCAAAGAAAAAAATATATATCTTCTAGCCTACAATTAAGAAAGCTCCTCAAACAATGAGTCATTGGCGTCCACTGGATAAAAAAAAAAAACAAGTCTTTGACATGTTTGACTCATAATTATGAGGACATGTCCCTCATAACAGGATGCACAAATAAGTTTCAAGGACCCATAATTGAACAGGAATGAATTGATATAAAGAAGTACGAAAAGATAATTTGTTCGAAGGAGCTTTGATTGGAAAGGAAGCAGTTGTCCTACACAGTTGGGTGATGTTAAATGGCAAAACGTTTTTTTTTTCTTATGTAATTGAATGTTGACGAAGCAATGATCATTTTGAGGATTCCCCATGAAAGGTTTGCTGGGCCATTAATCGCTTCTTGCGATCGTAATCATTTTAATACTTTGATACTAATTTCGGTGTCTGTGGTCATGGTTTTACCCTTCCACAGACTTGGTTAAAAAAAAAAAATATGCTGGGCTTACAACCACATTTCCAGGTCCTTTTTGGTGGTGTGTTTCCATATGGTTGCTACGATGCTCAAAAAGTGTTTTGTCCACAATAGTTTTGTGACAAAGCCAAGGTTGCCTTTCACAAATGAGTGAAGCTTCATTACTGTCTTTTTCCAGCCAGGTTGCCTTGTCCTCTGTCTCTCGTACTGTACACAACTTCCGCGCATATTTTTGAGCCACAAAGTCGAACCAATCGGTATTCTAATGTGGGAGTTCATTCAATACAGAAGCCTCATTGTGATCGGCTTCTTACCAGTTGAATTTACACGAGCGTGACTGTTGTTCTCTTGGGTTGAGCTCAGCAAACTGCTTTCCTATTTCTCTTGCTTCTACCTTCTTGTTGCGTACACACTATGCCGTACGTTTCGTATCCATATCCATAGCATAATTTGCCACATCTCAGAATTCATCTTTTGATAAGTAATTTAACCCATTGTAACAGTTGGAAATACTTGAAAGAGGCTTGTGTTGAAAGACATGAATTTTGTGGATATTCATAGCATACTGATGAAGCACTTAAAAGCTCTACTAAAGTCTTTGTAAGCAGCGTATTCCTTGAGATAAAAATAATTATTTACTGAATTTCACATCACGCTGAAAAAATTCACTGCTTATTTTCGATCATCCATCCGTTAACTTGACATGAAAATGTCTGTCGATAACCTTGAGAGACAGATAAAGGGATGATCTGCAGCCATGTCGTGATATTCCAGTCATGGCATCATCTGTTTCATAGCAACCAGGGTTGGGAGAATGACTAAAAAAGTATTCTGATACTGATACTCGTCAAAATATAGTTGTATTAATGTAATATAACTTGACTACTTTTGCTTAATCTAACAGCAAATATGCTAATGAAGACCCAATTAATTAAATAAGGCCTATCAGTACAATGTATTGGGAGACTGTGGCAAGTCACCCAACGCCAGAAGGGACGGCAGTCTGACTATTTACGTTATGTTGTACCAGGAGTAAAAAGGCTTTGAGGACAGAGTTTTCTGTTCCTTTCTTTTGCAATTCACTTGTGAATATTCCACAAGAGCAATTCACTGCCATCTAATCTCTTGCGCATAAGCGCATGCTGCTTATTGATGAAACTACTGCTTGCCAGAACGTGCTCATATAAAAAAACAAAAAAAAAACACAGAAGATGTAGGAACGGACATTTTCTTTGTGCTACTGTAAGTTTCCCTGCGGTTTGAGAGTCTGGAAAAAATAGTTTTCAATTGATTAATAAACATCACACTTGAACTTGAATAGGCTTCTACAACTAATTTAAAATTACAGCTTGATTGTCTGCATACTTTCTACAGTTTGTGATATCGTATCATTTAAAAATGTACAAAAAAGATATTTTCAGACTGCATTTTCCTCCATGAAACTTGAACTTAGGCGCCATGTTTACTGATTTATTGTCTTCTATATAGAAACATGCAATTTTATGCAGGAGACAGTCTGACACTCATCACTTCCTCTCCATGCACTCAGCACTCATATGCCTGGCCAGTTCACGAATGGATGATGGGGAATAACAGTTGCACTTTGCCTCTTTGTTTGAAGCCCTGAGTGGTTTTCGGTCCTCTCCTCATCCCTTATAGGTGACAGAAAAAAAAGGAAAAGGATGTTTAAAGAGGCGAAGAGATTGTTTGCTGCACATGTCACGTTGCCACTCGAGATAGTGTTCACCGCAAGGAAATTGTCCTTTGCTTTGGAAATGACTTTGTATTTTTGTTGGTTTGGGACATTGTGTGTATGCAACCCATTTGTTTGTGAAAAGCAATTGAATGTGAGACTGTGTTACTTATTTACCAAAAATACATGGAAGTAAACAAACAAAACAGCTTTGAGGACAGAATGGATTGTGATAACAGCCACACATGACGAAAGTGATGCTGGATCTTTCATAACTTTGCCAAGCACAGGCCAGGGCGAACATCATTGTTTGGGTGAGTCATCCTTCTGGTGTGAGGGCTCAGACTCTGGGTGAATCTCATGAATTCATTATTCGCAAGCACCCCTATTCCTCCTCTGTTTACATATTAGCTCCTGATCTCCCACCAGAGATTCTACTGAGGAGGAGCGGAGATCACTTGAGGAGAGAGGAAAGGAAGGAGAATTGGCTTAATGAGATGTTGTTTCCTTCGTAGACGTCAATCCAATATGATGTGCGTTACAGATTAAGGCTCTCTCGCAACATATGGTATGTCCTAGATGGTTTATGTGAAATTGTGCAATTGCATGAATAAAGCATTGTTACTGATATAATTTGTAGGTTGCCAGTTAGAGCGTGACTGGGCTTTCTCCTGAGATTAACTTCTGAGTCGCGGACAAAGCATCGAATAATTAGAAGCGTAGAAGCTTACAAATAAGACACAGGATGCATTCCTTGTGTATATTTCATTACCTTAGGAGACTAATACGCGTTCAACTCCACTCTCTCTAAATGGTGCAACCAATCAGACCCATGTGGAGTTGCCAAGTTGCCGTTGCCAAGTTGTGGTTGACATGGCAACTGGTTGTTGTGATGTCAGCCAGGTGCGGTCTGGCAGTTTGGGCTCTAACAAGGCCAACCCTTGTTAAGGACTTGTTAGGAGCAAGACACTGCGGTCATGACAATGCTGTTCTTATACACTGTGGCGATCAGAGGGGCATGAAGTCTGCAGAGAGAAAGTCGGTGCATGGGTTAGCGTGGAGCAACTACATTATACCTGCATTGATTTATGATTTGTGGTTGTAATTTGACAAGGCCGTAGTAACGAGAAGAATCTGCTTTCGAGTAAAGCATTTAAGCAATTGCAGTTGTTGAGTGCCTGTCTAGTGCAAGGGGGTCCTGGCTTTATGATTGTATGCATGCCAAAGCAACGATTTGAGGTTTCAGACGGCCAGCAATGAACAAGTTTGCGCAGTGGCTTAAGAATATATCCAATCGGGGGGATTTTAATTGCTGGTTAGATCCCACGCTGGACCGGCTTTCTCCCAATCTATACTCAGTTAGTAGGTCTGCCTCATTTATTCAGTCCTTCCTATCCAACTGTGGTGTTCCTGATGTGTGACGCTTCCTCCATGCAAATGAGAGAGAGCATTCCTTTTACTCGCATGTGCATCTTACGTTCACTTGGATTGACTATTTCGGATCAGCAATGAACTGTTATCACTGGCACATTTCTGTGCTTATCAGAGCATAGAATTTTCAGATCATGCTCCTTTCTATTAGCTGTGATATTACTCGATGTCACTGCAAATATGAGGGGGAAAAAAGCCCGTAGAGAGAAATTATAATTGGCTGATCAAATTAATGAAATAGATAAACAGATAAATTCCTGATTAATATGAGATGCGCATGGAATCTCAAACCAAGTTCGATCTGGCTTGAAGTCATTCAATTGAATGCCAATTCTTGAGAAGCAAGAGCCTTCTCTATAATCTTGGTAAAATATCAGGAAATATCAGGTTAGCAAACAATTCAGAAGAGTAAAAGCAAAGGGCAATAGTACAAATATTAAAATGGAGGACGGTAGATTCTCAACTCTTCACTTCTGAGTGTCCGAATAATGCAATATTAATGACTAATTTTTTTAATCAACTGAATATTCCGATGCTCTCCCCATTACGAAGGAACAGATAGATACCACTATTTCACCACAATATTCAGGAAAATCCCCTGGGCCTGATGGATTTCCTATATATCTCCCATATAAGATATTTTCTTCATTGCTTTTTTAGTAATTAAGTACAGTGTTGTCTGACGCATTCAAACAGGGCAAGCTTCCGGCTTTATTTTATGAAGCATGCCTCACCCTCATTGCAAAAAATTTAAAAAAAAAAACACAAGTATCAAACAGGGTGCTCATCATATAGGTCAGGTGTCAAACTCCAGCCCTGGAGGGCCACTTTCCTTCATGCTTTCAATCTCACCCGGATGTAACACACCTGATTCAAATGATCAGATCATCAGCGAGCTCTGAAGAAGCCTGATAAGTATCCTGCTCATTTGAACCAGGTGTGTTGCAGCCGGCTGAGATGAAAAACATGCAGGAAAGCGGCCCTCCAGGACTGGAGTTTGACACCTGTGCTATAGGTAAATTTTTATAGTAAATGTTGATGTTAGTTTTGGCTAAATCCTGGCCCGAAGATTAGGGAATATATTGCCATTTATCAAATCTCAAGACGGAACACACTTTGAAATCTTAAATCTTTCAAATTTTAACATACATCTGCTATTTGATATTTTGTATCTTTCTTCTGGTGTGTTTTCTGAGTGAGCCTTCTCTTTTGATGCAGAGAAAGCGTTTGGCTGGATGGAGAGAGCATATCTATTTGGAACTGGAGAAAAAAAATCTTTTGGTCTGAATTTCATTACCTGGATTAAATTGTTATACTGAAGCCCCACTGCTCCGGTCCTGACCAATTCCCAGCTGTCTCAACCCTTTAACCTCCATCGTGGGACCCGACAAGCCCCTTTAAGCCCCCTTCTGTTTGACCAGTCTATTGAGCCTCTCGCGTTTGCAGTCCACAGCTCTGAGGATGTTTCCGGCATATGGGGGAATGGCGTGGAACAAATGGTGGCCATTTACGTGGACGACTTGTTAAGTTTTATTTCACGCCCACAGACATCTCTGCCCTCCATGTTGTCATTATTGGGGGAATTTAGCCAGTTCTCGGGATACAAAAAAAAATTCAAGTAAATCTGAACTTTTCTCTGTTAGTGAGGGGGCGTTGGGAAAAGATTATACTAGCCTTCCTTTCAGGATTGTTGTAAGCAAATTTACTTACCTCGGGCATTACGGATTCAGAAAAAAGACCAAATGTCTCGTTCTTGCTTTGTTAAGACACACAAAACGGTGCCTGACACTGTGGTCACGCCTCTACTTATCCTTGGTGGGTCGAATTAATTCAGTCTGAATGAATATTCAGTTTCTATATATTTTTCAAACAATGGTTCCGAAATCTTATCCTATTAGATTCTATTATATAATCTCATTTATGGAAAGGTAAAAGCCCTCAGTTAAAAAAAGATTCATTTCCAAAAACCCAATCCCAAAGTTGTTGCTCAGTTTCCGCTGTTACGATTTTCATGAATAAGGCCGGAGGGTCGAGGTCAGAAATCTAGTCAGATTGTGGCCGGAGGGCGAGGGACTGACTGGCAAAAAAGGGTCAAGTGCCCAGCCCTGTTAAAATGTGACATTGAAGACCAAATGTTTCAGCTTCATATATGGTCATTAAAATTACAACATCTAGTTAAGCCTACAATGAAAATGTAATAAAGAACTTGAAACTTGAAAAGAACTTCAAACTTGCACCGTTGAATCACAGTTTATTGCTTGCCAGCAAACATGGCGTCTTGCTAAGTAGCCAGCCTTAGCAAACACAGTCTATTTTCTATTAGTAAGTTAAGACGTATTACATATAGCAATAAATGCATCTCATATTATAACATTTGGCTGAAGTCCAATTAAGTCTTCACACCCTCAACACACTCCTAATAAACCTTCAGCTAACCTCAATATGCTTTTTCAAGTTTATCGGCGAATTTTTGAAAGCCAATTGCCGGTGGCACTTCGGTTCCGAAAGTTTGCAGCTCACTCGAAACGAGTTCTCAAAGTACAACCAGGGACGTGTGATAGTTGACTGGATTTTCTGTCTACGAACCTTCTCGCCGCAGCGACTCAGTTGGGAGGATCAGATATCTTACCAGTCAAGTTATAAATTGCCACTATTTTGTGTCATGTGCAGGATTAATCCATCACTTACAAACCAATAGTGTTGGAATGTTATATGTTCATACTTCTCATCCAATTACATTCTAAATCATTTGATCAATATTGTGGTGCGATTTATACAGATTGGTATTTTGCACAATAATAAAATGGGATGAAAACTATCCAAAAATGAATACCAATGAGGCTTTTTATATGAGGAAGGTGTAGAAATTATAAAAAAAAAAGAAGAAGAATTGTGATTCTTTTTAAGTATAGATTAAAGATATACCCCAAATTTCTGCTTTAGTAAGGGTACTTGACACCTTTGATGGGCATGAGTCATTTCACACTTCCCTTGAGGCCAACCCATGCTATGGCACCGATTACAATCCAAACATTATATTTAATCCAAGTATACGTCACCTTCTTTCAACATTATCCCCGCCTGCCCCATTAAGTCCTGTAATGTAAAATTTAAATTGATACAGAAAATAAACAAGCCCACTAAACTAGTAGTAGTTGAATTATGTATCCGATATAATACTGACGACAGTATCAATACTACTTATAATGGACTATATCTTAACTTGGAATATAAATCGATGGGACAAAAACAAGACTACTAAACCAGTCGCTTCATGTATCCGCTCCACTCCAATATAAATGCATGCCTTTGCATGCCCTTGTCTTTTTGAAAATGTGTGCAAGTGTCATTTTTGACTGGGTGGGCGTTGGAGGATTAGCTGCAGTCTGACATCCTATTCTGTGGGCCTTACATAATTATTTCCAAATGTTCTTGTCCATATTTCTGTTCAGAGGAAGAAACACAGAGATTTTAAACTCATAATGACTCGTGGCATTTCATCTCTGATGACGATTAGTTTGGGTTGTGTAATCATTTTAGGGACATTGTGAAAGAAATATGGAGCAAATATTTATTGACGAATTAAAACAGATGCAGTTAACGTATGTCTGTGACATGTTAATATGAAACTATATCAAGGTTCAAGTATTTGAAACACTTTACATGCCCATTTTCTTGTCTTGCTGAAATTAGTTCATTTTTAGGTGTCAGCCAAGGCTTATGCGTGAATGTTTAATTTCACACTTGAACGGCGGGCATGCACTACAAGCACCCAACTATTTGGACGCAAGCAATTAAGAAGTCCATTTTGAACATCAGTTTAAACCCGAGTCAAATTTGGATAGATAAGTTGTGTCAGTGTGCCAACTACTTCACCTTGTGTGTTCCCTTTGTTTATTTATTTTGCATATTTATTTCCTTCTTTTATGATTGCCTGACACAGTTTTTTTTTTCTTTAAGAAATGCATTCATTTTGAACCCATTCGTTACTCTAAATGACTAAGTGACATAATTGACCACTCAAGAAGCAACGGCTGTTTATTTCTTTTATTAGTTCTTGAATGTGTTGTCTACCCATTTGTAACCCTTTTCAAGCGTGTGCACAGTTGGACGTGTGCAGTGGAGGACGTGGCTTTTGGCCAGTTGTAGCACTGCATTCTCTGGGCTTAAAGCCTCTTCATTCACTATACTACCATTGAACCAGCTGCCTGACAGCCACTAATCTGCTCATTGTTTTAAAGGTTTGCTCAGCATTTTGGTGTCCCATTCAGCCATGCGACATATTGCTCTTGGCAGGGTCGGTAGGCTTTGTTGTATGCATTTGTCATGTTGCATTTGATATGTTTGTAATGACCCCAAATGCCGATTTTAATAACAAGTCCAAGTTAAAAATGTAACGAATCACAACTTGACAAAAAGTGTCATTAATAGTCAATGGTAAATAATTTTGTATTGTGAGAGGTGTTAACTTTTCAGGCACGAGATTGACAGCGGTAAAAGTTTACCCAGCAAAGAAATGGTCAGCAGGTTAAGAAGCCAAGTCAACAAAGCCCACAACTATTCATACCTTTTCACTTAAAGTGAATTACTTTTTCATATTATATTTATTAGCTGGAAATACAACAATAAATGGTGTTATTGGATGCTGAAAAAAATATTTTCCCACTATTTTTGGTTTCATTTGATATTTTGACAAATAATTCCATATTCAAAATGATTCTTCTACTTTCTCAATACAAGCATACAACATGTTGTAAATTATAGTTAATTGCAATGTTCTGCATTATGATTGCAATTGCTCTTGAATGGTTCAAAATATTGTTTCTTCAAAACGATCGCTTTTGTTAAAATGCTTTTGCAAGATCGTCTTTGTCCTCTGTGTTTTCAACCAACCTTGCAGTTGATGATAAAAGTAATGCTTGTCTTTCTTTTGATTTATGGGAAGAATAGTGACCTTCATGTTTTATTTTCATTTTGAAATGATGGCGTCTAGGAACTGGCATCAATCAGCAACACAGAACTTTCAAGCTTTTGAGAGAAAATGCCAGACTTTCAGCTTCTGGACGTAGCTCAAAGGAAATCTTTTTTTTTTTCTCCAGACCTTTTAGCTTTGCCTAATGAGGATTTGTCAGATTGAGCGGCGCCATGGTTCATGACTAAGCGTGTCTGCCTGAGAGACGAAGACTCTGCTCGACTGCTTCCCATCTCCATGTGGCACATGTTGTTCTGCGTGGGAGTCGTGGTTTGGGAATTCCTCACAACTTCTGCATTCAAATAAAATAATAACACCTCCTTACTTATCTCAGACTTCAGGCTGGATTCATGGAGGAGACTGATTTGTGTCCCCGCGCTTAAGGTAATTGAATGATCATAAGAGAAAACCAAGTATTCAGTTGATTCATCTTGTCGTTGATAGTGGATCAAGACATTTCATACTAAATATTTTTCGTGACTTTTATCATTTAAATGATGTTATATTATAAAGGTCATCAAAAAATATTATATTATGATTTTCTTTGTTTAAAATTTTTGAAGACCCTCGCACACTGGCAGTGTACGCTGACATTTTATAGTCAAATTCAAAAGTGAGAGAGGGGAGCTCTCTAATCTCGTTGCACACTTGAGTACAATGCCAATAAAGGGATTTCTGATTCTGATTCTGATTATTGGACTGAGATATTACAGCTATAAATGGAACAACAAGAGATCATTTAAACATTTTCCCAAACTACCACATTAGCAATTGTTCCTGAATGACACAGAAAATAGAAATATGGATTCTTGTAGAAAATACTATATCACAATATCCTTCTACTTGCTTGCATGCTGATATTTTCTCATTGCCAGTGTGTGCGGCTACAGGTTTCATCATGCAGAGTGATTTACTTATAGTCTACGATGGAATAAGCGGGTGGCCAAAGGCAAAAGGGGGAATCACATCGATAAGCCAGAAAGACCTTCAAGACAAGGTTGACTCAATTTCACCAATTTATTCTGGCCATGTCAACAAACATGTTAACATTTTTGGCCTAGTGGCCTTCATGGTGGAATGAGCCCTGTGGTCGCAAGGGTTGCCCTTGTTCCGTCTGTAGTGCAAAGCTATAATTTGAAATAGAAAAAATCGAGATTTGAGACATAAGTGGATGGTCAGGGGGCGCAAGGTCAATGGGAATTCTAAAATTTGAAGTGTTTTAAAAGCGTGGCTATTTGTTTGCATTGTTTTTATACTCTGATTGGGTTCACTCCATCAGGTAAGTGTCTGGAATAAATAGGACAGAAGGCAGACTGCTCAAAATTATAAAACACATTCACTACTTATTAAAAAAAAAAACCCATTGAACTTCAATCAACGGGCAATTATTGAGATTGTCAGCAATACCATTATGCAAATAGAGGCACTTAGGGTGCACTGTTAGCAGTAGGGATGTAACGATATCCCAACGTTCAATATCATCACGATATGAACCTCAAAATACAATAATTATCACAATATTGTGGGGATTCTAATGATATAAAAAACGTCACCATTAATGTGTAAAAACTCACAACATAGTCACAAAAAACAAAAGAAAACAGCTAAAAAAAAAAAAAAGCACAATATTGGGTTTTTGTACAGTGACAAAGAAATAGGCTTGGCCATGCGTTCTATTTTCTATTGGCTCAGTGGCACAATCAAACATACATGGTCTATGTGGTTCATAATGCTGTGTTTGACTGAAACCAGAGATGCGCTGCTCTGAAATATTGGTACATGATGGCAACGATTTTGTGTTGTTATTGTTACACCACTTGTGAGCAGTAGAATCATTTCTATTCAGGAGTAGTATACTCAATTTACAATTCTATGTATTTTAAGAAGCTGAATTCATCCAAGAGTTCAACCGACAAATATATAAAAAAATGATGGTCCTTAAATATATGTTGCTGGTTAGTTGCTGCCACAGGAAAACCAGTAATCTTATTGCCCAATACCTGGAAGTAATATTGCACAATACCAATAAAAACACATTTAAATGAAAAGAATACAGTATATAACTGACAATCAAGCTGTTTTAATGTTTTCCATCCATCCACCCAACTATTTTCTATTTCACTTATCCTCATTTGGTCACGATGGACGCTGCAGCCCATCCCAGTTGACTTTGAGCAAGAGCTGCAGTCTACCCTGGGCTCTTTCCAGCCGATTACAGGGCACATAGAAACAACCATGAACATTCAAATGCACTATTTCGAGTCTTCAATTAATCTAAGAAACATATCTTTGGAATGTTGTAAGAAGCCATGCAAGCATTGGAAGAATTTGCAAACGCCACACAAGAAAACCAAAGCCTGGATTCGAACGGTCAATCAAAGAAATGTGAGGCAGGTGCTTGTGGATATTGTCATTCATCCAGGTCATTTCTTTCTCTGGGCTTTGAATCAAGTCACAACTGGAGTGCTCTGTGTGTGTTGGAGGATGTTTCGCCTCTCTCTGTGGTAGCCTTCATCGGTTTTTGCAACAAGGTTTGGCTAGAACAGACCAACCTGAATTGATTTGGAAAACCCAACTATTTATGTTCCATGTTGGAGGCATTCCCCACTACCGGAGATGCGATCATTCTTGGATGCAAACGATCATCATTAAGATGCCCGGCTGAGAGGCCTCTGTTGGTCAGTAAGTCGTTGGGTGGAAACTCCCTCGTTAATATTCCATTCAGCTGTAAAAGACGTAGGGGGGGGGGGTACCGCTGCAGTGACGGGGGACTGTTTTTTGTTATTAGTCTGAAACAAAATCATTGAGTTTCCTTGGAATGTTTGAAAGGTGGTTCTATATAGGGCTGGGCGATAAACCGAAAATTTACCGTTACCGAAATGTATTACAATGACCGACATCATTTTGCCCATGTCGGTAAATTCGGTGTCTTAAAAAAAAAAAAGAAAAAGAATTCTTCTCTGTCTGTGGCGATGTTCATGCCCCTTTAAGACAGCTACAGCGCGTGTCGTCACGTGACTCCACCCTTCTGAACAAGAATGTAAACAAGACGTGTTCGTAGCTGGCGATTCAAATTCAGAAGCAGCTGATACGGCTGAAGACGAAGTAACGTTAGTTGAAATTGTTCTTGTCGCGCTTGTCCCGAAAAGAAATTCTGTCGTTTGGAAATGTTTTGGGTTCCATAAAGACGATGTTTAAGCAAAAGAACATGAACTACAAAGTGCATCGTAAGCACCAAAACAGCGCGTCCAACCTTTTCTTTTTCACCACCCACAACACAACCATGCTGTTGACTTGGACCTTGTGCTAAAAGTTCAAAGTGAGAAGCAAGGTTCGACAAGTGAGCCCATAACGGAGGCGACACCATACGAGAGAACGTCTCAGAGGTGGACGCGATAGAAAGATATAGCTCCTCTAGTTACAGTGGAGCGCACAGGATTGAAACGCCTCATGAAAGTAGCCGACAAGAGGTACGAAATTATTTGTTGCAAACCGTACTTCCCGATATGGACAACATTGGGACGGGAGCGGAGACAAGTCAAGCATTTTGCATCCACATCCGACTTGTGGTCGAGTCGCAACATGCATCCCTGTTTGAGCCTGAATGTGCAGTACATAGACGACAAGTGGCGACCGCACACCAGCGTACTCGAGACGGCATTTTCCTGATGAAGCACACGCGTTTATTTGGCACTGGCATTCCATTGACATTTTTTCATTCTATTTAGCATTTTGTTTACAGGTGACTAGCTCCTTTGCACATGGCATTATTTATATTATGTACCTTTACACCGATCTAGGCCTTTGCAAATGGCATTACAGCATCTCGGCACAATCTATTTGCAGAAAAAGATTTTGTGAGAGGTACCCTTTTTCTCCTGTTCTTTGTGACATTGTTCAAATCATGCAAAGCAAGCTATTTGGAATGTTTATACAAATGGTTTTTGTACTTTTATTTTCTACTGAAAGTAATGTGTACCAGTTGGTCAATAAAAACAGTTAATGTGCATTTCCTGTATTTATTTTGATTTTGGTCCTCAGGGGGAATTTATCGTGCATTTATCGTTATCGAGGTAAAATTGCCCAATTTACCGTGATTTTATTATTTTAGGTCATATCGCCCAGCCCTAGTTCTATATTTCGAGATGGTCTTTCCACCATTGTGCAGATGACTTCTTTCTCTCTTTCAAACCATCTCTCTTCTCTGTCAAGAATGTGAGGCAGATTTTCTCAGCACTTTTACACCCTGTTGCTAACTGGTCATCAAAATGTGAAAAAACAATGACAAATCATAATTTAACTTGACTATTAAAAGGTAGGGCTGAATGATACGGTCTTAAAAATGAAATCCCCATATCCTGTTCCCCTTCAAAAATCCAATCCCAATTTTCTACTATATTTTCTCAAATCAATTGTTATTAACTGTTCATAATTAGTTATTTCCAAGCAGATACAAATGTTTGGAATGCATTGTTTCTGTTCATACTACAACATACTGCAGCTTCAAAAATCCCCCTCAAATAAATGCCCATTTTTTTAGTCGCCTTATAAGTATAACGTCAGCTGGAATGTTTGCGCTAGCTAGAATATCCTGTTGGCTACCACAGTAATAGTTCCACCAAGGTTGGTTTGGTTTGGTACGTTCCCTTTTTTGTTGACTCACAAGATAAAAGCCGAAAAATAAACCCACAACACAAATTACCAAGGCACAGAAAAGAAAACACAGAAAAAAACTTTTTTTCTGATCTCGGTGTGATACATTCCCATTACAGAACGTAATCAATGGACGGGAGCGTGTGCAGCACCACCCTTACTCAAGCATTTATACAAATAAAAGCCTCCTCAAATGGACCGCCGACTTTTCAGTCATTGCTCCACTCTACACATTTAGTGTATATAATCGATCCATCTGTTATCTCAGCCACTTATCCTCGCACAAACTTTAAAAAAGACTTTTTTAGTTTTGGGGACTGCCTAAAGTGATCGTTCGTTTGATACCGTGCTATATTTTGGAGCCTTTCCACTCAAAACATAGCCTTTAGGTATGGCTTTATAGGTGGCAACATCAAGAGGAGAGAAGATCAGACGACAGAAAGTCAAGTGAGGAAAGTATATGCGGTAAACACTCTACAGCAGTGACAAATGAAATATGAGAGACAGCGCCACTTTTCGCTATTTATAGCAATCGAGACACAGAGTAGCCACATCCCAAACACTTTGCATCGCTTCATGGCATCATTTTTTCATTCGCTTAAGAGCAATTGCTGCCAGTTTTAGAAATGCACATACTATCTGTAACAAAAGTAGCATCTGACATATGTGCCACTTCCACAGTGAATGCAGTCTAAATAAAGCTTTTCGATTCTCTTAACGACAAGCGTGTATTTTGAACCTTTATACAGAAACTTGAGTTGTTGCTTGCTTTTAAACCAACCTGAAGAACATTAATGAATCAAGTGTATCATTTATTACTATTTAATATGCCCCTTAGATTGGCCGGAAACTAGTGCAGGGTGTACCTCGCCTACTGCCCAAAGACAGCTTTGAAAGACTTCAGCGCGCTCGCGACCCTTTTGAGGAAAAGTGGCTCAGATAATGGATGGATGGATTATTTAACACTAAAATTGCATTCCATATTCTTCATTGTTGCCCCAAAACAACCACAACTGCTTTTGGCGCTTGCTTATACAGTAAGCTACCTTGGCTTGTTGTCATTTCAGTTTCCAGCATGTTTTAACTTGTGCCATGTTCAAGTCTGTGCCAGTCATCTCAGCTGGTTGATGCTGCTGTTCCCGTGCTAGACTTGGACTTTTGCCATGGTCTGAAGCAAACGCAAAGGCTATTTGGCTGTCTTTGAGTGTGTCTTCCTCAAGCAATTTCTTCCATGATGTCATTACTTGTGAGAAAAGCCCTTCAAAGTTGGCTCAATGTATTATGCATGGCACTGGTGTGGCTAGCAACGGTGCTTGCAGTGCCCTGAGGTAGTAATGGTGATGTTCACCGTGTGGCGAATAAAAATGGGAAGGTTTTCAACTGAATATTTTTCGTGAATCTGAAATTCTTCTCGCTGCTTACCATTAAATGTGTTGGTGAAATTAAGTAGAGCATTACGTTATTTACAGTGGCTATCCATCAGTCAAGCCATCGAGGCAGGCCCATGTTGAAATTCAGCATGAAACAATATATTCCTCAGATGTGCCTTATTTGTTTTGTTTGGGTTCGTGTCGGTGGTGTAACAGTTCCTTTGTTTGTGAAAGGATGTCTGTCTCTATATTTGCCCTGCGATTGATTGGCGTGTGTTGAATTGACTCCGTTTGATTTTGCCAGGTGGTTGCACACAATAGAATCAGTAGGATTTTTGACATAGATGTATAGTGTACTTAAGAAATATATCTGTTCCAGATGATTTTATTTCGTGCAGCCACTTGACGAAATAAATTGGAAGAAATTCAACGCGCAATTTTTTCATTGTAGTCTTTCTGCCAAAGCCATTTGGGATAGCCTCAGGCTTTCTGCAATGACCCTGAACAGGATAAAAGGTATAGAAAATGGAGTGATGGATGGACAGATGGACTATTGGCTACCAACAAATGTATTAGACAGAGAGAGAGAGCGAGAGAGAGAGACCAAAAATGCACACTCTTTTATGAACACTTTATTTCAGCCCTTCCCCAAAGGTTTTGTGAAGCTTTTTTCATACACGGAAGGAACGTGAAGGTGAAAGAAAGTGTTCATCTATTCAGTCAGACATACTCCATAATGTTTAATACCTGGGATTTGCAATACCTTCACACGTTAGTCTCGCACTTTTGGGATTAGCATCAGAAGCAAGATTTATACTGTAATTACATGCCTTTATCCCTCATCAACTTGCTGTCTAGATGGTGGTCCAGATCCAGACCCAAATAGAGATGATGGTGGGGTAGCTTCCTTTTTGAAGACAATAGCAACGTTTTACACTTAGGAGTAGACTTAGAGGTGACATTCCATCTGTCTACCCAAATTTTCATCCTCTCTCAATCCAGAATGCATTAGCTGGCTACTAATGTATTTCCATCTCCTGCTCACATGTGATAATGTGGAGTCATCAGTATAGAATTCCGGCGAAGTAGATTAAAGCAGAAGAAGTGAAGAATTACCTCGCACTGCCTTCCAACTACAATGTGCCAACAGATCCTTTCACACTGCTCATCAAAGCCAGGCTTTTTCCCAGGTCGCAGTATCCAGTTTAGGTCAACCCCCAAATTTACTGCAGAAACTTGCAGAAGTGAAAGAAAAGTCGAATGTGAGGGGGTAGCAGGAAGTTCCCACACATCTTACTATCTGGTGTGGGAAGTCACCTCAGTCGTATTAACGCGCACAAAGACAGAGGAATATCTTGGATTCAGTATGAAAAAAAAAAACTCTACTGTTACGCCTCTGGTGTGCTAATTTTCTGTAAAGCTAGTGTAAAAAAGGATAATGTGGTGTAAGCACCAGGCCTTGTGGTACGCATACATTGTTAGATGAAATATAAGATGCCTGAGCAGAGATGCCAATGGATGCTCCATTGTCGACAGCCATTATGCTTGTTTGGAATGTTGCCAATTAAATTCATATTTGGATAGTTGTCCTTCTTAAAAAATGACATTTACACATTTACAGTATATATATATATATATATATATATACAGATACGATATGACAAATTCTTAATGACCTCATCTGAGTCGCTCGATCACATGCTTACAGTTGACAGTAAATAACTGGATTAGGCTTTGGGTTACACATTTCAATGGGCGTCCATTACATATTTCAATTAGATTGTGACTCGAATTTTAACATCGAGAAACATTTTACAAGGTAGACACCATACGCTGTAAAAAATGGGGAGTGATATTTACTTGAAAAATCCTAGTAAAGTTTTTTCACTCAGAAATTCAAAGTAAATTTACAAGAAGAGTTTTTGAGTACATTTTACAAGTTGATTTCATTTAAAAAGTCACTCCATGGTTGAACCCACTTTATGTTTTTGTACACACATTTCCAAACACAAAGGGGTTCAATGCAGGAGAGGATCGAACCCATAACCTCAACGTTGGAAGAAGGCCACTCGGCACCTGAGCCATGCCACAGACACAGGCTGGTCGTATATTATTGGTGTCAGGTGCAGAACTTGGAATCCTACCTCCAAATCCACGTATAGTTTGTGGCCTCTTTTTGGAGATACCAGCAATATACGTACCTCAAACTACCGAGCAATATCTCAGGTGTAGAGCAGCCGTCTTCAAATCTGGAGTTTGTTGGTTCCTCAATGACATTGAGTAACCTTGTGTATGAAATGAGCTATGTGAAAAAGCAAAAGCGAACTTCACTTATTTTTTCATTTCAATAAACGAGTGAAATTTACTCAAAAAGTCTTCTTGTAAAATTTACTTAAAATGTCTGAGTGAAAAAACTTTACTAGATTTTTTTTCAAGTAAATATCACTGCCCATTTTTTTTACAGTGTAGTGTCGTGGTTAGGACTGCTGCATGATAGCAATAACGTTTTCAGGTTCAGGTCTGCTGGCAGGTGAATTTCTGAGTGAAAAAAACTTTACTAGGATTTTTCAAGTAAATATCACTACCCATTTTTTACAGTGTATGGTGTATACCTATCTATTTGTATTTTTCCTGCGTACCTACATAATGAACAACCAGTGTCCACATTTCCAAAGAGCTGTGGTAATGATCATGGAAGACTCTAGCACGTTTTGATCCATACAGCAGAATTGGGAAATTAGTAAAAAAGAAAAAATACATTTTTAAATGCTGTTTCATCAAGATCCACCGAAGAAAGCTTACCTTCCTTGCTGAGTAATGCTGTTGCAATGTCAGCTCTGGCAGACATGCACCTCACCTCCTGGCCAATGTCAACTGATATAGGCTATAGCTTTGAGTGACCCTGTACGGGGTATGTCGTATAAATCAAGGGTAGGTGACCATATAAATTTCATATTATTGATTCAGGGTCTGTCACATTATTTAACTGTGCTCCATAAATGTACTTAGAAATAAGTAAGGTCAACAATGTGATGTATGTCTATAATCTCTGGATCTTTACTTACAACACACTGTCCTGTGTCATATTTTATGTGTCTAAAATCAAAACAGAGTAAAACATGATTTTATTATATCAAGCGATGAGTGAATGAATTGCATTTTAATCTCAAGGGAACCCAAGGGAATTTGGGCTTTAATCAATGAAAGAGTCTCCAACTATTGTGCACTGTGGGTGCTGTCTTAGAATTAAATATGCCTCGGTTGGGTGATTTTCAACATCTGCTTCATCCTCGAGAGATCCTTCAGCATCACGTTTGGAGTTTGTATGCGCTCCTCTTTTTTGGATGTTGCTTTTGGATGAACTGAAATTTCAATGGTACATTGATGCAGAGCCCAGATTTGAACCCTGAACCTCACGTTATCATTTATGGATTATAAAGGAATGTCCATCACGGAGGTTGTGACTCGAAAGTAAATGCATTGCATATTTACAACTTTTTGAGCTTCAACTCTAGTGCACAAAGCAGAACATCATGAGCAACACATCTTCTTGTCTTTGGCTGTTGCTTTTGTTGGTGTGAATCCGGAGGATCCCAAACAGTCTTGTCACTCGGAAGCTTGCGATGTTTATGTGACTTTTAATATGTTGCAGCACAGTGGGTGTGACCGCTGTTGTAACCTCAGTAATTACACCGTGTGGCGAGCCGCTTGTCAACAAAGCCCACCTAGTGGATTTAAGGAAAATACTGTTTATATACATAATTCATTGTGTTGATCATATTTTCAGCCACCCGAGCTTGTTTGGAGGCTCAAATGTAACTAACAAGGGCTACTTTGTAGTGAAGATGAGGATGTGCTGTTTGTTTTCTTGCTGCTATCCATTGGGAGTTTGCACTGAAAGTTTTTCTTGGCTACTTTTTCCTTCTTTTTGCCCTTCTGTATCATGAAAAATTGAACAGATCAACAATGGGGGCAAAATTCACCCTCTATAGTTTTCATTTCAGGGGGATTCGTCTTTGAAATGGCACTAAAATCAATTCACTGGTTTCTTAGCGTTGTAGTGTTATTCCAGTGAGTACTATTACCCGACATGAAAAATGTAATGTCTCAAGTTTCCCTGTTCACTTGAGTGGCATAATTTAAATGGGAAACCTCCAAGTGTGCACTTTTCCTCAAAATTGGCTGGCTTCATGGTGTTTGGGCCAGGAGAAGTGTATCTGTATGAACATGACTCATATGTCTGGGCTTGCACTGAACATACTGAACAAGCCGGTTATCTATCTCAGGCTTTCGCTCACTCTCCGTTGAGTGTGTTCACTTGCAGCATATTCGCTTCGCAGTGGCCTTTCAGGAGGTTAGCATTGCAAGCACATCTCTGCTGCTCCTACTATCAAGGCCAGAAGAACACCCCATAAGTTTCCCTGTTGTTTTACCAATCCCTTGTCAGTAGGGGTCTCCTTTTCCTACACCGCATCCAAAGCCAAATCACAACGAGTCTTTAGTGACTGCAATCCATGGTACCGTGGCACCCCAGCGTGCCAAGAGAGATCATCAGGAGTGCTGTGTGCAGACAGAGCCATTCAATGCTCTAAGCTTGTGTATCTACCTGTTGCGATTCCTACAATGGAATGCGTCATGGCTTCTGTTCACATAGATCAGCTTTGGGTTCAATAAAACAAGCCCAGATTCACACTTATTTCGTATTATACTGTATATGTGTGAGTAATAAGTAGATGAGTCATGCTGTTCGTAACGTTTCGGTTTAACTCTAAAGGCAATAGGTTGCATTCCTTTGTTTATTGCTGTCTTTTTTTTTTTCTTTTTTGGGGTAACTGCCGAAAAAAAATCGTACCAGTGGTCATTTTGTATAACCACCTTAGCTGTAAAGTAAGAGGCAGTTGCTTTTATTTGTTAGTAACCAAATATTCTAAGAAAATATTGCAATATTAATATTGTAATATTCTTAATTCAGTACTTCAATGCAAGTTAGAATCTTACCTCTCGATTTGTCTAAAAATATTTTCAGGATGAGATTGAAGATGGAAAATTATTCATACCGGAATAGGGATGGTGATTTTCATGGAAAGAGGAGAAAAGAATGACCAAACCTTGGTGTAATATCACTAAATATGCAGAGTTCTGAATTCAGTAATTAATCTAAACCTGCACTGGAGAGGCCGCATGTGAGTGCGTGCGTGCGTGCGTGTGACAAAGACAGAGAGGAAGATTAAGGGAAATGTGGAGGACGAGCAGGAGCGGAAATTAACTTGAGGATTTATTTCTGCTTTCGTTCCATGTAGAACCAAACAATTATTTGCGTGGCTTACAGGAAAATCTTTGTGGCTTACAATAACATCTCTGTCACGGGGAACAGACTGTAAGAGTCTACAAATAATTTGTATACTCTCGGATATGATAAATAAACAACAACCAAGAGCTGCAAGAATCATCGCAAAACTGAGATTCAGGATGTTCTCGCACTCAAATAAGAATATTCTTAGCACAAGCTTAACACATGGAATCTATTTTCATTTTTGTCCTGGTGCAAGCCTAGTTTAGCGTGTTTGGGAATTTGTCAAACCGCGCTACACCATGTTAGGTGTTTGGAGGACCGAGGGTGTTTTCTTTTACATGCCCCCGGCACACTTGTAATTTTAGTGGGTGTATGTCGACTAAACCATCTGGAAGTAGGTCTCTTGCGGCGCAGGTGGTATAACTCAATTTTGATAGATTAAATCCAAGCGCAGGCAGAAGGATTCCGCTGACGTGTGTGGTGGATGTCATTGTATTTCATTGATAAATATGACATGCCACTGAATCGTTGTAGAAATAAATTTAATAAAAGCTTAACTATTATTATCATCTTTAATAGTGTAGTGCAGTTAACTTGTTAAAGGGCCTAGGACTATGCAGTGTTATTGTGCTTTGGTCTTTCCCAGCCTATGTTTGGTCAGTGAATGCAACGCGATGTTATGACTACCGTTTATGATCGCGAGACTGTTGATTGAAAGATTGATCTTGTTGTATGGTACTCGCGGCTCACTGCATGGACATTACTCAAACGCTGTCTGTGCCCGAGCTAGAGACACAACACGGACAGCTGTGATTGTGACTTCATTGTTACTGGAGGCAAGTAAAGTTGACGAGAGAAGATTCCTTGTCGTGTGACTCTGTCTACCCACGCATCGCCATCGCACCAAAAAGTACAAACACGACAATATTTTCTTTTAAATCATCCCACTGGGCGCAGCACAGCTATGGATCACGGGAGGGAAGTTGAGGCGGTTATGGTGGAAGGCAGTCTCCAAGTCACAGCGGCCAACTTCACATCATCCACAAGTAGAGATGTTCTTGCACTTCATTATAAACGCACTTTGTGCGCGTCAATTTGCTGCATGGACTCCAGCTAGTTGGTTTGCGCTTCTACCTCTTCTCCTCTGAATTTAATGAAAAGGATAGCAGCCGCCTCCATTGTTGCAAAGCACACCAGCAGTGCTCGCTCTCACAATGTCTTATGGACTTCACACTTCCCTGTTCAATGCCTTTTTCCAAATCATGCTGGAACTATGCACAGAAGTGTAGTTTGTAGGCAGACCAATGTTATTTTAGTAGACGAAAATTAACGGAATAACTAAACCTGAATTGAGAAAACATTTTCGTTAATAAAATAATATAAAAATGAAATGCACTGAAAAGAAAAAAAACAATTATATCTTACAATTATAAAACCAACTCCAACTAACTACAATAATATTAAAAACAATAATAACAAAATTATCATTAATTTTCATCCTTGTCAATTAATATAATAAATTAGCTTCCATGGTTCATTTAAAATGCATTTATTTCAGTATTGCTTTACATCTGTTCAAAAAACGGAAGCTCAAACAGTTTTAGAATTTTTGTCGTTTATTTTACTTTATTGTGCAATACTTAAGGCATTTTGTATATTCCACTCAACAAGCACTCTGTATATTTAAAAAACTAAACATAATTCTAAAACTAATAAAAGCTAAAGAAAAATTAAGCATTTTCCCCAAAATGACAATTAATGAAAAATAACACATTTGCCCTAAAACCTAATTAAAATTAACCAAATAAAATAAGGATCAGCCTAAACAAACAATGTGTGTGTACGTGTGTGTGTGTGTCTCGGTGTGTGTGCGTGCATCTGCTCTATGTATGTGCACGTGGATGATTTTCCTGGCAACACTAATTAAAACAGCAGATAAGCATCACAGAATAATTGAATCCCACCGTTAGATGTTTCTTTTAGCCTTTGCAAAGTTTATATTTAGAATAATTACGCCAGAAACTTTCAACTACAGAACCATGAAATGATATTATCGTTTACTCGTGCACTCGCTGGGCCAAATCATTTGTGAGTGGGTGCACGGAATACACACAGCCTTAATGACTTTAAATCAGGTATGAAGTGAGTTGTTGTCATTATGTGTGTTTTTGTTTTTATTGCTTCGCCACTGTCCACTCATAATTGAGTCAACATTTTGCAAAAGCAATCATTTTCAAGGATTGTTGGTGAAGGAGGCCCATTGTTTGCTATGATCATCAACTAATTATACTGTAGATTAAGTTTGATAAAAACATGTTTTATTTGCTTGATTTTCACTGCATAGCAGAAAGTAATTACATTCCGTAAAAAAAACAAAAAAACATCTGTTGTATTCCAGAGTGTCTAAAAATGTCTGCATACTCATGAGTGT
Source organism: Idiotropiscis lumnitzeri (assembly GCF_059441095.1). Classification (NCBI taxonomy): domain Eukaryota; kingdom Metazoa; phylum Chordata; class Actinopteri; order Syngnathiformes; family Syngnathidae; genus Idiotropiscis; species Idiotropiscis lumnitzeri. The sequence continues at coordinate 6,304,088 of NC_142402.1, read as the reverse complement.
TCTTAACAAAACTAGATTAAATGGACGCCTATTCAAGTCAGAAGAACGTTGATGCCATATGTATTAAGTCTGGGATTTCAATTAACTGTTTGAAATTTTTGATCATTGTGAGTGTGTATTTTTTAATTGAATAATATATACTCACTGCAGGAACTCGTAATAGCTTGTCATCAGAGGTTGTCTCCTTAAATGGCTTTCATATAAATGAATTTTAAAATTTATGGGTGTATTAAACGGCCGAGGGTATCGCAATGGCCATTCGCATCTGGCATAGATTTGGTTAATGAAGGACCAACACTCAGAGGCCATCTGCCATTGTTTGCGTTTTAGAATAAGAAGAAGTCTATTGTAAAGTCACTCCATTTGAAAGTTAAACGTACGATCCACCCACACAGATGAATTTACATACTTGTAATGAGTATCAAATAGCCGCAAGCATTTGCTTGTAATAAGTGTGTTCTTCTTATTTCAGATGGCAGTCCATTATCGTCATAAAATCACACTGTTGCTCACTACACCATGACAACATGTCACTGATTTGGAATACAAAATCATTGTGGTATTTATAATGTAACTAAGGTTCTGACATCGACTAGAGCACTGCAGTATATTGGTGGCTCTGGTTGGTCATAAATAAATACTGAGCTACAGACAGCATTAATTACGTGATAAATATGAATGCTAAGTTGCTCTCAATTTGAAAGGCAAGTCTTGGGTACAGACAGTCGGAAAAGGGACAGATGACTGGTGAAGCCAAAACACTGCGGCAAGTTTTAATGAGGTGACGGGGGACTCTGAGAGAAACACAAAAGAACGCCATCTCCGAAGGAATGCACACATTCACACACGGAATTGTGTGATAATATAGAGATGTAGTCGTGCATAGGAATAACACGCGCTGCAGCAAGATAACGTGCCCACTTGGATTTTGGTCTGATTTGCTACTGGTCTGTGATGAATTCTGTCTTCGCCAAAACACCCCAGTCTCAGACCGCGCTGATGAGCTTAAACGGTCAAAAGATTAAGCTCGGAATTCCTCATGTCACTCATGTCAATCATAGCGTGGTACGATGCTTTTACAGCTGTTGTAGCAGTATGGGAGATTACCGCTTTGAAATTGAGTTCTAAATACCCCTACATTACCGTGTTGAAATATAGACAAAAAAATACATAAATATACTGGCTTATAGTTGAGTAAAATAAAGCCGTTGGGCATAATCCATATTCAAAGTCGTGTCTGGAGCTGCCCTGTTGGCCTCCATAACCCAGTTGTGGTGGCTGTTATTGGGGAAAGCTGCTTTGGTACTGGTCAGTTGTTGGAAGCGTTTGGATATGCTTGGCTGAGTTGACCTATATTTGGCTGCCTTCCATGTCTGGGTGGGTGGTTAATATCCTAGCTCTTGATTTGCACGCGATATCATGAAATTATTCATGCATATCTCCCATGATTAATAAATTTGTGTATTTATTGTAAAGCAAAAACGTGATTAGTGACAGGAACACTTTAGGCCACAAGATATGGTAATATTCGGCTCCTTCCTGCAAGCCAAAACTACATTGTTGAAAGGATTGACAGGTTAATACAGCAAAGGTCACACACTGTCTGAGATTTAGTAAAAAAAAAATCACTCAAGGCAAAAAGATACATTTTAATATAAATAAACAGAGTTAACAGTGCCTTTGAGTTGAAAACAGGGAGCTTGATGGATGGATCACGGATGAATGGATAGCTTGCTAACTTTTTGACATCAACTCACTACTGCCACCATCAGACTAATGAATGAACAGCAGAAGGGATTTGTATGTGTATTATGCTATATAAGAACAACAAATTACTTTTTTTGATACATAGGAGCGACAATTTATATACGCACTCTATGGACCACATTTTACGCTTCGCTCATTTGAGCTGAGCTGTACCGTATTAAAGATCATCTTACAGGTGCTGTATGTGTCATCCACATAGCCCTTGCTCAGACAAAGTGAAGCATACAACCATACATTTCTACTACTATGCACAGGAATGGGTCTTTCCCAGCTAACTTTGTGTGAAAGACGAACCACAGACCAACTGCGTGTGCCTGTGTCGCTTATAACCTAGCAATGTATTTGCAGATTGCGTGAAAGAAGATGGACTCGACAAAGCCATCCTCCACAAAATGCGCTAAACAGCAAAAATCAGGTCCACTGAATTCCAACAGAGCTGACACATTGAAGAGAGGTGGTGGCCACATGTCAGTAATTAACTAATCAGAAGAAAGGTATTTTCCATATCCAATTAAAGTGAACCATGAACAGAAAACCAATCATAGCAAAGGTTATTTATTATATTTATTTATTATCAATATAATCATCATATATCAATTTCACAGTTATTTCTGACCTTTGAACATAGTTTGAAAAAGGGCATCCTGTTCATTTTTAACTCACACTCAATCCTTCAAACCCAATAACAGGATATCAAAGATTATAACATAATTTAATAAATGATAGCACGGCACCATTAATGACTGCTAAGCATGCTAAAATAGTACTTCAATTTGCTGTGCAGTTAATAAAAGCCATTTGATGGTGCAAGTTGGACAATAGAATGGCCATGCATCAATGTTCTATTGCGTGTTTCCTCTATTGTCGAGTTGGAGACCGTCCCTGCTGATTTGGGGTAAATTCTGACACGGTCACTAGCCATTCGTAGGACTCATACATTGATTCACAATTGCATTCACACTTATGGCCAATTTAAGGCAGTGGTGCCTTTTACACACACCCAAATGTCAGTCAGTGTTGTAAGGCATTTTCATGGCGCATCTTGACTTTCTAATTACAAAATAGTCATAGGTAGCACACGGAGAAGAAAAAGAAGGAAAAGCTAGCAGAAGAGAAACAGAGAATGAAAATACAAAAGATGAGGTCATCGCGCGCGGAAAAGAGCAGCCAAGCATTTGTGAGGAACAAGGGAAAGTTGTAGAAGGGCTCAGGTGCACTGTAGCGTTGCAGAGTCAAACGTAACCTGCAGCCTTTGAGGCCATCCTGCTTCTGTCACCCTCCACTGGACGCTATTAAATAAAGCAGAAATGCACTGAAAAGTCGAGGAGACTGTGAAAATAGGTCAAGTGTAGAGAAGCAGGGAACGGAGATAGCAAGACAAACAAGAGAATGTATAGCGCTAGAAAGGCACAATGGCGGAGGAAGGGGACACTACAGACAGAATGTGGCATGGAAAGGAGGGCAAGACCGCAAGGTGAATGGTGATGAAATACGCAAATGTGAAGATAATAGACTGAAGACATATTAGCAATATGAAAACATTCAGTGACACGAGATTGTTGCTTTGCAGCTTGCAAGATGAGCTTTGCCCTCTTTCTGCCACCTCATTTCCTTCTTTCTTGCTTCCACTCGATTCCCATTCCGCTTTTGTGCCCAAGGCTCGGTTCTCATTTTTATTTTTTTGCAGCACTGCCCTAAGCTGTTGCTGTCTCATGCCAGCAGCCAGCCATGTGTCTGCATAAAAGTGTTGTGTTTGTGTGTGTATGTGTGCATGTGTCAAGTCCTCCTGACAAGTCTTTCATCAGCATGTAAAGCTGGCTGATGCAGCCGTTACGCCAGCTCCGTGCTGCATCAGGATTACAAGGTGCATATGATGCCTGTGTCCTCCCACTCATGGTCTAATACAGGATGGCACATGGTGTCCTGGTCTGTGTGTGTGTGTTGTTGCAACAGTGTCTCAGGCAATACATGGAGTTTCTTATTACCAGATTGAGTGTGAGGAAAGCAAACTCCTTTGTTAATAGATCAGGATTATCCCATGCCAGAGAGTGCATTGCTAATCATGCTTATTCCACTCAAGCATTCCAGATGAATAGCTCGTCATTAGGTTAATGTGTCCATGCATGCCTCATTTTAAAAGCATTTTCTCCCCGCAAAATTTTTTAGCAGTGTGTGTGTGTGTGTGTGCAATAATGTGACAATAAAGTCAACTTCAGAATCCATTGCACACCACACTGATGTGCTAGTTTGGAAAGGAGGTATGCTGTCATTGCCATTGGAACCTCAAATTACCCACTGTCATGTCCTATATTGATATTGATTCTATTATAGAGTTGGATAATATACGAGTGGTGTCAGGGCTCATGTGTGTCCAGTGGTGACATATATATATATATATATATATATATAAGATTAAGATAATTAAGATTAATTATTAATTAATTAAGATTAATTACAGTTTACTGAATTTTGCTTGATGTATAGAGCAAAGGGGATGTATGTGCGAATAAGGGACATAAGGATGACACAGGTAGGACATTTGTGGTCATTTGCTCAGCCCAACACCGTCATCAAAAGACAAATAGGCTGAATGAATGTGTTGTTTTGCTCCCATGATGTGGGTAAAGTGATCTGAGGCAGCGTAACACTCAACGAATCAAGCGCCCATGTGACATGTTACAATAATATAGACACGTGGAAACATTTCTGGTTTAGAAAGTGAAAATTTCTTTCTGTCGGGCTGATGGCATGCCTCATCAGTTTCGCTGTCCGGCAGCTTGCTTAACGTACGTACTGTGTCAGGAAATTGTGATAAATGCTGGTTTACGTTTTACATTTCCTTTGCAATGTTTTTTTGTTGTTGTTGTGGGGTTTTTGTTTGTTTGTTTGTTCATTCTTTTTACGCCAACGTTCACGCCTCTGAATTCTGAATTTCTTAAACATAACACAAAGTGGACCTGCCATTTTGTTGCGGCTTATAGCCTTTTGAACAATTCCGGCAAGTTTTAAGGCGTCAAGATAGGCATTCACCTGTGTACTGTCTCACAAAACAACTGTTTTGGTAGTCAACGTCATTTCCGATCTGGCTCCCGCAATCTGATTGGCTCCTGCCTTCAAAAGGAACTTCCACATCCATTAAGATGTGTCAGCTGTCACGTCCACATGGCAGCCATATTGGATGGGGCTCAGCCAGGCTTCTGCAGCATTTCTAAGTCTAAGCATGAGAACATCACCCCTTTACTAGCCACCCTCCACCTGCTGCCAGTTATTTTAAAGATTGAGTTTAAAATGTTAGTTTGTTTTTAAGGTCCCAACTATCTCACTGACCCGTTGGAACCCTATTTTTCTTCCATCAGCTTCTCCTGGCCATCCCTAAATCCAGATTGAATCTTAAGGGGGACCGGGCGTTTAAAGTGGCAGCTCAAAGCTGTGAGACAAGCGGCCTCTGAATGTTAGGCAAGCCCACAATCTGCAAGTGTTCAAATCACGCTTAAAGACACATTATTATTTCTTACCTTTTAAAACGTATCCGGATTGGTTTCTTAAGCAGCACCATGTAACGTTCTTATTTTTTTTTAATTGTTTCTTTTGTTCTTTAACTTGCACAGAACTAGGGTTTAACTGTCTCGTTTTGAATGTGCTATATAAACAAACTGGCAATGTATTGTATGGTATAATACATTGTACTCTCATGTTTTCTTTGTTTGAAAGAACAAAAAACAAAACCACAAACAGGGACCAGACAAAAGATTTTTGGACAACTTTCACAAAAGTGGAAGTTGCAACTTTACTATCCAGAGTGAGTCACTCCTCACGGATTCACAGACAGTTTAATACACAATCCATTTCGACCAGAAGAGAGTAAGGTAATTTGTGGGTTTGCAACCAAATTTGTAAATCAAATCCAACGACTTTCCAAACACATCAGTCATCTGTACCTTAATCATCAGTTTTCATCACTCTACTGTTGACAACAGTGTCAGCTCAAACCACAGCATGCTAGTTGAGAAATAATAGTAAGAGTTGCACGTTCACTTGTTTTCTAGGAGTGATGCCAGTGCCTGAAGTGTTGTCTGACACTGCCAGCGCTGCCACCATGTTGAGCCCTGTCCTCAATGCGTCCAACGGAGATGGATCAGAATCAGAAACCACCTCTGCCATCCTGGCCTCTGTCAAGGAACAGGTATGAAGTATGTGACTGTGCAATATAGAAAAAAGAAGGCTCCCATTGTGAAAAAAATTCACTGAAATTAACTAAAGACTATAAATGGCATTTTCCAAAAAATCACAGACTTTCTGCTAGATATATATATATATATATATATATATATATATAAAAATTTCAATATATATCTATATATATATATATATATATATATATATATATATCTGGCAGAAAGTCTGTGATTTTTTGGAAAATGCCATACTGTTGCTGAAATGAGGGTTTAGTTTTTTCTTTACATTTTGCATTTGGTAGCTTTATGTCACAATACACTAGTTAGTTAAGATTACTTAATGTGATGCAATTTAACTGTTTCCCACACTGTGTGTACAGTAATTACTGTATCAATCCAAGGTTGGTATTGAACCCTTAAGACAACCTACATAATTTTTATTTGTTCTCTTTCCAAGACATTTTTGACATTTATATGATTTTAACTTTATGGAAACACTTTGGGAAAAGTTATTTTTCGTTTAAGCACAACTGTGAAAGTAGCAACGTCGTCCTTGCCTTGCTCAATGTGTTAAGTATGGTAGACCTTGTTAGCAAAGCTAATTGGAGCTTGTTTTCACACATAACAATTTAAATGAATATTATAATTTTTCTGTTACTGAGTGAAATTTGGACATTTTGCGGGGGGCTCTACTAAACTAAACAACTGATGACCAATAATGCACCAAAATAATCCACCCACCAGATATTTCAGTCTGGGCCCAAATGCTGGACAGATGGGCTGTACCACTAATCACTAACATTGCCACCCAAAAATCATATTACGCTTGTTTTTAAAAGGACTTCAAATCAGCTTACGCTTATAATACCAATCATAATAGGGGAAATGGCGCAATAGTAGAGCTGTAACGGAAATTCAGGCACTGAAAATTGCCAAAAAGTGCATTTTTGTGTATCAAAAGACTTGTTGCTGAAATGTTTTGGTGATTCAAGATTGTGATGAACTAAGCAAAGGTGGTGCCTTCACATGGACAAATGGGCCCAAAGCCAAAATTCCCTCCGCCGCACCAGCTGGCCATTGCCCAGGGATGAGAAATCGGCCTGGCTGCCTAGGACTGTCTCTCCGGCAGCCATGAAAGCGTGCGCATCACTCGGAAAGAACTGGAGACTACATTCACACTGCAGGACATGATGCCCTATTGATATTTCTTTTATGTACTAGTTTGTATTACAGGAAAGGCACTTCTAATGTGAAAGGAATGCATAGTTCATGTGACTTGCATGGAGACAAAACAGGATGTCACATGGTGCAGTGTTTATGAGTGTAAATATTGTTCTGCGTGTATAGAGCTCATATGATTTCTCTATTTGCAAAGGACCTCATTCTATCGTCCTGTGTTTACATGTTAGAGCAGGGGTGGGCAAACTTTTTGATTGGCGGGCCACAATGGGTTCTAAAATTTGACAGAGGGGCCGGACCAGGAGCAGAGTGTTTTGGTAACCTCACCTTATCGGCGAAAAAAAATACATTTAATTTTAAATGAAAGTGAACAAAAACATCACAACAAAATATGTGTGTCTTTGACAAACCACAGTATTTAGAAAATAAAAGGTTTATTCATTTAATTTTGGTCAAGTTCGGCGGGCCGGAGTAAAACGCGTAACGGGCCACATGTGGCCCCAGGTCTGTAGTTTGGCCACGCCTGTGTTAAAGCCTTCCACCAGAAATCTTATGATAGATTTGATAGAGCAAGGCGGCAGGAGGGACAAATGTTTCCTGGGAATTGCCACTAAAGAGGGTGTCGCATCGTTGACTTGTGTCACAAATCAACAAACTCTGTGGTTGAATGATTACGTGGAGCCTCATATGTCTCCTATGCTTTATGATTCAAGTGGGAAAAATTATAATCAGTTGTTACTCTTCATAACCACGCTACATTTTTGGAGTTAATTTTTAGTATGTGTAACTTGTTAATGTTGAATTTTGCTTTTGTATCCTGTCCAAAAAAACCCCATCAAAATGTTTTGATCTGTATGCAACCGATTGTATTTGAGAAAATAACAACCTAATTACTAGAAACCTTGAAAAAGGTTGTTTTGAGCTTGAACTGGACATCCACCATATTTATCTTTTTTTTTTTTTTATAAACCAACGACAGCAGGTCAAGGCAAGATCAAGTACGTTTATAAGGAACTGCAAGCAAACCTCCATGTGTAGGTAATATAAATTTGCCTAGGGAGATCACAGATCTATGAAGTGGGCACTTGGAGACTACCTTTCACCCTGATCGCTTGTGCCCCTGTGAATCATAAACGGGCTCCACGGAGAAAAAGTGCACTAATATTAAACCAACAGTCGAGTGAGGAGTCACTCAGACTCTTTGTATGTATTGTTCAGAGCTGGGCAGTCCGTCCCGGGGGCGGAACGGTCCAGCCCTGACTCGCACAGATAGAGTAGGGAGTTGGCACCGTTGTGGGATGAAATGCAGCTAACTACAGTCCAATCGAAGTGGGTCGACTCATTCCCTTTAATATCAAGGCGGTTGGAGCACAGTGGTTGACACTGCAGACATTGCCAAGTGTGTTTATACAGGTAAACTGCATGAGATCCCCTTGCAGATGATGTACTCGGCGAGCCCCAAAACGATAAACTGGCACAAAAATAAAGGTGCACCCGTATTTTTGCCAAGCATAGGTCCCAAAATGACAATAAGATCCCAAATATCGTGCCAATTGCTTTTAAATTTTCACAGGCTGAAGTGGACAAGACAAGGGCTGAAGATATACATTTTGGTGACTATTGGTGATTGTTTTCAGACGGTACGTGAAAACAGAAGGTGACAAAGCAAGCCAGGAAATAATATTATGATGCTTGCCTCCCTCCTGCAATGACACTGTCAAGCTGATATGTGAAAAAAGCAGAACGCGCCCATAAACAATTGACGTCATTAAGATGTGGTGTCGTAGATGCGATGTGTAGCCATAAAAAAATGCATTTACAGCATGGACCTGAAATACCCGTTTGTGCTTTAGCACACGCTGCTTCAAACGTTGCTCAGTTTGCCAATTTTTTTTTTTTACTTCCTTCTGCTGTAAAACAGTGGATGTAATTCATCTATGGTTACAAGTAAATACTCTTTTGTGTTAGCATCCAAGATACACAGCACAATCTTCTTCAAAGTATTTTACATACCCGATCGAAAAAAACAACACAAATTACTTGTCAAAGTTTATACTTCCCCGAAAGTGAAAAACTTTCCCCCTTCAAATAACGTGAGAATGAAGTTGCTTCACCTTTACTCCATTAACAACTAGGCAATGGCGATCACTCTTCCAAGAAGATGCTTTTACACTCACTTCGTTTCGCTGCATAGACTGCTGAGCACATACATTAGTTACAGCTTGTTATTTTTTTTTTTGTTTAGTTTTTTTTCCAGGGAATTTACTGGAGTGCCCTCCATTCTGAACTTTTATGCCATGTTTTGGCAGCTTGGACATCCCTCTCCTGTAAGCTCTGCAAACCTTAACAGAATGTCTTTCACAGTCGAGCAGGCGATCTGACCTGCTGAAATCTTTTCAAGGCGCACATGCCCTCTAATTTAAATGCGGATCGGCAATCTCATGCATCCACTTACTGTATGTTGAGATGTCTGCTACTTTTTCCCTTCATTTCATTCACACATACATGACTGATTAGTAATTCAAGACAATCTCTTGCTTTTGTCAGGCTATCATTCATCATTTTTACTCCAAACCCATCTGTAATGAAGGCAGCGCTGTGTGTAGTGTGCCAGCCTTAAAAGAGATTCTTCACAATGAGAGATGCGCCATTTTAATCTGTGCTCTCTTTGATGGCAGATTGAGTGAAAACTCCACTGGGTATTGACAGACTGTTTGCTTGCTGATTGCAAACCATTATTTTAAGCCTTAGATGTTGCTACGATTAAAAAAATAAATAAATAAAAAATTGCAACTGTTTCACATTTGAAGTGCACAAGGCTGTGACAATGTTCCCATCGACAATATCCTAATGTGCCAATTTATTTGGAAAGCTGGGTGGCATATTTCATTACTATTTTCACATTTTATGAACTAGACATGTTTCCTTGAGGACCAAGTGTGAAATTGCAGTTACTTACCGTGTCTCTGGGTTAAGTTGCTTGCTTGCTGTTTGCATTTAGAGCTTGACTTTTTTTCTCACCAGCCACTATGGCTCCTGGTATCCCCGATTTACAATTAATTTTTCTTTTTATGGGGGTCTAGGGGATACAATTGACTAGTCACTAGTGTTGTGATTAGTCAACTAATCGGATCATATGTAAATTGTAGCTTATCTCACCAACAAACAGCTGCGCTTTCAGCTAAGCAATGTTTAAGGTCAGAATCAGAAATCAGAAATCCCTTTATTGTCATTGTACTATTAACTATTTTAGCTGTAAATGTGTAGTGCACGATGTCGAGCCGATACAGAAAAAAAAAATTGACACACGCACATACACACGGCATAAAAACCGCCATGTGTGAATTTTTGTCCTGGGTCAAGTTTGCTTACTGTGTTTGGGAATTTGGCAAATGACGTTGTGCCTTGCAGGGTGCTTCAGCGCACCACTGGCATTTTCTTTTACGTGAAAATTTGGTGACAGAAAATAGACTAGACTTTAGAACAGGTGAAACCAGGTCTAAGAGAGTTTAATAGAAAATAGAACATGTGTTTTGAGAAATCATTTGGATAGCCATTTTTGGGCAAGCATTTTTTTTTTTTTTTTTTTGACGACCTGGTAGTTTATTACAGGTTTGTAGTTACCAGTCCTCTACTTCTTCCGAGTGGGCAATCCAATTATGAAACTCTAATTAAAATCTTTTTATGAAATGATCTACTCATGAGGATACAATTGTTCGAAATCTTCAATTAAAGAATGAAAAATCCACAATTATCCCTGAAATAATTGGAAACCATCCATCCATTCATCCTCTGTACCATTTCTCCTCACTCGGGTCGCGGGGGGTGCTGGAGCCTATCCCAGCTATCTTCGGGCAGTAAGCGGGGGACACCTTGAACTGATTGCCAGCCAATTGCAGGGCACACATTAACGAACGACCATCCTTGCTCACAGTCATACCTAGGGGCAATTTAGAGTGTTCAATCAACCTGCCATGCATGTTTTTGGAATGTGGGAGGAAACCGGAGTACCCGGAGGAAACCCACACAGGCACTGGGAGAACTTGCAAACTCTACACAGGATGGCCGGATTGAACCTACGACCGATGCTGTCTCTCACTGTGAGGCCATCGTGCTAACCAGTCGGGCCACCGTGCCGCCCAATTTGAAACCAACAAAAGTACAAATAAATGGGTCTTATAATTGAAATTTCATACATTGTAGAAAACATTTCATTGAACAAATTCTCATCATTATCATCTTAAAAATATATTACAAGCACCCCACCCCGACAGTGTGGCACAACTATTGGAGGCGGCGGTGGGGCATAATTGTGACACACGGATGCGCAGTCATGGGTGCCAGGCGGTTTCCAAATTGTAATGTCACATGCGCGGTCAACTACATTCTCCGCATCTTGCATCTATCTGTATAAATGCACTTTTGGCCAGGACTTGGCTACCTTCCATTCCTCAACAACAAGGAGCCAAAACAAATACATTATTGACCTTGACATGAATTTATTAATACATTACATGTGTTTTTATCATTATGTCTGTTTTGCGCGATAGAATCGAGTAACACTGAGGGGTACATTTGTGAAAATTTAATCACCGTGGAATTTTCTCAATATGACACCGCTCTCTTGTTGGATCCTATAACAATGTGCAGATGCACCTAATAAAGCATCTATGAGTCATTATTATTTGATAAAGATTACGAATACCTTGTTTGGGTCGTCACATTCGTGTTGCTAAATGTAATGTCTCCAAATGGTTTTTCAGATAAAAACAAAAAACAAACTACCCAAACCTACATGCTTAGATGGTTTTCATTGGGTGGCTAGCAATGTAACAACGCAGCTTTGTCACAAAGTGATGAATTTATTGCATTATCCTCACACTCAGAGTTGAATCCAGCACTCCGCACTTGAGTTAAACAGTCAAGTGAGTTGCAGTATGTTGAGCAGACACTTGACACTGCAAAGTAATAGATATCTTCGTTTATATTTGATAAGTCTTCATCTAATGGAAGATGATGATTATTTCATTTCAGGCAATGAAGAAAGAGAATGAGTCAGTGATAAAGCCTCAAACCAGGATTCAAATACGATCACGTTGCTTCCTCAGGATCATAACTATTTCATGAAACTGTGTCTCAAGATCACTGACGTTTAAATGATGGATGATTTGGGATTTTTAATTTTGTAATCAAGCACATCACACTTTGTTGTGCTCATTATCTCACGGCACACAGTATGACGGTAAATGAGGAATCAGACAATGTGTGGGATTTTGAACATAGCAATGCGTAACGTTTTAGGGAAATAGCAAATTCCATGATCAAAAAGCATAAACCTCATACGATATCGCTGCTGTTTAGATAATGATTACTGTTGAAGATCAATTTTGGCCTTAACATTGTCCTTAAAACTGGTAGCATTGTCGCACAAGGGGGCGGGGGTGGGGGTGGGGGTGGGGAGTGATAAAGGGAAGGAATTAAAACATTGGTCTTCAAACAGTCCTCTGAAAACAAGACAAATCTGTCTGGTTGGGATGAACATTTAAGTAGCTCTGGGATCAACAGAACACTAAATCTCCCTGAATCTGTCCTCCCCCTTGCTGTTCTGAAGTTTTCCTCTTTTTTAATTCAATGTCGCTCCAATATCACTCCCTGCGCGCTATCACGCTCCACCTTCTCCCGTTGGCTTGTTTCCCTTCGCCTAAGGGACAACTTTGTCATTAACTCGGTGTCGCAAATAATTTTGAGCCCAAAACATGGCTCGGACAGCATCTATCATACCTATACACCAAGTGGGACATTTTTGTCATTGAACTGGCATCTATCCTCACAATACAGCCTTACTGTTGAACCACCCCATTTCTTTTATTTGATTTTAATTGTTTAAATGAAGGCTGAGCTCTTTCTGTGAACTTGTGGCTGTAACTCTTGATCTGTCTTCCTTCAATAATAAGATCAGTCTGCAGCACCATATTAAGTGACGGAGTCAGTTGACAAGCTCTTGATTGTAGAACCTGTTCATTAGCGCCTTCTAATTGTGTCCCCACAACACTTACTTACTGTTCAATTGCTTACCACGAAGCAATCATGATCACATATGGTCTCCAAAGCACTTAACATCTTACTTTTTAGTGGCACGAAGAGCAGAGTGTCACATGGCCGAAGTAACAATGCCGTCAGTACAAACTGTGACCGGCAGACAGTAAAAAAAAAAGAATGTGCCAGGGAAAGTCTATCCAGAATGCTGCACTGGAGCTCAGCATCAAATCAAGGTAGAATCAGATTCTTTGGATACTTCAGAGAATGATAAAGCTTTACCTGTTGCTACAAAAGATTAGGTTATGAGGTTACGTTCACACTGCAAGGCATAATGCCCAATTCAGATTATTATTATTATTTGATTTTATTTTTTTTAAATCCGATCGTTTTGTGTACTCGTTCACATTACAAAACCATGTGTGATTTGATGTGATGTGACACACATGCGCACGAAGCTTGATGTGCACCAAAAAAACATCGTTTATGGAAATAAATATGGTCCCATGTGTTGGGCCTCATTTTATCATCTCATATCGGCAGAGTAGTGAGGTGGGAGGAGGAGGAAATATTTGGGGTATATGAGGTAATGCTCCTGTATCTCTTCTTCAATGGAGACGTCAACTAAAGATGACGTCACGTCATAGCTACGCATCATAAATTAACCGTCTTCGTGACTGACATGCCTATCACCACACTTTATGCTTCATGTTTCAAATGGGATTAAATTAGCGTCAAATGCTAAAATAACTGTTACTCAAAACAACTTTAGAGATGATGTAAGTAATCTTCCAAACACTCTGGCCCACCCTTGTGGAGTGCATACTGGACTTTTGATGATGTATAAGTCGAATGTGTGCAGGTGAGCATTCATTGCAAACACATCACATACATATCCAATTTATATCCTCATATGAAATGCCCAGGTCAGATTTGAAAAAATAGAAAAAAATTCTACTTCACTTCATGAAAAAAATCCAAGAGATCATTTTTGATAATAAAATACAATGCACTCAAACATATTTCTATTATAAAAATAATGGATGGATGAATGTAGTTTGTCCACAGATTCAAACAGCCACATGTGATGGGTGGATACCAATTTGAATAAATATAAGACTACGGGCTGGCCGTGCTTTGCATGTGCCTTGTGTATTTGCTGGCCAGTCATGACTGGTTGATTCGGTGTGGGTGATGAGGTGGGTAGCACACGGCACGTAAACAACTACAAAAAGAAGTCTACATTTTAGTCTGACTCAGTAGGAGGTGCGGCAATCTTCTCAGGCGCAACTAACCCCTGTTGGGAAGGCAATGGGTTCTAATTACCAGGCTTACTGCATCATGGTAAGTGATGTTTTAGCATGGTTGAATTTTTCTTGAAAATCAGATGTGTTAGCATTGCATTCCTCTTCACTACTTTGGCACACACCAAAGGGCCTCTTGGTGTTTTCTTTCCGGGCAAAGTCAACATTTTGAACTAGCTGTTTATATCATGGAAATTTTGAATTATGCAGATATTCTTCTAGATTACCGCCCATAGCACACACATCTAGCTACACAGTTTGGTTTGTGGACTTTGGTGCAAAATCCAAATCTTTTCAGGGTGTGTCAATATGAGCTCTAAATCAAACAATGTGTGATGGTTAAGAATTGGAAAATGTGGTGACCGAGGAGTAATTGGATTTGGAGTTATCTTAAAAAGTATCTAAGAATGAACAACAGAGTTTGCACATTCAAATATGTGGATAATGTTTTGTTAGTTTCTTTTATATAACACTTGACATTTACGTCTCAAATAGTAAATATTAGAAACCAGCCTCTTTATAGTTTCCACTTAATGTTTGAAAATGGTAGTCTGTAAAAAGAAAGGACGTGTGCTGGGATTTTTCACTTACGGTGTGTGCGTCACTATAAAAACAACACTGTTGCACTATAGTGTTGTTATGTTTCTCTTTCTGCACATAGCAAGTAATTGTGGTCATACAAGAACTGTTTATTTGATAATGATAATAACTGACCAGGCAGATCGGTGTGAATTAAGCAACAGCATTGTATCCTGCAGTGGTGCAGAACATGATAGAAATGCAAAGAGAAAAATGTTCTTTACACCGCCATTGACATCTAAAATGAACAGAAGTGTGCTCCAATTAGGGGATGCATTTTCCTTTCAGAATAAAATATACCTGCTTTACGATTGCATGCAATGAAAAATAATTGGAGCGATCGTTACTTGAAAAACGTAAAAAGTTTAAGAAATTTTAAGTCAATTTTACAATGAGAGTTTTGGAGTAACTTTTTATTTGCATATTATTAGCTTATTAAAACAAAAGTCACTCAAGGGTTGAGGGAACAAACCCACAACAATCAGGGTGGGAGACGTCCACGCTACCACCTGAGCCATGCTGCTCAGACAGTGAGTTTGAAAATCGTGTCTGGCGGAATACTCGTACCTCCAAAGCAAAAGCATGATTTTTTGTTTTTGTTTTTGTCATTTAATGTGGCAAGACAGAGGGCACTGCAGTAGAATGGCACTTGGGGCAGCAGTCTAATACTCAACATGAGAATAAAAAAAAAAAAAGCTTCCGCCACTTAATGTCAGAACACTGCAATCACTCATCACCAAAATGTTTGTGGTCATCTCTACTTATGCCCACATCAACCTGTACAAATCTCCCCAATATTTAATATGTCATAGACGGAGCATTTTCCTCATTGTGCTACATAAACTTTGTCGTGAACACCTATATGGAGAGCAAAACATCATCATCATAAAAGCCGTAATACCGGGCGAGCAGTTAGATATATTTTCAGAGGGTGGGGTAAGCATAAGTAGAGAAGTCAACATAAATTTTGGTGACTATTGATCGCAGTTTAGTTTCCTACATTATGCATTTAGACAGTCAAGATGCATCAGACTACGCAAGGGAGGAGGGATATAAGGGAGACTTTATTGCAGGGGGAGGGAGCAACCGGTTCCTGGAGAGCCATATCACACCTAGCTCTCTCCCTACTCCAAAAACACCTGATTCAAACGATCAGCACTTTAACAAGCTCTGTTGAAGCCTGAAACGATCCTGATTATTTGAATCAGGAGTGTTTGCAGAAAGGAGTGAGCTAAAACAGGTGGGATATGGCTCTCTGGGAGCCGGCGTCCCCTACCTCTGAATTATTGTCTGCAACTTAAGAGCCATTTGAACCCATTTCATAAAAGAAACCACAGGAGCCATAAACCCTTTGGACATCTAAAATGAAGATTGATTTTCTATTCCAAGTTTTCTTTTAAGTCCTGCTACAGACACCTGTTGAACCAGGTGGCCCATTCGAAGCGATTTGTCGGAGCATCCGCCATTTTGGATGTGTCCATCGTAGTCGCCATGAAAACACTAAATAAATAAAAAATAGAATGATAATACAATCAAAATCAATAGTTTGGTTTTAGTCCAATGAGATCTTGCTTGATGATTTATCGCCAAAGCACAAGTGAACGATGCATCTTCACCTATAGCTTCACTTTGCTGCACACACAATACAGCTGCCGCGTCAAAATAGTCAATAAGGCGTCTTTATATATGTATTGCAAAAGCTGTCAATGTTGTCAACTTGCCAGTGGATGTCATAAAGTGTGCGATTCAAAACTTGACTTGGTGTTACGAGAATATATCTAAATACATGCATGGCGCAAAGTGCTGTCTGTTGGGCAGGAGTGTCCCAACCCGGTCATCGGGGGCTGCTGTCCTTTTTTGCCCGTTTTTTTTTTTTTCTCCTTACTCCAGACATGGACAAACAACAACCCAAGACAAAACCATTCAATCATTTCATCTTGCCCCTGCAATGCTCATGTTTTCCCATTAGATGACACTGACCATCGGTTGCCCTATGGATGAGTGCAGTGGGATGAGGAGTACAAGGGGCCACTGGGACCAAACATCATCAATTCTCTTTTCTTTTCATTGAAATTTAAGAAATTCAGCGCTACCCAGGTCTTGATTTTCTCAGGACGAGACAAAAGCCGACAGTTTTGAGATAACTGAGGAGCTTTTTTTTTTTTTTTATGTGCCCACCCTAAAGGCTGTGTTCTGGCAACAGGTCAAGATTGACCTAATGTGCCATTATAACCTTTCTGTCACAAGACAAAGATTGCTGTGTTAAATGTAGCAAACATCCTTCACCCATCCAGACGCAAAGTAATTATAAAACTCTTGGCTCCTGACAGAATCAAAGTCCTCCCAACTGTAGAATCAAAATCAGAATTCCCTTTAATGTCATTATACTCAGTGTAGGCACCATTCTTTTCAATCAAGTACGGTACGATGTTGTGATTGCTCACTTCGGGAAACAAACTGGCTTCATTTCACCCGTCGACTTTGAACGACTGGTTCCAATGCATCAATGAAAAGGACAGGTGTCCTAATTGGGACCTTTTTCACCAAACTAGACATATGTAGACCGATGACAGATAACGATAACAATAGACAAGGCTTTGCTTCATGTGTAGCATTGGTGTGCTGGCCCTCGAATATGGCGCCGGAATCTAAACGTTGTGTAAAATGACATCAGCGAGAAGAGTCTCTACATCTTTTTCAGTTTTCACCTTTCCTCACCTTCACCCTCAAGCCCCTCCTCACATTTCAGTGGGGGAGGGTGTATATGTGAAATAAGTGAAAGAGAGAGAGAGAGAGAGAGACTGGTTAGCAGTGGTCTTTTTTTGCTGGGTGGGCCAGTAGGAGGGCTCATTGTGATGCAACGTTGCATGAATAATGCCACTGGGCTTCTAAATGCTCTGTTGCCATGGGGACCTTTGTGCCTCGCTGAACACTGCATATGTGTGTGTGCATGCGAGCGAGGGTGTGTGCATGTGGGGGTGTGTTTGAGTGTGTGTGCGCGCATGTCCATGGCCCCCATGGAGGGAGTGAGAAAGAGACATGGAGAAAGCCAAGAGAAGGCTCAAGTGACACTTGTAGTCTCTCTCCCCTTCTGTCTGTCTCTCTTTTTGCTGAGTCTCAACCCAAGAAAGATGAGCTTTTGGAGGGAGTAGACGAAATGTTTTAGGCCAGAAGGTAGCAAAGAGAAAAGTGAGACTGAAGTCTGCTCTTTGAAGTATGGTCCATGTGAAGGTATGTGGCCTCTTCTGCCTCATGGCTTTGCTTTCTAACTTGACTTAATTTTTTTTCCCCTTGAAATTTTCATGGTGTTCCTCAGCCTCCAGTAACAGGTGTCTGCACGTCAGGCCTTCATTTGGAGGCAAGCAGAAATTGGAGAGGCAGGGGGGGAAAGGAGGGAGCAGTGCCTTTTGTTTGGGCTTTTCAAAAAGCCTTCCAACAGAATTCTCGCAGTTAGTCATCTCATCTTAACCTTTCGGTATCCGGGTGCTCTTGACGCAACAAACAAGCAGAACACCTTACATCTTTTCCTTCATCAGCCGTGATGTTGTTTCAGTAAAGTAGGTGCACTTTTTTTCTTTTTTAATGTTCTTAGCATCAGCTAATGTGGATGGTTATATTGGTGTCATATCACAGAGGAGGAAGCAAGCTGGTTTTTTTTGATGCAGTAGTTTGTAAGATGTAAACAGGATGCAAACCACGGATTGTGCGCTTTAATTGCATGTGATGGAATGTCTTATAACTAGCACCTTAGGAGTGTGTGGCAGGTTGAGTGTGCACCTGCTTAAATGCTACTGCTTTAAAAAGCCTTTTAGACAAAAAAAAAAAACATTTATGCAATAATTACTGTGATAGCCACTGTGCTGCATGACCTGATTTTCTAAACATTTTCGAGGCTATTTGTGTTTTTCAGTATTGTATAAACAAATTCATATGTCATCATGTTAAAACTATTAAGAGGGGAGAGGGTACATGTGGCCTTTCATGGTCAACAGTGTTTGTGCAATTGAGCTACTCCAGCAGCATGTGTAAGCCCATCCGTGTGCGTGTGGTGCAGCATGTTAACATCAAGTCTGCCGTGTGCTCATAGCATTTTCCGCTACAACTGCACGTAGCGGACATGGTGTTTGCACTACCACGTCATTTTATTGTCCTGCAGTGTCCCTCAAGGGTAACTTCATACAACATTAGCATTGTTATTAGACCCCCTTCTTCTGTTTGTGCTACATGGAAACTGTGTTGATACACGAATGCTAATACCGCTTAAATCAGTATATGCACACGTGTGTGCAGTTGCTGCTAAAAATAGGAAGATGCACAATTACAGAGGAAGTGGGCCGTGAATGCGTTACATTATTGATTCCAGCAATAATTTATTATCATCATATTGTATCAATGTGGAAACGAGACTAGAGCTGCCTCGGGTACATAAGCTGCAATAGATTAATGAGAGTCATCATCATCCCTTTCAACAATATTCGCTGATGAAGTAGCAAATCTATATGAGATTGTTGTGTGTTGTGTTGTTATTTTAGCCACATGACATATGCATCCATATCATAATATGAGGACAGATAATTTTATTATTAGTTCTATAGAAATAATTATTGGACAGGGTTTTACATATATATCCATACATAAAAAAATAAAATAAATGAAAAACATTTGTATTCATATATTATGCGTTGCATGGCATAGCATTGTTTTGAAAACACTTCTAATATGTGCTCTTCACTGATGGAGATGTTAATTGTCAAAGCGTAAATTATTGTAATAATATTAATATTAACTGGATCAGTCCGACCAAAATGCAAGGTGCTCAAACATTTATGGTGTTGGTTGGGATATGGGATGAGAGAATTATTGGACTTTTTGTTGATGGAAAACATAATGCTGTGAAATATATTAAGTAAGAGACTTTTCCATCCCAGTTGAAAAACAATGGTTACTTCGTTTACGGATGCTCCGACTGGTCTGTGTGAACCTGTAGACCGGCCTCCCATATATGACCCCACTTGATATTTAGCTTCAGGGGCATTTTAAGGGCGTTGGGTATAAAGAAAAAAAATAGAAAATCTCCAGCAGTGCTAATAGGCCATCTTCATGCATTGAAATATATCATATTGTGTACTACATTTTATTTATATAAATATTAGAAAAATCAAAAGTCTGTTCATAAAAATCCATCAATTTTCTGAACTGCTTATCTTCAATAGATCCTGATTTACAAAAAAAACAAAACAACTATAATTAAATGAAAAATACATATTCCAGTCTATTAAAGTATTATAAACTTGGTAACTGTTTGAAAGACATGAGATTTTATGCGTGTATTTACTAATGTGTGCCTGTAAAATGTAAGTAAATGAATATGTAAAGGCGACATCCTGTCTTTATTTTAAAACGATTCATGGTAAAAATTTATTATGTAAGAATCGTGACATGACTTGTGGAATCCCACCAGTAGCTTGTCACCAACCAGTTTGGTTAATCTTAAACCACACTGCAGGCATTGCATGCTATTTCGGGGAATTTGACAACCAGTCAGTGTTTTGCATAATTTGTGGAAATTGCTTATGTTAAATTAGCCATAATGATTACTGCATCTGACATTAACATTATAATTGGCTGTTGGCTGGCTTTGTGTTGCAGCCTTGTTCACATCATTCTCCACCCGCAGAATTGTGGCTTTAGCAAAAGGCAAATTCACATTTGAAAAAAAACTGTCAATATAATAAATTGAGCAGACATTCCCGTGAAAATGAAAGTTTGCCACCTACACAGTTTGTCCATACTCACCTAGAAATTTTTAAAACACACACACACACCCACACACTGACACACATACAGAGTGCTTTATTGGTTCGCCATCTCTAAAAGAACAAATAAAATACATAGGAAGTTGAATTATTTTTTAATTTAAAAGTTTTTCTTCATGTTTTGGCTATACAGCACTGTGAAGACCAAAACTCACCAAATTTTGCAAGTGTTTTTCCTCCAGATGGCCGGATCTATTTTACAATAATCATAAATGTGTGCTGGATGATGGATCTAAAATAAAAATTTCCCCATCTCTCTCTTTCACGACAGGAGTTGCAGTTTGAACGTCTCACCAGGGAGCTGGAAGCCGAACGCCAGATTGTTGCTAGTCAGCTGGAGAGATGCAAGCTTGGCTCTGAGGCTGGAAGCATGACAAGCATCAGGTGTGTGCGCGGGATGTGTGCGTGTGTGTGTGTATGCGTGCGCTTGTACATGTATCAAATCCATCAGTCTCTCTTCTATGAACACGCATGGGCATCAGCTGTGCGCTTGCAGGTGACTGGATTTCCAGCAGGTTATATTAAAGCATCCCTGTTTGATTCATGTCCAGAATTGATCTAGAGAGAAAAAAAACACACCTGGTCCACAATGCACATCACAAACTCTGATATGAATATTGAGCTGTAATATATAGTAATATGATGTCTGTGGATTACTCTGTCTCGGCAAACACAAGAATTTAAAGATTCTGAGTTATAGTCAGAATAAGGTTTTGTATGTCACCGACAGTATAGTGGGTAACTTGCGTGACTTTTGTGGAGCGAGTTAGGTTCATTTCACACTTAGACACGGTGTGAATGTGAGTGTGAAAGGTTGCCTGCATCTACATGTGCGCTGTGAAAAAGATGGCTCCCGATCATCGTGATTGTGAACAGGAAAAGTGGTGTTGGATGGAAGTGTTTCTATGACAACATGTGTGTTTATCATTTTAATGTAATTCCCTAAGAAACACAAGTTGAGTTGAGTGGAGTTGAGTTAAATATGCAAATGACGCAAAATGAAGAATGCACTACTTGGCTCTGTCCAGCAGAGGCGCTGTTGATTGTTGTACAGCAACATTATCTCTTCTTAGTTGAACAACATTCAACACAATATCAGACACACTGGAAGTGTAAATACTGTAGTATTCCCAATTTATCAGATGAAGTGAAGTTAGCAGATGGGCATTTTGTCCCAGGGAAGGACCAGTCTGGAAGTGGGTTTTCGTCCGTCCCTTTAATCGTCCCAAATCCTGTCAGGCACCGCGTCTATAGAATTCAAATATTTCCACTTGGATCAGAATGAAATTGTGTCATGCTGTTGCATGTACTGGCCTTTTAACTGAGCGTTCAAGTGAGAGCGCACAAGAATGTGTGAGAGCACGCACTCGCGAGCAAGAGAGCAAGAGACGTAGAATGGGCAAAGACACGAAAGCGATACGTGTAGCTGTGTGAAGAAGCAATTGAGAGCAATTGACGTGGACAGCTGCGGCTATTCGTCTGAAACGACTAATGTATTTACAAAATAATTTTATGGATACATTCAGCTATTGTGGGTTTTAAGCAGGTGTGTTTTATAGTCCAGAAATTACGTAAAGTGGACTTGAATAGGAATTTGCCAGTTAATGAGCTTTAAATTATTCTTTTGTATATGAAACATCTACCATTAGCCTCGCATCATGCACTTTTGCTTTTTGTGGCGGATGGTGGGCTTGTAAAATGCAAGGACAGATTATTTTATGAACAAGGACGGAGGGTTGATGCCAGAAGGGTGCCTAGGTCATGGATGGAGGACAGAAGCCGGATTGGCAAAATAGGGTAAAGTGCCTATCTCTGGAAGTTAGTACGTCCGTCTGCCTGCATGATTTCAACTGTGTTTATATTTGCTGGACACCAATAGTCTGTGATAATGTCCATGGCTCGGTTATTGCTGTTGGTGTGAAAACTTTATGCAACTCTCTTTTTAGAAAATATTTGAAGTGGATAAAGTAAAGTGTGCGTTTACGTTTTTTGTTGGGTGACAAAACTGACGGCCCAAATCAAAACAACCCTCAGAACACAAATGGTCTAATGCGATTGCTGTTCTCAAAATGTGACCATTTGGCGAGGAGATGAGTGTGAACATTAGCAATGATGCGAATCGTGCACAAGAATATAGTCCATGAAGTCCATTACTGAGCAATGTAGAACAATATAGCAGTTTTTGCTTCAGTATTCATCTTGCATGCAAAATACCGGTAAGCTAATCAGCCTCATTGCCGCTTTCATTGGGGTCCATTGTGTTCATTCAAGACTTTCTTGTTTTGATGAAGGGAGGAAAACTGTGCCTGATGAATTTGCCATTTTATCATGTGCTTTGGACCTGGACCTTATCTTCACTTTGATTCCACAGTGGATATTCCACACATTCCATCTCTTTCTGACACAATAATGGTAGCGTACTTAGCCGTAACTCGCAACTCAATGTAACATGGTTGCAAATCCTTTGGCTCTCTCAATCACAGACATGCATCATGATACACAATCAGTTTTTCTCACTTTGATTCAGTTAAGTGAGAAGGAATTTCCTCTGTCTCAACATTGTAATTCTCATGTCAGCTTGAGAAGCAAACCACCAAAGATCGTGAAGATGCTCTTTGCTGGGACCGATCACATGACTGAGTTTGGCTGCTCCACACATTTAGCTCCTCAATATGTTCATAGAGACTTCTGTTTGAAAAACAGAAGCAGCAATGTACAGACCGTGAAAGACCCGGAACAACATTCTTTACAACCAGCAGCAGAAATAGTCATTGGTTGCTAAAGTATTGCATTTTTTTGTTTTCTTTCTCTAGGATGCACTTTCTTGCCTCTTAGGGTTAAAAAATGCTGGAGCTGTAACAAGCTCATCTAGAATTTTGAATTATTCTCCTCTCATGTTTGACACTGCTGATTATTAATTTCCATCTACTTTATTTAAATATATGTTTATTCCTCGGAATGCAGTTTGTTGTGGTGTTTCCCAACCTTTAATGAGCCTAGGCAACTATTTCACATTAGGAAAATATCACGGCACAATTTTCCAAAACCATCAAACACCAAACTGTTCGGCTATTGGAGTTTAGATGTGCTTTATGTTTGCAAATTTTTCGGAATTTAGTCACTAAGCAAATGCGAATTACTATAGAATAAACCAGTAATTAACTAAATGCTCTGAAATAATGTTTGTTTTTATATTCAAGGAGAAAAAAGTTAAAATAAAGACTCAACTGTGATCCAAATTTCTTCCAATAGTCTCTTCAGTTCTCTAGAGTTCAGGAAATTGTGAGGGTTTTTTGCATGGATGAGGACCCAAATAGAGGGGTAACTCAAAGGGTAATTGAAAAAAAAAATTAAAAAGCAAACTCAGAACTTGAACTGATCAAAAATAGTAGAGTTTAAAACAACCAGGATCAACGAAACAAATAACAGAAAAGGAGGACTTGAACTTGACTGCAGACATGGACAACTGACATGGACAATGAACCAACAAGAACTGAAAGGAAACTGAACTATATACAGACATATTGCCGAGACAACAAGGAACACCTGGACAAGACATGCAAGGGTTGGAGGGAGTTGATTGGTCAACACAAGGGCTTGGGTTAAAAAAAATAAAATAAAAAAATGTGGACATAATATGCATGATGAGACAGAAGACAAGGACAAACATGAAACTCAAGTCAAAAACCTAAATCAACAGAACCGATCATGGTGGCAGAAATAGCCAAGTAAGATACCTGGGCTACTTTTTTATCCTCGCGAGGAGCCGCAGCCAAGATGAATGCAGTCAAGAAAGAGTGTGCCACAAGAAATGTAGCCCTTCACAATATATAGGGTCCCTCACACTCGACATAGGTCATGTCAGTTGAAATCTTTCTTCCTCTCTCCCTCCGTCTCACGGGTCCAAGGCCAGGTCCCACCATTGAGCCCCATCTGGTCCCACGGCTTATCCCAAGGCTTGGCATCCTGCAATCTTGTCTGTGTGGGTGTGTTGGTGTTCGGATCTCAAATTGCCGTGTCTTTATGTGTGTTGTTGGCGATTGGGCCCTGGTGAGCGCTGTTGTGAATGTCTTGTGTCCGATTTGTTGTGTCTTTGGCTGTACTCTCTATGTGGCTGATGTGTTTTATCGATTTTGTGTGTCTTTGGCAGAATATGAAGTGTTGTCACATATATATGCAAACTGACTATGTGTGTGTGTGTGTTGCAAATGTGGAGTGCAGGTCATGAACACTCTACGGAATTCATCACATTTAAACTAAGTAATATTAGAATATAACATATGCATGGTACTTTTAGTATCATTTGATAAATGCTTTTTTATTTAATAAATGCTTAACACCTGCAGCAAATATGACCCTGTTAATGTTAATGACCAATATTTTGTCACATAAATGCTTAAGATAATGTTACTAACACAATACAATCCTTCAAAAGCTGTATCAATAAATACCGAGCATTATCATGTTTGCAAATGTTTGGCTTTTGAGTGGATTCCTGAGTGGATTCCAAACCTCGGATAACATGACAATTCTAAATGACTGGAAACATTATCTTAAATGATGTCAACATTCGGTTGCATTTTTCAGCGCCTATCCTGTCATTCCAGCACCAAACAATAAGAACGTCAATGTGAGTCGTAATCAGAGAGGTCATAATCGTCACATCATCATCCAGGCAAGCTTATAATCAGTGTTATTGTCAGAAAAAGTGTCACAGAGTGACTCTATAGCTGTTAAATAACCACGACGAAAGGGAACGACTCCCTGTGCTATCTCAAAATTAGAATCTAAACCATCAAAAAGCTCCATCTTAAAAAAAGAAAAAAAAGTATGTGAAAGTAAAACTAGCACATGTTCTATTTCTGAGGCAATTCCCCGAAGAGCTGCCTATTATGTATGTGCGGCAAGCACCTATGTGTGATTTAATATTGAAAATGCGAAAACTTGATTGAAGGCAAACGCCTCAGGAAACAAAAGAGCTGTGTCCATTCGGCCGAGTCAAACACAAAAAAGTGACTATGAATGAGTGTCAAGTGCTGCTGAGCGAGTGTGGGAGGTTCAGCAATTCGGCTGTGTGGTGCACGATAAAGACTTTCAGAGGTGCTAATGAGTCCTTCAGCTCTGGCTTTGTTTCCAGCCTTAATCAGTCACCACAGGTCACGTATTGTCTACCACAGCATCTGCTGCTGTTTTGTCACTTCAAAAAGCACAAACCCGCAATGTGTGTATGCATATGAGTGTGTTTATCAGTTCATCAAAAACAACAGACATTTAAACATATGCTGCCACTTTCAGTAAAAGGAACATTCCACCATGTATGCTAAAATTATTACAATGGTTTGGACTTACCGATTGTCATGCATCTTATTTGGTAGGGATTTATAGCCACCATTTTTTTATTTGTCAATTTTTTGGAGCGGCTTTTTGTAGAAGTAATTTGCATATCTGCCTCCCAATCACAAAAGGTGCTGGGTTTGAATGTTGGCTCAGGCCCTCCTGAGTGGAGTTTTCATGTATTCCACTTTCCTCCCACATTCCACAGCAGGTTAATCTTTGTCTATATGTGCCCCGTCGACATTACAAGGTGTAACTTGCCTCTCACCTAAATTTAGCTGGGATAGGAACCACTTCACCCATGACTCCAAAGCAGACCAAGTACTCTAAGAATGGATGGATGGTTGACAACATTCTACAAAACAGAATTTTGGACTTTCAAACTGAATTGACCTATTTACAGTCAAATATGAAGCTCTTGTAGCATGTACGAGCAAATAGGTTATGATTTTATGCTAGATTCTAGATTTAAAAGAAAAATTTAAAAAGGATACCAACAGCCCTAAAACGTAGGCTCCTACTAGCCTAACAACAGCAGTAAGATTTGGTTCAACTCCGGTCAGTCTCCAGGCTTAAGGCCTGGTCGAGGCTCTCAGATCACCATCGACCGGGCCAATTCTTTCAGTTAATTGAGTTGCTGCCTCCCTTGTCAGATAATCCTCCAGAAGAATTTTAAGGACTTTACCTTATAGTCCAGTAAATATCCATCAATCCATTATCTGTACCGCTTCTCCTCACTCGGGTCGCGGGGGTCCTGGAGCTTATTCCAGCTGTCTTCGGGCAGTAGGCGGGGGACACCCTGAACTGGTTGCCAGCCAATCACAGGGCACACAGAGACACACAACCATTCGTGCTAACACTCATACCCAGGGTCAATTTAGAATGTCCAATAAACGTCCCATGTATGTTTTTGGAATGTGGGAGAAACCCATGCAGGCAGAACATGGAAACTCCACACAGGAAGGCCAGAGTCGGAACCGAACCTATGACCTCCGCCTTGTGTGGCCATCGTGCTAACCAGTCGGGTCACCGTGCCGCCCCTCTAGTAAATATGATAACTCAAGTTCGTATTCTTTAGATTATGTTAAATATTATTATTCAATGTCTTTTTTGGTAAGTACTAGCAGGCTTACTTCAGATCACTGTAACCGATTTAAAAAGCAGGACTAAGTGGCCCATATTACATAACTCACCTATTGTCAGAAATATGCAAAAAAGTAGGACGCAATGGGGGATGGGACTTTGACTACAGTATGTTTGTCTTGGCCAAGGATGTCCACAGGAGCTATTTAGAAAATGGCCAAGTGCAAAGGATCTGCCCTATGTGCTTATTTATGTATTTATTTATTTATTCATTCATTCATTCATTTATTTATTTATAATTCTTTTTATGCCAAATATACCGCATATATTGCACAAAAGAACTTATGTACATCTTTTGTCCTGACTTTAGTCTGATGACGTGTGCTGAATGGAATCAGCCAGGGATGGAGTCTGCTGATATCGAGCTGTGCGCACACTTCCCAATGAATCAGTCATGTTGGAATGGTACTTGGACATAATGTTTTTTATCAATTGCCCAAAAAATACCTTATCACATTGGTCGTAACAGTCTCAACCCTCACCATCAACACACCACCAACCGGCCGCTGCTGCATGCCGTCGTACTCCCCCTTGCCTTGCGCCGGTCTTCGGGTTATTCTCCAGCGCCATGGAAACCGCAAGTGCATCCGTAAGTGCATGTGCAACCGCATAGCTTGCCTCTCCCAGGCCGCCCGCTCTGCAGCGGATCTCAGACTCCATGTCACTAAGCCGACTGCAAACATTTTTTAAGAAAATCCTCCTCTTGCGCTATATGAAAATACTTGTCTTGCATCTTCCCCTAATCAGTTTTATACTTTATTATTACGTTTAGAGTAGAATGGAAAATGAAAACTGCTAGTTTTGCCAGTCAATGCCTTGGCACTTCGTAGATGACTGGCTGCCAACTATTTCAATCAAGTGACTAATTTCCCAAAGGATGATGGGCGGGAGTTTACTTTTTTTTTTTAAACTCATTCCCTGCAATTGACAGGCAGCTATATCCGTAGCTTGAACCTGGGAGGGCTAGCAGTGATTGAGTTAATGCCAGGCGATCAACCAACGCACCCTTCGCGAGCCACTGGTAGCTCTCGATTGATGGAATGGGAGACGCTGGTCTTGGCTCTCCAAATGAGTACCGTAGCTACGGCTGTGGACTGAGTGAGGCAAAGTGCTCTCATTTGCTGCTCATGCATTGATTATGGAGACATCTGGCAGCTGAAAGAACTCATGGGTATTGCACGACATGGCAACTTCATACGTATGTTGCGGCAATCTGCTTCAATTGTGCAGACATATTCTCAGTTTTCACTCATCATAGGGGCACTTTTTCCCGCTAGGTTACGGGGGATTGGTGAGATTCTGAATGGACAGCTCGAACGATGGACAACGTTGCGTCTCCAATTGACGCGTTGTCAAACACATTCCTACTATTTTGGTTCATTTCACCTGTAATTTAGTTTTTAAATAACCAGCACAATTAGTTCTACAGGCCTAACAATTAGTTTATACTGCACTTAAATTGTCACCGTGGTCATAAACAAGCCACAATTTGACGATAGTCATATATTTAACAGAGACCAACATACATAACTGGTGCGCATATATCTCTCTATCAATATACGGGCAGCACGGTGGGCGACTGTTTAGCTCAACCACCTGACAATACAGAGGTGCCGGGTTCAATTCCGGCTCTGGCCTTGTTGTGTGGAGTTTGCATGTTCTCTCCGTGTTATGTTAGCTCAACGTCGAATGGCATTACATTGCACCTCTCCTAATTGGAGGTCAGAAATTCCCGAGTATCCCAGTCTTCTGGAATGCCACAACTCAAATCAGACTACATCAGTTTTACTACAGTTGTCGCAAACAGCCCTGGGGCAGTTAGTAAAAAAGATTATTATAAACCACAGGACAGGACCCCACTGCAGGGAGCAAGTTCTGAGTAGAATATTGCACACCCACTCACACACATACGCACGAACGCACGCACACAAGCGCAGACACCTCCTGTGGCAGTCTGCTTCTTTTGGCTGTGTACATATGCAACATTTGTCTGGTAAATGGTGGCACAGTCGGACTCCGTGCTTGTCTTGACTGCTGAGCAGTGTGTGTGTGTGGGGGTGGGGGTGTTTGTGTGAATGCACACATTGGCTGTAAATTCAGCACTAGACTGGTGAGAAAATACGAACCATTTAGCGAGGCCATTACCCAGACGCTTGTCAGGGAGCAAGTGGGTTTCCCTCTCCTTGTACTTCATACACTTGTACAAAGAACAGTATTGCATATGCCATATGCAGGATTGGGCAAAGCGGTTTCGGTGCATGCCCAAGTGATAAACTGAACTGCTGACATTGCCTCTTAAATACAGATTTTTAAAAAATTGTTGACGTTTCTTCCTTTGTCTCATTATTTGGCTTTCAAACTCATTTTTACACGCTTGTGAGCTTCCTTTTTTCTGTATCACGTTCATAGACGCACCGGTGAATGCAAAGGACTTTCATGTGTTTTGCACAACATGGCAAATACATTTTTTGTCACATTGAGAATTAATGAGATATTATATGATCAGTTACTCTACGCAGGCTGAAACCGAACGGCCTGCTGTGCGAGATGCTGATAGACTGAATAGCTATCATCTTGAATGACGTCCTTGACCTCCTCGGCTTACTTACGCGCTTCATATTAACACAGAACTATTTTCCCCTCTCCTCCGAGCTGAAGGGAGCCATCTGCCAAGCCCGAATGCTATTTTGCAGCATCTGCTAAAATATTATTATTTTTTTTTTTTATCTGGGAGGACGACTTGAAAGAAACAATAAATAACGACATTTGTGCGTCACCAAACGTTTTAACCAGTTAAAAGACAAAATACATTTGCACATCTGTTCCTTGGTTGCTTTTCTAGAGAGGAATGAAAGGATGCCATGTCCGGTGTGATTGGCATTGTATTTGCTGATACAGGTAGTTTACTAGCCAGTGTCTATATTGCACAATAGTTACAGTTACGCTGGATGCAAATGTAATTAATTTAATTGTTTGACTTGCAGACTTATGGTAGGATACATAGGTGATGTACTGGATACGATTCAGGGTGTTATTATAGTTGTAGTCCAGTATTCTAGTCCTCATGAAAGTTAAAAAAAAAGATAAAAAAAAAAAAGCTGCATGATTTGCACATGCCAGCATTTTTGTCATGGAAGCAAAGGTTACTTAGTAAAAAAATAAATCATGCATAAAGCCACAAGTTAATTGGTTGACGTTTGTAATGTATAATGTGAACCAAAATACAGACACACAAGACAGAGACAAGCCACATGGAGACAACACACATTTTCAATCTTCTAGTATTTTTCTTTTAGTTTCATTTCTGCTTTTGCTCTGGTTTTGACACTGGTCATCTTTTTCACATTTGAGCTCAAGTGAACCGAAGCGCACCAGACTTGCAAACTCTCCCTCTTCAAGTGGCCTCAGCACTTATTTGGTGCACGCTAAGGTTCGTGTGAGAACCTTCCCACTTGACCAAATGAAGTGCACGAGTAAAGCAATGGCATCAGAGTTCATTTCAACCCAACCACACACACACACGTTAGGTGTTAGTGTAGCACGTTTTCTTGCTTTACTTGAAAACAATATAAGTAAGCAGTCTTTTTATTCGCGATAAAAGATCAGAGCTGCTTAAATAATAATTAACTAAAATTCGACAAGAGCAAAATTAAGGTCTGTCTTTTCTTGCACTGTATTTCTACATTATCTAACATCAAGTTTGTGTTGTAGAGAGTGGAAGGAATAATGTGTCAGAGATCCTCCAGCTTTCAAAACAACACTTTTGTGGTTAAAAAAAAAATAAATGAAATTGCCTCTAGCTAGCTGAGCTGCTGTGAACAAAACATTTGACATGTGAAAAACTGTCCGACACAGTCAGCAAGAATGCACACACCACTCACGTCTTTATAAATACTTGTAAAATCTTAATAAATATTCTTTGTTTGATGAGATTTGTTATTCATTTGGAGTTTTCCGTTTCTGCAAGTCAATGAAAGGGCATCGTCATCTGGAGTCACATTGCATCACGCTTTTTAAATGCCAGTGTTCTGAATGGATCTAACGATGCTATGACCGGTCAACACCTAACCATTTTTGTAAAAGGTCGCAACCTTTATCGTTCTATTGAAATGGAATGCTGAGTAAAACGACAGTTTTTTTTTTTTAAATATTCAATTAGTGTTTTAGAAATGCTCCTTTTGTGTGGTGAAAACATATATATACGTATATATATATATATATATATATATTATCCTTATCTTGAAGCCTTATGCTGCATTTAAACAGCATTTTCAGATTAGCAATTTATTCTTGCTTTGCTGAAGTCTGGTCGGAGTCCACAATGATGTAATGATGGCACAACTCAATCATCGGACTACGCTCATGAGCATGTCAATGTGATTAGAATAATAATGAAAATCCAACTATATTTATTTTTATTAAAATCCATGACTCACATAACCTCCATCCATTTTATATTCAACTGGTCTACTTTGGGGTCACAGGTGAGTTGGGAGAGAGCCAGTGCACGCTATGGAATGGTTATCAGCCAATCACAGAGCACATATAATCAAGCAAACGTTTACATTCTCATTTATTTGATTTAGATTCTTCAATTCACCTATATGCATGATGTGGGAACGTCAGAACCAGTCGTAGACCTTGAGTAAACCATCTTAAATGCGGAAAAGGTATGTAACTCCGCGCAGGTGGGCCTGAGCTAAGTTTCAAACCCATAACCTCTCCATTGCAAGAGGTGCGATGGTAAAATTCCAATTCCAATTAAATCTATTTTTTTAATTTAATGTCTTTTTTTAACGCAGTTTATATCAGGTTATGTGAATGCGTGTGTTTTGCGTGGGTGTGAGTTCAGGCGCGTGTGTGGTGTGTCTTGTTGTGTATGTTGGGTGAGGGCAGGCCTTTTTGTAATTGGGATCTTTTTATTGTACAGCACTTCGAGCTGCATTTTATGTATGTAAAGGGCAATATCAAGAAAATTGGATTTGATTTGAATGTCAATGTTTTGGAGAGATTATTACAATTTCTAATTCGTTTCCACAAAGCAACAACAATGCAGCAATGTGCAACTTGCAAAAGAAATTAAAAAAAAAAAACTCTAAAAATAATGTTTTTAAACTTTACTGGGTAGGCCAGTGTTGAGAAGAGTAAAAGAAGCATGAAGGTAACAAAATAAGAAAAAGGGGATGGCTGACCAAGAAAAGAAAGTAACAAGATAAGCCAGTCAAGTTACGTTCTTTTAAGCCATGGCACTAAAAAGACACAAACAGCCACTGAGTCACTGTGAGACCAGACACTCGCAATACGGCAAATATCTGAATTTGTATATTTTAATTGCTACATAGCAGTGACTGTCCCCCACTCCTTAAAAACAATCTTCGATTACTCTAGCAGTCTGCTCATGCGCATACGCAAACACGGTGAGGAATTTTGGCACAAAACCACATTTTAATCATGCGCACATGTCCTGTATTTTTATTTTTATATTCACAGAAGGAGGCCTCCTCAAAAGCACGGAAGCTTAAACACAGCATCCATATCATAACGGACGTTATCACCACTTAAAAAGCAACCATCCGCTTTTGACAAGATTATTGCGAGACCAAACGTTTTCCCTCAACAGAGTCGAAAAGGCAACCACGTAAATAAAATGTAATCTTATGGCAGCTTTTACTTATCATGTAATATAGAGGCCACATGTATTGTAGGAAATATAGTACTTTATTCTCGAGCATTTCTGAATTCATTATTTGTTCAGATGTGAGGACAATCCAACAGTTAACCTTGCAACCCATTTTTATTAAACAACTTTAAAGTGTACTCGTGGTGGTCAGAAGGAAAAATAATGATGTTTTATCAAGACTAAATGCATTGAAATACGTGTTGGTTAAGCTGATTGTATTAAAGCAAGCCTATAATAGCTCGTGTGACCTTTATGTCCAAGGCTGTGTTGGAATGTGCACACTGTTCTCTAGTGCATTATTAAGTAGGGGTAGGACGATTCCCTTAACTCCCGATTTGATTCAAATCAAAGAGCTTGTGTGAGAATTAGATTTCTATCACGATTATTGATTCTACTGCCATTTACGATTCAATGTCACGATTTTTGCTATTTTCCTCAAACACTTGTTTTCTATTTATATTTTATATATATATATATATATATGTTTATTATTTCTATTAAAGAATGATGAAATGACAGATGACAGAAATTATGCCGGCTTTTGTGAAATCTGCAACAGCGGACACATTAGCGGCTAACGGTTAGTCGAAGCATACCCAATCCATTCACAAACCTGTGGCATAAGTAGTCTTATTAAAGCTGAGTTCGCCATCTGTCATCCAACACTCGCAGCACGCCGCTTGCAATTTCACTTTAACACCCTTTTACACCGATGTCCAATGGTTGGAGTTCCTTTGACAAGTTAACCGGAATTATTGCAAGATCTGAGTTCATTTGCTGAAGTACCTACTTGGGGCGAGCACTTAGCTACCTCTTTCATATTTGCATGCTGTCCTCAGTCACGTCCTCCTTTCCTCTATATGAGCAGTGTGTCGGCAGGCAGCTCCCAGTTAGCCAAGTAGAGTGCTAATGAAAGTCACATTTAAAGATTTTGGAACTCGGCACGCACACAAGGCGTGCCAGATTATTAGGCGCCCCGTCCACTTTGTCAAAAATTCCAGACTTTTAAGTGCGCCTTTTGGTCGTGAACATATGGTACATTCATTTATTTTGCCCATTTTCATCTAGTTGGCATCAGAGATTATATGATTCCAAAATTGGATGCCAACTCAGTTACAAATTTGTATGAGAGTGGATAGGACACCATGCACCACTCAAGTTGATTGTGCACAGGAAAATAAAAATGTATTTAATTATCTTAATTCTATTATGGTAAATCCAAAGCTGGGCACACCTGTGTGTCAGCTGCGGCAAGCATTGTGACAGGTGGCCATTTTGGCTATTCAATGATGTTTTCTTTAATTTACCTCTGGAAATCTGCCATGTTTTTGGGGCAGCTTGGCTGGGCCCAATCAATACGGATGAGGCCACCTTGGCTCACAGCCCTGGCTTTAGAGTATGCGTGTGTTCCAAATGCGTACGTGCAACAAGTGCAAAGATAACCATGAGCTAAAGTCTATCATTTAGAGAGTTGATGGTCACAGCTTCAATGCAAAGGCTCAAATGCCGGAAGTTCAGAGTGTGATGCGAAAGAAAATTATCCACATGAAAACGTTTGCGAGACTCTCAAGTGCATGGCAAAGAAGATGTTTAACTTGTAAACCGAAGTATAATTCCTAATACCATATGGTTTAATTCTCTTTAAGATATACAAATCCCGAGAAAGTCTTTTGAGGACAATAACAATGCTGATTAGAGGACATGTGGAATGATACAAATATGGAGTGACTTCATGATTTTCACACTTTAGATGAGGTATTTTACTGTCGGGTGTGATAGAAGCCTCCAAATCCCTTGTATCCAGGTCATTACTAAATATCTCTGGGCCTTTCGCAGAGTACCTACAGAGAACCAAGGCCTCCTTACATTGATTGAACATCTGGTTTCAAGTCAAAATGGTCGCCTCCTCACGACCAGTTTTGTGGGTCAGAGGAGATTTCGGCTTGTCTCGCTCCCAGTCGCTGTCTCATGTGTTCCCAGAGTATTTGTTCTGATGATGGGTTACCTATTTCTCGGCCCAAAATATGAAACAATCAAATGAAAAACAGGATTCTTTACCTTTCCTCCTGTGGTTGGCTTCCTCAACGGAAGGAAGGCGATGACCTATTATTCCAACCTTATTAACTCAAATGTCATATAGTGAAACAAGTCATTCTTAATAATGAATGGGGCCGGTGACCATGAGAGGTAAAATTGAGGCTCCCCAGCAAGGTTACAGTCGCAAAACAAGGTGTTTGTGAGACATGAACCTAACTTCATCCATCCATCCATTATCTGTTCCGCTTCTCCTCACAAAGGTCGTGGGGGGTGCTGGAGCCAATCCAGCTATCTTCGGGCAGTAGGTTGCCAGCCAATCACAGGGCACACACAGACAGCCATCCACGCTCACACTCATACCGAGGGGGAATTTAGAGTGTCCAATCAACCTGCCATGCATGTTTTTGGAACGTGGGAGGAAACCGGAGTACCCGGAGGAAACCCACGCAGGCGCGGGGAGAACATGCAAACTTCACACAGGTCCAATCGATCCCACGATCCTCTGCACTGTGAGGCAATCGTGCTAACCAGTCGTCCACCGTGCCGCCCAATAACTGCATTTCTCAAACCACCCTTTCTTGGAAGTCTTTAGTGGAAAAGATGTACTTCTTTATTCTGTCATTAAGAAAAGCTCTTTTGAATGGATACACTTCAGCTTCAAAGTGTGATTTGTCCCAAGTTGAAACAACATTGAGTAGAATTCCTCCACCAAACATGGTATGTGAGGTAACAGATCATCTATTGCGAGAACATCCAAGAACAAAAGATTCATGTTTCTGTTCCCATTTCAGCAAGTTCGGCACGCTTCCAAGGATGGTGACATTTTCCACCGGTTTAATTATCTCTTCTCTTGAAGTATGGGATACAGCAGGACTGCACATTAAGTGTCAGCTATAGTTAGCTGTTGTTTCGACATAATGGGTAATTAGCTAAAGTTCAGATGAGACAAAATAAAACGTAGAATTTCAGCGTACACCGGGGTCTTCCATCCATCACTTTAGATTGGAATTAAAATCTCAATAACAGCAGTTCTGGGAAGCATCGGGCCTTTCACCTTCGTGGTCTTAAAGGTCGAATTAACTCCCTCCTCAGGTATTTTGAATTTAATAGTTTGTCTCTTTTCAGTTGTACGTACCACTGGACGCCATGCTCATGTTCATTGTTGCTTGTGTCTTTTTTACCCACACGATTTCTATGGTGTCGCTTTTGTGTTCCAATCTTTTATCTGTGTCTTAAAAATCCAGCTTCTCCTTACAATTGACCATTTTCCCGTCTTGCAGCATTAAACATACCTTAGAGGCAACCCGGTCTATTCTACCAGCAATCTGTATTGCAATTCACTTGCTCGATTCTCAATCCATCACCTAATAGAGTGTCACCTTAAAAGCTGCTTTAGCTGCCTGTTCTAAGTTCCACTTCAGACATTCAATAAGACTTTTAACATCACTCTAGAACTGTAAGTGACAAATATTTGCGGCTGCTGTCCTTCTCAGGGTGATCAGAGACGTACTTAAGACGCTGAAGACGTGCAACACATGCAGTGGCATTATGGATACTGTCTGGTTTAATTATCCAACACACCAGCGTTGCTACTACTGCTGACATTGCTATCATGGATAGTTTTTTCTTTTTCTTAACCACTCAGACTCTCTGCACTTAGCCGAGTTTTGTTCTTTATATTCCGTGACAGGCCGGCATTCCCCTGCTCGCCAGAGTGAACATGATGTACTTGAGGGCCATGAAGTGGAAATGGGATATGACAGAATTTTCACAGTTCAGCCCATCTTATGGCATCTAAAGCGGAAGCAGGAGAGTTGTCGAGTGAGAGATATTACCACTGTCACCTCGACTGCATAGGCTGAGTACATGTCGTTATGGTCAGTTTGCAGCTTTTGTTGGCTGTAGACGGAGGATCAAGACAGAGTGTGGTGACTCAACAATTATGAGGAGAGAGAAGTTTTTCAGTGTTGGTGCTCAGTGAATTCTCTCTCATTGGCTCTGTTAAAATAAAAAAAAATAATAATGTCTGGCTTAATCGCTACATTGTTTTCCTTACAAATCAGTTTGATTGCAGAATACTGCTTTCCCCTCTGACATTATTATTTGTGCTGAAGCCTTTGATTTTGGTTTCTTTTGTGTCTAAAAAGCAGTTTAGAGTAAATGAACCACAGCGGGACTGGTTTTAAATCCAAATCCAAGTCAATGGCAGCATTATTGCTGATAGTTCCTAAGATCTATCTGGGTCTTTTCTTTCTCGTCTGCGTGCTTTTTGCTCAGTCGGTGGCCCTATAATCTCGCCGCTGTGTTGACATGAGGGCTGCCCATTGTGGTCAGCACTGATAAGAGATACTATGCAGGCACAGTAATAGATGGATTATACACTACAGACTGAGTTCAGCATGTGTATGTTGGGTGGGTAAAATAACAGGATTTTCATTGCTATATCTGGCATTCACTCTTTTAAGCCTCATTGGATTTAGCAGGGTTCTCTTTGTTTTGTTGCAAATTCTCATTTTCTGGCTGTTCGTGTTTGACGCTCCCTTTGTCCATCTCCCTGTCTCCAACATCTCTTTTTCTTAATTTGTATGATTTTGCCTCAAAGCCTTTTCAAACAGAACCTCTGACAAGAGGACAGTGATATCCACCCGTCCCCCTTTTTATTCTGTAATAATTCCAAGTATCAATAAGCACCATTTTAAAAATTGAAGTTCGTACACGTTATAATTTTTCTTTAAAATTCCACCACAGTATTATTTTCACAAGTGGTGTGTTTAAATTATTACAATAAAATGCTTTACCTACTTAATTTATTATGGGTCAGAATAGTGTAAATTTTAATGTTTGGTTCAATTCTGGCACCGCTGGCTTTTCAGCAGAACATTCGACTTCTTTTGTTGATTTCTCAATTGCAAGACATTTTGGCGAGCAATAATCAAGCAGTAAAATAACAGAGACTTTCACTTTTTTTCATGACACTCATTAGTAGCTTAGAATACCGCCATACTAATCCAACTAATTGTAAAGTATGTGGTAACCTTTCAGCTTTTAAGTTAATGGCCAGCTCACTGCTTATTTTTCATTTTTATTAGAAAACAACAATTAGACCCACTGCTCCATGCTGTTTTTAATGCCCACGTCGCTTGTAAACTCACCCACAATATCTAAAGTGCTTGCTGTTGTCAGCCCACGGCCATTTTGTAATAAGTGTGATTTAGATTCATAGCCTCATTCTCTCGAACCACTGCTTGATTCTTGACCTGTTCTCTAATCATCCAGCTCAAAATTTCATGAGTTTATTTTGTGACTTGCAGTGACAGTAAATCTAGCATTATCCTGCACCCAAATCCTTGTGATAAACATTGTGCAACGACCATGTAAGAAAGGTGGATTGCACGATAAATCCAATTTGATTGGGTTGAAGTTTAGCCCTGTGTGCATCCACAAAACAAAATATCATTAGTGGCATATCCAATGCTGCAGCAGCGTTGAACCCAATAATTATCGTGGCACGTCGCAGTTTAAGTGTGTTTTTTTGGGGGCCTAAAGGTCAAAAAGGTGTTTGAGAATGATGTGAATGTGTGCAATCGGGTTGTGGGTGAGCTGGAGCCTATCCCACTTGATATTGGGCATGCGTGAAATGGGGTACCTCCTGAAATGGTCATCAGCCAACAGCAGGGCACATTTGTGCAAACAAGCATTCTCACTCACATTCACATCGACGGACAATTTTTAATCTTATATGAACCTACCATGCAGAGGAAAAACATGCAAACCCCTCACAGGAAGGAAGGTCTGAGGCCTGCACGCACAACCTCTGATCTGTGAGGTGATTGTGCTAATCATTTGGCCTCCGTGCCACCCATAGACAAAAATGTGGGAGGAAACAGGTTCCTTTCCTTGGGAAAATGCTCTACGACTTTTAGCATCACAAAAATATGTCAAGAGTCCAATCGTGCATATATTCTCTGCTAAAAAACTGCAGTAGTGCAAGTGACCTAGCATGACGCAAAAAGAACAAAGGAAGTAAAAAGGAGAAAGTTGTTGTATACGGGCTACGGATTTACAAGCACACAACACGCACCAAAATGTCATGGCTGTAATTAAGTCGAAATGTGTTGGTGTGATGCAAATCATTTGATAAGTGGTTGAAAAGGTGGAAAATAAAATAAAGATTTCATAAAAAAAAATTGATAATAAAATAATTAAAAAAAAAAAAAAACAGGAAAATACAAGTACAGGTTAAGGTTGGCGGAGCTGTTGTAACAGACGCCTCTGACGTACTGGTAGCCTCTATAAAACCTCAACACACCCATGTTTTAAACGTAATGCAACATTAACTTATGGCCTATAACCTGCACAAATTAATTGGAAAATGTTATTTGAGAGGCCAAATAAAAACAAACCACTGATATGATGTTGCTGCACAAGCATGCTCACCCTCTAATAACTGGGGTGTGGCTTGGTTCACAATCAACCAATCCAATTCAGATTCATGGAAAATGGCAATCGGCACACACCTGCAACCATTTAATGTGCCCCTGATTAACTCCAATTTAATTTCATCTTTTAGAGTGGGCATTTCCTGATGTTTTTTTTTGTTTTTTTGTGGCATCTTATAGCGTATGACATACACTGCAGTGATCTTCATCAGCGTCGCAGAGGAGTGTACAAAATAATTTCCAAGGCATTAAACGTACCAAGTAATCACAGTGAATTATCATCAAGTCGAGCAAATTCAGTATGGCACAACAGAGACGTTACAGTTTTGGACGCCCTTCCAAAATTGATGAAAAGACGAGAAGAAAACTGGTCAGGGAGGATGCCAAGAAACCGACAGCTATGTTGAACAAGCTCGAAATAAACAGAACCACTGTCAACATTTATAGAAATGTGAACTAGGAAGACGCAACGAAAACAGAGTTCTAACATTTATTCACAAATAACAGACCAACAAGAAGCGCGGGACGCCAGGCAGACAGCTTACTGCAGAAAAAGAAGACGGAACACAGTAATGTTGACCTGGCACTGACAAGACACAAACAAATACTATTCAGTTGAAGTCACTTTCATTGCGCACAGTGACACAGACGCAGTGGTAAAGTATCACAAATAAAGCCTGCTCTCTCAAAAGGTTAGACAGTAACACTACAAGGTGGATCAAAGTCAACAAGATTGAATTCACTTTTCATGTTCATGTGATGACACGCTGACTGATCAGTACTCGACCATAATTGTTGAAAGCTCATTTGCAACATTACTTTGTGCCTGTGGTCCTCCATATCATTATGTTTTACTTACAGGTTCATGCGAATATTGACTCGTTTGCAACCCTCTGTAGAAATTCAATTTCTCTCATTACGTTCATCTAAGATCAAATGTGAGAGATATGGCGCAGAGAGCTGTGGTTGTAATCGAATCGACGAAGAATGGTGGCGGTGTAAAATGTCCTTGGTTCGGGTTATTTGCATAGATGA
This sequence comes from Idiotropiscis lumnitzeri, assembly GCF_059441095.1. Lineage (NCBI taxonomy): Eukaryota > Metazoa > Chordata > Actinopteri > Syngnathiformes > Syngnathidae > Idiotropiscis > Idiotropiscis lumnitzeri. The sequence goes on along the minus strand of NC_142402.1, from coordinate 6,263,564 downwards.
TGTGGTGTGTTGTACAGCTCAAACCGGAATCAAAATGGCTGTCCTCATCCTCCATGAACCACAAAGTCACAGCAAGTAGCAATAACATTTGGACTAAGAAACCGATTCTGTGTGTCATTTATGAACCAGAACCCCTAAGAACAGTTCTGGTTGTTGTCTTGACAGCAGTGGACTGTAGATTATTGGTTCAGTATGAAAAATCATTCTCAATTCTCACTGTCATTGATCAGCTCCATTTTAAACTATAACTCTAACAACTAATAGATGTCGGCTTTTTTATACAACATGATGCTGGTGACTTTATTGGTACAATTTATTGTAAAAGGGTCCAGCAGAGAGAATAAACACACAATAATTTGTAAGTGTGCGTTCTATTTTCTTAAGCCACTGCTTCTTACCTTGTTTTCTTTCTGTCATTTTTCTCTTGCAGTTCTGCCGAGGAGAAATTCCGCTGGAACAACCAAGGTAGTAAATCCTTCCACTATAATCTCATCATAAATTTAATCTAGTGCACCATTGTTTGTATTCTGCCACCGCTCTGTGCTGACTGTGCATATTGCATCATGCATTGTTCAGATTCAATTCTGTACAAGAAACATGATGGCTGCTGTAGAAATGGTCTCGTGGGCTGTGCCTGTGCAAGCACAGAAGGAACATTTATTCCTCTACGGTATAGTCCGGCATTTCTGAGGGGAGGTTGAATAAACTTTCTAATCATTGTCATGTTGTTCAAAGATTACAATTTGTCTTTCAAAGATAGATTAAGCTTGGCACGTTCAGCTGTTTCTATTTCAGTCCAATTGAGTTTTGACGTGTAATTGATTATACAAAATATGTGCAAAGATTATGACCTCAGGGAAGCTTGGGAATTCTTTCAAAAGCATTTTAATCTTAAATGTTTTAAAGTGAGTGCTTAGTCCTCCGCTGTACAAATGCCAATGCAGCTGTCTGAAACGTTAGATTAAATTATTTGGTGTGGAATACGGAAAGACTTTCTCACTCCAATTGGGCCTTTTGATCTTGTCATAACTCCTATACCATTAAGAAACCATCCTCTCTGAATAAAATATGTTTAAAAATGAAACTTTGGATGTGGCGATAGTAACAATAAAAACTTGTGGAAATAGTTGTAAAGATGTGAAGACAACACTGGAATTGGTTTCACCCAGTGTCATCTCTGTGCAGTAGCATCAAGTGAAGTCAATAAAACTGTCTTCTGTAATCCACTCAGTAAAACCTCTTCTATTACCATTTGTCTCCCCCTCTCTCGCGATAATGTTGCTCCGAGGACTCGTTTGGATGGATTTGTCCTCTTGGTTGCCAAGGCAAGCCTAACTTGTAGACATCAATGGCACAAGATTTGTTGCAGAGTCATTAATTATATTTCCCCCATGACTCAAGCTCCAGTCCTAGGCCCTGAAGTTCTCGGACCCAAAGAAATCTCACAAATTGTGCGCGCTGTTGGCTCAGGCGTAAAATTCGTGGAGACAGCAATATTTAAATGAGGGTTATGCATTTCAGGTAGCGCTGATTTAGGGCTATCACTCTTGGATATTTTTCAAATTGATTATCCTATTTATTATTCCACTGATTAATCAAACATCCATCCAACCATGAATTATCTGAACCCCTTATCCTAACTTGGTCGCGGGCGATAAGCGGGGTGCACCCAGACCTGGTCAGCAGAACCTTCGGATCAAATTTGATTTTACATTCAAATGTATTACAAAAACATGTTGCCCCGATTACTCTTTATTGGCCAATTATTGCTCTTTATTTCATGTCTTTAAGCGATTAAAAAAACCCTAAACAACAATTAAGCAATATCACAAGAGAGGGAATGATATTTTCCTCACCAACCTTTTTCAAACAGATGTTTGTAAATGCCTTGTTTTGCTTAAACACAAAAGAAAATCAGTCTGCTTTCAATGAAATCCTGCAGAAATCAAAGAATTAATGTTGCAAGGTTGAAATCAGGCTGAAATCACATTTGGGAGAGTGCCTCAAATGCAAAATGTCATTTGAAGTGATGGAATTCAAAGTATTAGTGGAAGAAAAATGGAAAAAGCGTAATACACAAAATAAATCATATCTGATCATTTTGGTGAAGCCAGCAACCACATAAAAGCAATGCTTTTTTTGATGTATTTCATCCCAAGTGCCCTTAGCAGGGCACAGCATGCCATCGGCAAACCCATTCCTTGTGTTTGCTGAGGGTCCGGGACCCCCCCTCCCTTACTGGGCGACGCGGCGGGCACAGCGAGAGGACGTCTGCTGCAGCAGCAAGGCCCCTCAAATTAGAAGATGTTGCATTTGAGAGCAGCTTCGCCATGATGTCAAATGAGCCCCTCCAACGGGAGGGGCTGGCAGAGTTATTTAGTGCATTTATGGCGGATTTATTTACAGGTGATAGCATGAGGGAAGACGAGGGAAGCTTTAATAAATGTGGCTTCTCAGTTTGGTGAGCTTTGGGACACACGAGAGATTACGTACAGAGATGTGTGTCAGACCCTACTCCTTGCTCAGCCTGAAACATACCTCAAAGTGTTCTTGGTGGAATTGTAGTCCATGAACGAGATCAAAATCTCTGGGGCATATTTTTATGCTCAGCACAAGTCTAGCACAAAGCAGAATCTAAATTTGCACGTAGGCAGAGTTTTCTTTCTTTTGGTATGCCGGAGCCACTTTATCTTCTCTTCTCAATGTGGACGAGCAGTGGCTCAACTCTGAGTCCCTGGGACTTGGGTGAAGTTCTGCCGGAGGTGTGAGTTGAAACTCCTTCTGACCAGGGACTAACAGGACACTTTGTCCTACGCAGAGGCGCAGGGAGGCTACCCGCTTATTCACCAGGGTGAACCCGGTGTATAGGCATTGAGCCGGGAGACATTAAGTATGCCCACACCTGCTCTGCTCCTCTCACCATGGGCAAATCCAGAGAGGAAGAGAGTCCAACCCCTTCTCAACCGCGAACAACACCTTGGGGCGGAGTGTCAGACTGCTGAGGTCCCGCCATCCAGCCACCACCTAGCTCACATTGTAGCCGACACCTGTGGCCCCTCTCGCAGGTGGTGAGGCTTCCATCTTTAAAAGGATACATTTTCCTCCATGGTCTCACATTTTGTCATCGTTATGCATGACATTGCCATATACGCCTGCATTTCAGATGTGGTATTTAAAGATGCTGCCCTGCGATTGGCGGGCAACCAATCCAGGGTGTACCTGCCTAATGCACGCAGGCTGCTGGGATAGGCTCCAGCACGCTCGTGAGGAGAATCGGATTGGATAATGAATGGATATTTAAAGATGCAGAATCAGCCTTCGCAATTTGTCTCATGCATGCTAAATTACGTACATTTATTTGCACATACTCCTGGAAAGCACTCACAGACGTGTGGGAATTTAGCACATTTGGCTATATGGTACGTGAGTTTTGTGACTGTAACTTAAGAGACCAGATAATCAAGCTCAAGAATCACAAGGAGTCTCACATTTTATGGACAGTACTATTTAAGTAGCGGGTCATTAACCAACACTGACTGTAAAAGGAAGCACAATCAGCATGGTATTGTTCTCGCCTTACACTCTTCTTAAAGGATCTATAAGGATTTGAATTTTGCCTTTGGGATTTTTTTTTTTTTTTTTTACAAATCAAATAGCATTATTTCTGAGTTCAGACTATCCATCAATCCATCCATCTTCTGTACCGCTTCTCCTAACTTGGGTCACGGGGTGTGCTGGAGCCTATCCCAGCTATCTTCGGGCAGTAGGCGGGGGGACACCCTGAACTGATTGCCAGCCAATTGCAGGGCACACATAAACGAACGACCATCCTTGCTCACAGTCATACCTATGGGCAATTTAGAGTGTTCAATCGGCCTGCCATGCATGTTTTTGGAATGTGGGAGGAAACCGGAGTAACCGGAGGAAACCCACAAAGCACGTGGAGAACATGCAAACTCCACACAGGATGGCCAGAGCCGGGATTGAACCAATGCCCGATGTTGTCTCTCACTGTGAGGCCATCGTGCTAACCAGTCGGCCACCGTGCCGCCTGAGTTCAGACTATCAGACACAAAAGAAAACTAAGAACTGACGTTCAACTGGGATTTTGTCCATGCTGCATAAATCAACATACAAACACATACAAATAGGCTTGTATGAACGCGTATCAGGAAGAAATTGACTTGGTGCTTTGCATTCAACAGTATTTAAGAAATCTGAACAGAATTCTCAAGATTGATGTTTTGCACTTTGATTAATTCCATTTGTAGCAAGGCTTTAGTCTACTTTCATATCGTATCAGAGCAGTCTTTGCAGACTAAGCAAACTCCACCCATTGATGATGCATATTTTGAACTTCGTGTTGTGCACTGCAGCAGAGTCATGCTTGAAAAGTTGACCACATGTATTGCCCATATAGTCTAGTTTTTTTCTTGTTATGTTTATTATGCAGTCCCCAATAGTATAATATTGTACACACCGATGGAAAGCCTCAAAGTGTCACGGAAAGTTGCACACTGTAATGTTTTTGATTTAGATTTTTTTCTGAACATGCAGACGGACAGAAGGACATAGAGGAGGAGCTGACAACAGGCCTGGAGTTGGTGGATTCCTGTATCAGATCGCTCCAGGAATCAGGCATCTTGGATTCGCAGGACAGCTCGACAGGAGATCGTAAGACTATTGAGATTATTAATATTAGACTTTGTAACAGTTTGTCGCTTTGGTCGCTTTTGTCAGATCAGAATTGAAAGTGCATTTCAACAATTCATACAAATGGCAAAACATCACTGGATGGTCTGAAGTAAACTGTCTCTTACATTTTCATGAAAAATTCAGTATTTTAAATTGAAAGTTACACATTTGTAAATGATTGCAAGAAAATGCGCGTAAAAAAATGGTGCGTTGAATTTATTAGAATTGTATTTTTTGAAGTGGCTGCACACATTCAGATGTATTCTTAAGCCAATGTATCTACTTTAAAAATGCATCTGGATCCAGATGATTTTTTTTCATGTAACCACTTGACGAAATAAAATTGAGTAAATCCAACACACATTTTTTTTTTAATGTGGGCAAGATGATTCACATCACTTTTACTTTTGCTATCATTTTTCAATAAACCACCTCACTGTGCTACAGAAAGAAAAAAAGACAGCAGTACCCATCACAAAGAAGCGAAACTAACTATAAAAAGTTGCAATGTGAACATGAGAGGAAATTTGTACATGCAACACTGTAGGAATTACAATGCAGTCTTCCATCTTCCTTTGGGTCTCAAATTCTTACAAAAAATCCCATGAATAAAACACACCTGAATATTATATCAAACAATATAACAACGACAGTAGTGTATAATACAATCCCCCTGATTTGCTCTGATATCCTTTACAGTTAGCGTTAATACTATGGATGAATAAAGATTCAAAACGTACCAATAAAGCGTAAATATGAAAACAATGCTCTTTTCCTACACTAGTAATGAAGATATTTTAGAGCATATTTTGAAAAATCCAAAAATCTTGTTCTTGCAATGTGTTCTCTATTAGTAATTTCAGTTTGCCTTAACTCTGTTTGTAATTGCTTTTAAATGTGATTCTAATAACATAATGTGAAGCATATAGTGTTTAATTGTTCATGAATTGCGATATAAATCAATGATGTTATTTATTTATTTATTTTTTTACAACGGGTAGCTTGCTACTGCCTAGCCGCTAGTAAATATCTAAACAATGTGAAAATGTTTTGTTTCTTATTAAGTCCCTTGTAAAATACCCCCTCAATTTGCTATACCATACTCATTTGATAAGATTGGAAGAAAACAAATTAAAATATTTGAAAATTCTACATTCGATAGATAATAACATGTGGATCAGTTGTCTCAATAGTGTTTTCTATTCCATCGAAATATTGAAATTCAAACGGTGGTTCAGAGGTTTTTGCGCTGTTGTAATCCCACAGTGCAATGTGGTTGTTTCCAAGAGCTCCCAGTGAGTTCCAGAGGAACTCCCAATTGCCTTTGTGCTACACTCTACACTCTTCTCTCCCTATACCACCACCTCCCCCTCCTCCCCAAGTCACGGATATCATACCCATGTCTTTGCTCCGGTCCACCCCATGGGAGTGAGGTAGCTGTCGGGAGACATGCAGAGTCGTTCCAAGAGTTTGATATGCTAATCCATCCTCTCCGAGGTGTCAGCTGGCCTGCTGCTCACAGTACAAAGAGACACACGCACACACACAGCGCATTCACTTACAGTGTGCAAGTATATTTACTGTTTATACATACACATGCTATCATGCACAGACATGTACACGTAGAACTCAAGCGCACTTTGGACTGACATTTTATATTACTACTTTTGGAGTGGGAGGTTGGAAGGTTTCCAATGTGGAAGTGCATCCACGAGGCTCATGGGAAAGTAGGCAGTACTGCATCAGCATCTTATTTGTCAAAAGGATCATTAAAGAATATGCTGTAAATCAGTTTTGAACTATATTTGTACAATATTGTTTGTATTATATAGGATTTCATCATCACACTTTTTGGGAAATGAGAAAAGCAGGAGTATTTAGAATTGTCTCACTGTTTTAATACTTCCAAAAGATGTTGACATTGTATATACAATAGTTTGTTTCTGTCTGGAGCGGGCTTATTAGAATTTTGGATTTTTCATTTTAGTTTAGTTTTAATTTTGATTTTACTTTTTATTTTAGTTTTAGAGTTCAGAATAGATTTGTTAGTTAGTTTTAGGTTTTGGGAAAATTCTTAGTTTTAGTTCATTTTTTGTTAGTTTTAGTTTTTTTTTGTTATATGGTGTATTTGTCCCGCGCAAATCTTTTAAAGGTAACCAGTATTGCCCATTTAATATTCAAAGATAACATTTGAAAAATATATTAACTTACGAACAATAATGCTGAATAAACATTAACCAATAAATCATATCAGTTCACGTGAACTTATGTGCAATAAGTCCAAGAAAAGTGTAGTGTATTAGTACGGTGCTTTGGGAGTGAAAATTTAGATCAAACACACAACATGCTGTAAATGTTGCGGAACTTTAAACTGGTTATAGACTACACATCCCCTTTTGCAATGCTGTTTTTTTTTGTTGGTTTTTTTTTTGCGACATAAAAAAATGACACCGAGATAAAATCACTTCAAAACGTACTCCACTATTACTGGGACCTAAAATCCATACAATACAATTGAAAAAAAAAAAAAAACTTTTTGGGAGGGGTAGTGCAAACAGACAGATTAATGACTTTGCGCAAGTGTGCACGCAATTTTATGAAGGGGTTAGAATTGTTTGTTATTATTGAATCTTGTTTATAATTGGTTCCAGTCTCAGCATAAAACAAACAATCTCAAAATATGATACTGCCACCACCATGCTGAAGATACGGTGTTCTTTAGTGAGGAGCAGTGTAGTGTTTGTGCCCAACACATCGTTTTATGAAATATGGCCAAAAGGTTCAGCCATGGATTCACCAGTTCACATTTACCTTGTGTTAGGAACATTTATATGATTTTATAAAGGTGGAAATTGGGAGAAATTATCACGGTCTCATTTTTTTAATCATAAAAATCTGGCAATTGAACAGGAGTATGCAGATTGCGATACATAGTCATCAATTTTAAGTATATATGCATATTGAATGTATACATGCGAGGGAGAGAGTGAGAAAGAGAGAGAGAGAGAGAGAGAGAAAGATGACTTCAGTATAGCAACAATTTCTTCTTGATCTTAAGGAAGAAACACTGCTCCAGAGATGTGGTTGTTCTGTTTCTCAGCCCAGATGACAACAGTCCACACACAGAAATGATGCTCTCCACCAAGCTTGTGAGCCAGAGGCAGGGATGAGATCCAGTGCCACAGAGGCAAGTTTTGGATAGCCAGCCTCTCTTGCACTCCAGTACTTCTATGGAGTTTCATTCAATAGAGCCTGTTTGGCATCATTGGCATATTTTTTCATCTTGGTCAGTAGACTATTGCTAACATCAGCCTTGACTTTTTGATGACATGTTGACCTCCATACGAGAAGCAAGAAAGCAGTATTTCTGAAATCCGTAAGAGTGGAGCTTGCAGTAGCAATATCTTGCTTATAGGGGTTATACTGAGCTGCCAGGTTCTGCACAAAACACACTACTGCCCTCCTCAGTGGAACTGTGTCTTCTGTTTTAAGAACCAACGAAACACTCTGATCCATCAGGAAGGCCATTGATCGTATAGCGTCAAATTGTAGCAAATTAGGGCGAAGAATGGTCGCAAAACATTTTCATAAAGGTCTTTGGCAGTACTTGAAGTAAGGGCTTGCCATCCGTCGTTGTGAGCTGGTGTGCCTCATGGTTGAGCAGGCGTGGTAGTACTTGTGAAAGTGACTGGCTGTCACTTTGAAGCTGGTCTGTGTGAATGGTAAATGGTTCAAGCTGAATGGCCAGGTTCTCCATCTTAGTCCAATCGCTTGTGAGAAGTGTGTCTCTGCCTAAAATCCTCAAGGACCAGGTTTAGTCTAGCTCTGAACTCTAGTAGTCTTCTCAGCGTATTAAAAATGCTGTTCCAGCCTGAGCTACAATCCCAGAGCTGATGAGTGTGGGCAAGGCATGGCATTCTCTAGAAGTTGTTGTTCTCCCCATCATTTTTCAAGTGAAGTTCTTTAAAAAAGCAAAGACAGCATCCAATGCTAAACACAACTGTACTTTTTAATTAAAAAAAAAAGATCATGAGTTAAGATGGACTGTACTCAATGTTAGAGTAGGGATGTAGCAAGGAACCTTTTTGCTTCATCGTTTTTAATTACTTCCTTTGTGAGCTCAAAAAACTGACACGTAATGTATTATCATAATTAATAACATTTTTTTTTATATATATAAAATTATAGAGAAGGACAATTATGATGTCAAGTATCAACATGATTTGGGATGAAAATGTTTCAGTAGGCTCTCACAAAGGCACACCAAGGGTCCGTTTCCTCGCCCCCTTTATGATCGCTTTAGGTTTTTTCATTGCCTTTGCCATCTTAGCCCCAATTAGGTTATTTACGCTAGCACCACTGGATGCTTTAAATTTGGGATCCAGTGTAATGCTCCACATTTTAAATGGTATGATATCACGCAGTCTCGTAGCGAGACCACTTTCAAGAAACATGCTCACCAGTGCGTCCACATGCTTAAGGTATTCCTGCGTGTTTACGAACAAGTAGCTCAGTTGCCGGTGGAATCAACCAATTACAGTCATTGCATGACAGGGATTTTTTTTGCTATCAGGGTGCGGATGTAGAGACACTAGCTTGTCCAGGTATTCTCCGAATAGACATTCTTGTGAGTACTTCTAAGATGTATTTTCAGATTTGCGGTCTTTTTCCCCTTCAGCAATATGCCGCACATGAGACGCATCTCGATGACAACGCATTCGGTTTTCTCCGAGACGCAATCATAATCAAAATAATCCCAAATGGGGCTCTGCCGTTTTCCCCCCACTTTGGCCATTATGCTGTTATTTTCTTTTCTTTTATACCCGTCACCTCATTGTCAACGTGTTACGTCACTTAGGACATCGAGGTGCTGTATGGCTGTACAACTTTTGTAATACCGACAGCGTCATCTTTTACACTTTAAATTATCACAAAAAGCTTACAAAGAAGAAAACAAGGATATTCGTTCGTGTTAGTTTTTTAAGCAGACAATGACAATTTAGTTGGTTATCTTTTTTCCCAATACATCGTTTTTATTTTATTTAACTATTTTTTTTTTTTTTAATTTAGTTTTCGTTATTTTGTTCAGTTCCATTTACGATAATAACCTTGGTCTGGAGTTCATCATTTATGACCTTCTGGACCGATTACTCTATTGGTATAATAAACAAGTATTTTATAATTCAAATCTATAGCTTTTATAACGAACGAACTGAAGTGAAAATAAATGAAACATTACATCTGTCAAATCTTTCTAATCTGAATAATATTTGTCGTTCAGTACTTTATGTGCTTCTTTACTTGCATGTTTGTTTTACTTTTCTCACTTGACTAGATATTGTAGTATGTGCAATATCATGAATGCCTTTTAGGATAGTCTTGCTGAATACAAATGCACTTTCACTAGCACCATTTTTAATTGTTTTCTATTATAACAAAAATAAATGTGTTAAATAAATAACGACTGGCTCCAAATTATACATTTTCTGAAACCATAATCTTTAATGACTAGGAATTAATTGTTCCGTTAGATTTGTAGGCCCTTACCGGGCAATGGCGTCTTTGTTAACTACAGACGCCTTCAAAATATACCCCACACTATGTGGCAGCCGGAAGAGTTTTCCCACCTAATTAGTAAAGCCAAATCAAAACAATGTTAGGTGTTTAATGATCAACATTTTAAAATTTCACTTACAAATTCATCATACAAACTTGTAGGCCAATTAATTTCCAAGGGGTGAAAAATTATTAAGTACTAGACGTAAGAAATCTGATTGTGTGATCCTATTTTGTAATGATTCAACTCGACTGGTTCAGTTCTGTCAAAGCTTGAATGAATGTCCAAAAGAATTTCAATTATCATTTTACAGAAGGGTCTTCATTCCTGTTTCTCGGGTAGGTGTCTTGCTTGTTTTCCATCTCTCCCTGCTGCAACACACCTGATTCAAATGATTAGAGAATTAACAAGGTCTGCAGAAGATAGATAACAATCCTGATCATTTGAATCAGAAGACCCTGCTGTACACTGTATACAATATTATATATTCAAGAAGTGTATTGCTGCCTTTTTTAAATGATTGAAAAAAAATATTCCAATTTGATTTATTTTAGTGATATAAAATATGTTTGCCCTCAGTGAGAATTTCAGTCTGTATGACGCTTCAGCACACGGAAAATAAATGTTTTTTTTTAAATCATTTTTTAAATTATTATTCACACATCCAGTTTGTGCATATAGAGGAATCTCGAAGCAGAAATCCACTGCAACACTGACTGCTGAGCAGATTAGTGCAGCAACGCAGCAGAGTAAACTTCATCTTCATCCGCGATGCTAGCTCTGCACTGTGCATGTTAATCCGTGTGAGTTTGTCCTATGCAGTTCTTTGGGACCGTGAATGCAGTGGTGTGCGCACATGTGTGTTTTTGTATGTGCGTGCTCTTGAATGCACAACCCTCTAAAGGGTATCTGAAAATAGTCAACTTATGAAATATTAAAATGTGTCAATAGAGAATGTTTGCAATGATGTGGAAGGAAAGACTCTCCGCTTTTGTGAGAGTGCGCTTGCATGTGTGTACTGTAAGCTCCATTTAAAAAAGAGATGAAGGATCAGTGCGGTCCACAAGCACACATGCAGATGCATATACTGTGCGTGTATGTTCGTCATCATCCTTGGTATGAGAAGGCCAAGTGTGTGTGTCCGTCCAAATCTGAAAATATATTCAAATGCTCAAAACGAGACAATATTATCACACTCCATTACCCTCACTTTAATATCTTTTCCCCAAAAACTCTCCTGGTCCTTACACTTTCTCCCACTCACATTAGGTGGATTCAGCCGAGCCTTCAGTGTTTGCCATCTCAGTGATAATATATTTATGAACCCCCCCCGGCGGATCCACTACCATATGAAATACACCTAAAGTGACATACAAAACAACATGCCTTGGCTGTGTACACGGCAACACAGGTTGAGTGCACGAGTGTGAATTCAGCTGAAGCACCAAGTCTTCCACTGCGTGAATTGCATTAGTGGCTGTTCACCCAGTATGAGTCTATATATTGGGTAGGAAGGCCTTGACCTAGTAAACTCAGCCAGCTCCCTTGGCTTAATACTGCTCTCTAAATAATGCATGTCCACTCACTCCAACAGGAGCCTTTCAATGTATTTAATAGTGACTTTTCACTTTCACCGAGCTGCATGTTGCCAAAAATGCATTTCCAGCTTCCAGTCATGCCCCATACAATATTCCTTCTTTTCATGCATATTGTACTTGGAACTTCAGCGATCCCATTGAGGATGCTAGATGTTGTGTGATTTTTTTTTGTGTTTCAAATAAATTTTCTTGTCATTTTATGGATGGCGTCACCAATGGTGTGTGCTCGATATTTTTACGTATTTTTAGAAGCATATTTTTCCCAAAATGTTGCGCAAGTCCATATTGTGCTGCAGCTGCAGTACATCAGTCAACTATTTCACTATACATTTTGGTTGCGCTGTGTCTAGCAAGTGGAGTTAAAAAAAAAAAGGTTTGAATCTCACTTTGTATCTAAACAAGTTGACCAAGTATAATTGCCTTAATCGTATCGGGGTGGATTACATTAGAGTGAGACACACAGTTCTCAATTTGTTATACATGCCAAATTCCTTTAATACTGTACAGTATACTGTATGTTGTACAAAATAGTAACACATATATAATTAAAATCCCTTGATGGGACACATCATTACTATCATCCCCAAAAAGTGAATTAATCAAGGACACATGAAACATTAAACAGCTAAAAAGAGTAATGGGAAAGCGTTGGCTCTGGCAAAAGCTGCTGCTTTCCTCCTCTGATGATTCATTTAAGTTCATTTTAAACTTTAGGATCCACATGGGGAAATACAGGCTTTACAAACAACAGAAGCATTGGGTAAATGTTTTATTTTTACTGTTTAGTCGAGGATTTTGTGTGGTCTGTTTATTCTATACAGTTTCATTAGTGGGAAAAGACAATTCTAATGTGTAGATCACAAGAGAGTATTTGGATCAGAAGCATGAATGAGACTACTTTTTACGTTAGGAAGAAATAGTGTATGAAGCAGAACATTTGCAAGGTTGAAAAAGAAACTCTTAAATTCAAAACCTAAATTACAGGAAACCGACTTGTATAAAAGTTAATGTGATAGCACTAAAGCACACTTGAAAATAATGCTGCCGGGATGTAGGCACCGTGGAGGACCCAAAATGCATGGAAGCAAGGCAAGAGGGCAGGTTCGACTGAACAATATTTATTAACAAAATATTTATTGGATCTAAATAGAAAATCATGTCCTAATAAAACTTAAAACTTTATGTAACACTATGAATAAAACAACTGACTACTACAAGTAATAAAGACTAGACAAGGGCCAGCGACTATGGTCCGACAAAGACTGAACAAAAGCAGGGCACTAAATCCAAACAACCTGACGAGCCAACGAGACACACCTGGACAAGACACAAGTGGCTGAGGGACCTGATTGGAAGCGCCAAAGGACGAGAATGGGTGGACACAATACAAACAAAACACAGATCACGACAATACTCATTTATTATCTCATTCATCTTTCCAAAGAGGCAATTGAAAATAACGATGGCAGACTGAATCCTCCTCGGAAATGTCTGAATTCCATGCTTTGTTCTGAATGTGAAAGTGATGTGGTAATTACACAGCAGTTATTAGTCATTCTGACATGTCTATTAGTTTAGTTTCCCAACCTAATTCAGCCAAAGCACCTATTTTACTTTCGAAAAATGTCACTAATATGACGATCTTCGCTTCCTTTACTCAAAAATCTGGAAGACAAAATTATGATTCTGCTTTATGAATGGTGACAGGTAGATACACAGATGAATTGCAGTGTTTAATCGTTCTACCTATCACTATAATGACATAGAATGATGAACAACATGATTTATATTTTGACTGATTCATTTATAGCAGACAATTTCGAACTTAATACACACAAAAAACAACATGATATTTATATCAAAATCTGTATTCTGTATATCCATCAAGAAATTCAATAAATAAACATTAAATTATTATATTAAATATTGTGACATAGGAGTGGGATATTGTGGTACTCAAAAGATAATTTAAAAAAAAGAATACAATGAACTCCAAAGTCTTGAAATACTGCACTCTCAACGTCAGCTTTTTGTAAACACTTCTTGGGTTTTCCTCCAAGTGGCTTAAAGTAGGTTGCTTCTGGTGGCTGCAGTAGTAATAACTATTAAATAAGATTTTTTTTCATTTTATTATGATAAAATCAAGTCTGTTATTGGCAATTTGGAGGAAGGTGCGACTTCTTCATTTCATTTCTTAAACCAACGTTAATGTCAGGCAAAGTGAAAGAGAACATTTCACACAATGTCATGCTATTCTCATGTTATATTACGCATCAAAGTATTGTATTTACCTACTGCGGATTTTTCTGTGATTTGGAGCAGAAAGCACAATGGCAGGTGAGGCATAGTAAAGTAAGACAGATGCGGAGAGGCTGAAAAGTGAAGCTCGAAAAAGAATGTTTTAAAGGAGGTCAGGAACCTTTTAGGGTCACAGAGCATTAGAGGCTACATTCTAGAATAACATAGTAGATAAAAAGCAAATGGCTGTCTTGAAGAAAAAGACTACGCCAAATTGTTTCATACTAGCTTTCAAGTTTTTTTCTCAAGTTTCTCAAACTGATGCTGTTACATTTGCTGCCGTCACACTTTTGCCGTAAAAAAATAAAAATACATTTCACAACACTTGAGACATGAACTGGGTTATGAAACACCTTGAAGGCCATGAACAGAATAAATCTTTACACAGTCAGTTTCAAAATAATAAAAATAAAAACTTCAGAGAAACCTTATTTAAAAAAGAACATGGCAGGAGATAAGCCAAGACCTAAAATGTCTTTGTCAACGATCAAAAGTTTCCTTCAGCTCGTGACTCTTGATCTAAGAAATCACATTACATCTGTCTAACTCAACTGTCTTTTTCCCTTGCACGGAATAGCGAAAACAGTCACTGCTTTAATGTGTAGTTATGACATATTTATTCAAATTCAAATTATTCTGTCTAGATGTTATTCACTTCTCCCCTCATCTTTTGTCTTTCGCCCTTCAGGACAAGGACTTCTCACTCATAGCGCTCTGCAGCTCAACAATCAGGATGCCTATGCAGCTGCCGGTTACCATAGTAACCAAGCAATGGCCCTCGGTGAAGTGGTCACGGGTCGCGGCGGACATGTTGGCGGGGCTGTTCACAGCTACAACCAGGTACACAAACACCACAATCCTTTCAATTCCACCGCCTACTTGCTTCGCACTCAAGAGTCAAGTCATGTTTCTCCGCACACTGTCCACTCCAGGTGACATCCAGTCGGGCAGCTGCCCAATTGATGGGGACAGACACCCCCTCCCAGTCCCACAGAGATTCATTTGCCCAACAGGCCATTGGAAGCGCCTTCCACATGCCCAGTGAGGGTGGACCTACACCTGCTGGACCATCCATGTATTACTCCTGCGCCACCTTGCCTGCACAGGTACAGAAATCTCTCCATTCATGCTTCACTTTATACAGTTAATTTTCTTTTCAGAGCCCCGCAACATAACACAAACCATAAAACCCATGGAAAGCCATGCACTGAGCTGCTCAGGTTCAATTCGTTTCATAAAGTGGACAAACGAGTCATTGGACACGCAATACTATATCGTTTGCTCCATTCCTTTACCACACTGGCTTTGCTGCACTCATCCCCAATTCTTCAAATTATGTATTATATCACTTCACAATGCAAGATGGCATTAATGCAACTTTCTTATTATGCAAAGTGAGGGGTATGATTAATAACTGACTGAAATCTAAATCCTACCTAGAACACATCCAGGTTAGATGTCCAACATAATTGTGGTGTTGGGAGGGCCAAGCTCTGCTGCAAGTCAAATGATCTGAAACTTAAGTGTCAAGAATGCCCACTTCAAATTGTGGTCATGCCCGTTGAAGCACATTACAGTTTTCATTTTGTCAAGCACAGTCCTCTGACAACAAATCTTGTGAGATCCTTCATCACCAAGCCTCTAGCATCACATATTTCTGCATGCAGGGTGAGTGCGAGGCAGTGAACTGTACTTATGTTTGCTAATAACCATTCTTGCATAAGAGAGTTAGTCAATATTTAATGAGCAGAAATTTATAATACAAACTACAGCAGTAACACAGTTCTATTTTTCTATCCCATCACCGAAATATATGCCAAATTACCATTATCATTTATCTAGCCATTTACATTCGCTTATCTGGGGTCGGGTCACGGGGTTTGCTGTTTAATGCATGGGCAAAAACCTGAAGGTGGTGGGAGGCTACACTCTCATCCACTGGGGTCTCAACATACAGCCGTCAAGTCGGGGGGCCATAAGTATGCCGACACATGTTTGGCGCCTCTCATCATGTGCAACTCCAGGGTGGAAGAGAATCCAAACCCTCTCATTGTTCTTAAGTGTTGTTTTAAATCACAATATCACAATATCTATGGGGAGTATAGGATGGGGATATTTTTTAAGTCACTGCCTTGATCCCCCACATATGTTAAATACTTGCACGCGTAAATTTTGGGCACTGAGACAGCACACATCATCTGCAGGTGGGCAATTTGACATAAATATGTAATTATGAATTTAAGTCTCGTATAAGTAGAGCTTACTGCCAGTTCGGGCATTCCTACAACAACTGCGGTAAGATCATGACCCACACAAAAAAGGCTTAATGTCAGACCCTGTAGCGTGTCCTTCAAAGATTTTGTATTCTGTAAACTGCAAAACTTGCTTAGGTCATGCTTTATTTAGTTTGTGGTTGTTGTCCAAATTGATACCAGAAGAAAATAACTAAACTCAAGTCCAGACACATAAACTTGGGTGTAAAAGGTTAGAGGAAATAATATGGTATGTTCTGAGTCTGTGATTTAATGGTGAAGATCTGGTGTCAGGGCTGAGTATTTGTAGCAGTGGATGCAACTGCTCTGGCTCCAGCACACACACCTGCAGTCCCTCGTTCTCTCACACGCGCACACACAGGCACACGCACGCACACACGTGCACACGCACGCACACGCACACACACACACCAACACGCACACTCACGCTCATGCACGCACACACAGAAGAAAAGACAGGAAGATTCATTCAATGTCATGTGGCATAAGGCTGCGGTTGTCGTAACAGAAATGTAACCATGGTGTTTGTTAACGTAATACCTGAGCTCAAGCACAATTCTTGCATGTATTAGCAGGTTTAATTTCTGCCTCAGGAAACCGCAAAGTAGCAGCAAACCTATGATTTATATTATTTTATATTCGAGGAACTTCAACAGTGCAACAATTTTAACTGTCCTGTTAATGTGAAAGGAAGTTAATTGTTGGGAACGGGTGAACAAGAAAATGTGTCCTCAACCAAATTTTTGATGATGAGTGAAGAATATGTGGCAGAGGGTAGAAATGAGCTAAAACAAACCCAAAGAAAAGACAAAACAGTAAATGACAGCGGACAGTTTTGAGTATTCATACAGCGTACATAATTTTGGAAAACAGCGAGAAACCAGTGAAACCGTAAATTACGATCCAAACTCAATATCGAAGCGTCCAAGCTGAATTTGAGCCCTGAACTATTCATTGTGAGGCAGATGTCCTAGCTAAATGGACCAAATTACTTTTTATCAAAGTAAATGGATCTGTGGAATTGTTGATACTTTTACTTTGGAAATCGCCTGTAAAGATGTGATTTTTTTCTGTCCTTGCTTTTAGTTGAATCTGCCAGGGAGCTGATTTTCCCCAGTAATTGCTTTTTTTTCTTAAATGTACACCGTCTGCCTAATATATACACAACACAGCAAAACAGACTTGTGAAACTCAAAATGTTGACTGGACTGTTATGGACTATGCGCATTAAATCATTAGTAACATTAAACATAACACAATAAACCAAAGTACCGTATTTTCCGGGCCATAGAGCACTCTTTAAAATCCCTAATCTTCCCCAAAACAAACAAAGCGCCTTGTTAAGCGACACGCCCATTATATGGACTGAGCATCACTCTCGACCATCAGCCCTTTAATTCATTGGGCTGTACAGCATGCATGTTAGCACACCCTGCTGGTCAAAGTCTGAGTCATCTATGCTTCAAATTGACCGTGACTTATACATTATGTGACTATGGTGTTTGGGTGATGGTGTAGGAGAAAGCTGGACAAAAGGGCAGCTGTCCACAATGTTGTAGCCTGTCTTATCATTTATGTTATTGAAAGCAGGAAACATCCCAGGTTTAGACAACAGACTGCAAAAAGCCCAAAGCACAACAGCACATCTCTCTAAACAGCCATGCACATCTCTCTAAACAGCCATGTGATTGGCTGAGTCTGAGTGGCTCCCAAGAAGTCATTGCTGTAATTGGCTAAGGCTGGGTGGCTCCCAAGAAGCCATTGCTATAATCTTTTTGTGTTATTTTTATTTCTTTTGGGTATATAGATGGCATGACAGATACATGTTTTGTGTTAATCTTATTTCTTTGTTTCATTGTATGCTTGAATGCTGAGTTTTTTTTTTGGTTTTGATTTGAATCCGTGACTCTAAGGAGTGTGGTGACCAGTGAAGTCCCCTCCCCTGACGTTGTCTAGTAGATTATTGCCATGACACCTTATATTGGTTAGAGTCAGTGTTATTGACAGTGATTCCTTTAGTTTCAGGACATCTGTCATTGAAACAGAGTGATACATCTGGCAGTGATCCCAAAGGGGATTGAGTCCTGGTGAGCTGGCATCAGCTAGCACCAGCAGCTCACTTGCTGAACAAGCTAGTGCGAGCAGCTGAGCCAGCTGAGCTAGCGCGAGCAGCCGAGTTAGCGCCTTGTAGCGTGCCTAGTATATGCATAAAATACGGAAATAGCACCCTCAACTGGTGTTGCGCCCTTTGATGCTAGCGCGTCTTATGGCCGTAAAAATACGGTATATCAATACAGAGAAACCCCGGTTATCGCGGTTAACGGGGACCGAGACCACCCGCGAAAACTGAAAATCCGCGAAGTAGCGGCGCCCCTTCAAAAATGCTTAAAAAAACCTATACAGGTATACAGTATACCCCCCTTGTATACAGTACACCATATAGAATACAGGTAGAGAGAGAGACAGAGTGAAATTCATGTTATAACAAAAAAAAAAAATATTATTAAAACTTATTATTTTTTTATTCCCCAGCCATTATTTTTGTATTTATTCAATTACTTCTTTTTGTATTTATTTCATTACTTCGACTTTTACCTGCTGGTACGCCGTCCGGTGTGCCCTGTGAAATGAAAGGTGGCCTTCTTCATTTATTTATTTATTCATTCATAACTGACAGCCTCGCGCTCCGCTCGTGCCCGGGCGGAAGAGGTGCTCCTCTTCGGCTTAATTGTCACGCACGCCGGACCTGCTGGTACGGTCCGAACCGCGCGAAACGTCGCCCCCGATCGTGCCCGGGGGAACGTGCTCTTCTTCGTCCATTCTCCTCTTCGCCCACGCTCTTCTTCGGCGCACGCCGGCCGTCTAACCGCTCCAGCGCCCCGTCGTGCCGCTCGGCAAAACTACAATGCCCCTGAATATTTTTTAGACCCGCGAAGCTCTGAACCCGCGAAAGGTGAACCGCAAAGTAACGGGGTTTCACTGTAGTCGTGTCCTTAAGTCTTCTCTGTTTTTTTCAGGCCTTTTTACTACAACAGCTTAATAAAAAAATCATGAAATTATGGCTTTTAGTTTTGGTGAGCCACTCCAAGATTTTAAATTGCCCCATCTGGCCACCTCTATGAACATTTTATGGAGGAACCACTGCACCCAGGTAACCCCCAGGGACCACATGAGTATTCCGGCACTGCTTTGAAAAAAAGTTAACCAGTTGTAGGACATTGTGATTCTACCGAATCTTGAAGAAGTGGTCATTTAAAAATATAAACATTAGCAGATATACATGCACATACAAATAAAGTGTTGTGTATATGTATTTTAATCTGTTTTTGTATCTTTTGATTTTTACTGTGAGGAACCGTTAACACGATCATTGTCTTTATACCGACCATCATCGTTAATTATTTCTAATCATATAAACTGCATTATTAAAGGTAATTTGAGCAAATTAATTTTTTCGGACTTTCGGAGATCTAGGAAGGAACTCTCCCGGCTGTTGATTGTTGACTCAGAATCAAAAATAGACAAACAACACACAATAATCATCAATAACAATCCTTTTCTGACCAATTTGTGATCATTTAATCTGTAGGAACATAAAATGGTGGCTCAGTCACACTGTGAAATCATGCGTCCGCTTGTCAGACCGCAGCACGATTCATCTCTGAGAATATAATGACTACACGGGGTAAATTAATATTTAGGCTTAGTGACATTCTTTTGAATAAAGTACAACCTTTCTATTTCAGCGCGTGAGCTCCCCTCTGCAGGTGGTGGGATCTCCTACCAAGCTGCAGCGTTTGGGTCCCGCGTCCTCCGACATTCCCAGCTATGCCACACTACAACGGGTGTCATCGCCCAAACAGTCCCCAAGTCGTCTTGCCAAGTCCTACAGGTCGGTTCGTGTTCCTTCTCCCAAGCTCATTTCAATCAACTGTTGTTTAGAGCACCAACTGAAGCACTTTACCTGCGCCATTGCACAAACGAACATTACACAACACTACAACAACAGATGTGCCTGTGCATTCTAATGAGCCAGTAATAACAATGTTTATCATTGGACAGTTGTAGTAGGCAATGGCGGAGATCTTTACTGCATTATAACTACAACTAAATGAGCAAACCAAACATTACAAACACCTGGGATGCATGACACAGTGCTGCACCGCTGCACACTACCACATTTAGTGAAACAAATATCTCTCTGAAGATGTCAATCAAATCTGTTAATCAGTGAATACAGCTCCTGTATTAGAGTGCATTCAATGATGCAGCGTCGCAAAACGTTGTCGCAGCATATCAAGCTTGAGTACCGGCTCGAAATGTTAAATGTACTTTCCTTGCAGCACCTCATCACCCATCAACATGGTGCCAACGGGTGCCGGTGGACCCTCCTCGCCACTTTCTATGGCAGCGCCATCAGGCGGCAACCACACATCATCTCCCATCCACCAACTGAGCTCAGTAGTGGGCAGCTACGCCACCTTGTCGCCCACCAAGCGCATGCTGCATCACATCGGAGGAGAAACCTACAAGATTTCCCATGAGCTGTACGCCAACGCAACCCTGAAAAGGCCAGGGAGCCTGGCAGGTAGAGGTCAAGTTGATTTTCCTTACCTTTTTCATATTTCCATTTGTGAAGTGCTGTCATGACACACATCTGTATTTGTGAACGATGAACAATTTCAGGTGTATTCGGATTGCCATAAAAAGAAACGTTTTGAGTGTTTTGACTTCAATTCGTAGAAATGTGTAGAGAGGTTTTTAAACGATGTTTAGTTTTACGACTATAATCAAAAAGCCACATGTCATTTCAGTGGGTTCTGAGCATGTCAACCCGCTTAATAGCATATGAGTGCAGATACTTTTTCAATAAAAAATGGTCAATGCTTAACAAAAAAATGTTCCCCTTTCCAATGAAGGTTGGATGTTGTGTAAAACTATATATATATATATATATATATATATATATATATATATATATATATATATATATATATATATATATATATACATATTAAAAAAAAAATAGATCATTGGTTTGCAAATCATGTCCAATCTATACAGAACCCAACACACTGCAAAGACAAGGTATTTACTTTTTTTTTTTTTTTTTTTTAGCCTATATTAACTCATTTTGAATTTGATGCCAACAACATATTCCAAAAAGCTTGGATAGGGGCTTGTATACTTACATCACCTTTCCTTGTAATAACATTAATTTAGCTTTTGGGAACTGAGGACACTAATTGTCGAAGCTGTTAAATTCTTTCCCATTCTTGCTTGATGCACAACAAAAGTTGCTCAACATTCTGGATCTGCGTTGTCATATTTTGGGGCTCGTTAGTGATTGAGAGAATGAGTGAGTTTGGACTGCTGGCAGGGCATTCTACCACTGGCACTCTTTTGCTGCGAAACAATGTTTCTGCAACACGTGCGTGTGGCTTGGCATTGTCTTGCTGAAAAAGGCAAGGACGTCCCTAAAAATGGCATTGCTTGGATGGCAGCATATGCTGCTCCAAAACGAGTGTGTACTTTTTTGCAAAGAAAATAAATTACCAACTAACAGCAAATTACTGTATTCTGTTTTGATTTACATTTTACATAGTGTCCCAAATAAATTTTAATTGGGTCTTGTAACTTGGATTAATACATTTCAAATCAACTGTAAAAACCAATAAAATACGTTAATCAATCAAATTGTTTTTGTCATTGATTAACAGGAATACTTGCATTCTTAAAAAATATTTTCAGTGGTTGAATTTAATGCTCACTATTTTTTGGTTCGTGAGACAACTCAAATTCAAAGTGAATTTAGTGTATTCTTCACGCTATTCCTCATCCCAGTTCAAAACGGTAAAACGGTGACATCTCACTGAAACTGAAAATGAGCATTAAAGCACATGCTTGAGGGTCTCTCCTTCTATGACATGTGGTTTAACATATTTATTTAGTACTATATTTTTTTCCTTTGTACCCTGAATAATGTTAATATAAAACTTTTAAACATGAATTATCTCACTATGTTCCGACTCATAATCTATGTGGCACTTTCACTGGCCAATAAAACGACAGTTTGTGGAGGCAAAATCCTTATTGTTAGTGTTAGTCTAGCATTATATTGTGCCAGATAGTTTCTATATCCTCAGTTATCACCAAAAGTGTCTATGAACTAATCTTTGAAAAGTTACACAAATAAATCTAATCAAATTAATTATACACAAAGTAACCACTGTAAGTGTCTTCATGCGATTAATAAAACAAATGCAATGCTCCATTCTGTATTCTACACTTGCTTTTCAAATGGCTGCATTTCAATATCCTGTATATAGCAGTTATGTGTTCTTTATTTTAACTTGTAATATAAAAAGAATGTACCGCTGGAATTGGTTGAATTATTTCAGCTTCACTTGAATAGCTCAACACCCTCTTCCAAAAACGACAAGGTATAAATGTGCACCCTCTTTGAATATGTTACCTTTTGAACTACTGTAATTTCCTGACTATTGAGGAGACCTTAATATACACAACACACCTACCAAATTAAAAAGGAAAAAAAAAAAGAAAGAAAAGACAAAAAAAAAAAGGTCATAGAGTATATGGATCCACTTGTTGAGAACCTGCAGCTGTCCACATTGTAAAATGGGATTTCACGTCCCGGGAGTTCCAAAAACTGTCGGGATGAGGAAGAAACAAATCGGTTCCCCGTTTTCCAAAGCAATTATTTCTCACAAGAGCGCCATTTCACTACGGTCACACCTCAGACACATGGCACATATCTGGGACTTTTTTTCCTCCTCGTTTTTTTAAGTCAGGACGCTTGCGGTCTATATCTCAGAGCTTTTTGTGTTTTGCGGTAAAGAGAAAACTCTCTTACCTTGCTAACAATTTCTGCTGTCATGTCAATCCTAGCCTGTGTCAGAGCGATGTTTCTCGACCCAATCAGCTGTTTGTAGACAAATCAAACAAAGAAAATGGCTGGAGTGACAGTCGAAACATAAAACCTGAATTAAAAAGAAGTCATGGTGCTGTCACCCGCTTCCTGATGCGAGACAAAGCCCTCTGAGAATTGTGACATTCCTTTGTTCTCGTGAACATGAACCACTGTGAGCTAAAGTGTGAAACAAGTACTACGAGGTTGAATTGATATTGCCCCTTAAACGTGTTGGCGGCATAAAGCTTGTTCGATTGCGAAAATCCATAAATTGCACCATTGTTTAAGGCGCAGGGTTCAAAAAGTGTGAAAGAAGTAAGTTATATAATCTGGAAATTATGGATGATGTACGTATTTTGTAATGATGTCGGAAAATGGATTGTGTAATGTAGATAATAGATATTACATTAAAAAAAACAGACAAACAGCAACAACATTTCGTTAGGGACCTAAACAAAACATTTGAGTCTATTCTTATCTAAATTTACATTAATGTTGAATTTGTTTTTCTTTTCTTCGCACAGAAAATCACCATAGTCGAAAAGGGAATTCAAAAGAGTGCACTAAAAGGTTGCCTGCATCTCAATGTCCCCTTGTGCGGCAGTATTAGCTCAATGTCCTCACTTCATGCGAATCATTCCACCTTTGATTGTAACCTTCATCAATGTTGTGTGCCACAGGCTCCAGAGGTTCTTACAGTAGTCAGCACAGTCACCTGGGCTCTGAGTTGCGACCGCTGCAGTCTCCCGAGCATCACATCGATCCCATCTACGAAGACAGAGTCTACACCAAACCCAACCTAAGAGGACAAGGTGAGATCAAATGAGAAATTGCTGGATGTGGAATGTACAGAGAAAGTACACGGGCAAAAGATGCTGTTAGTGAGTCAACAACATCTACGATATTAAATGCATCCATGAAATACACTATAAAGAATTGTGAACCCAAGGAAAAGGAGAACGCTCGATGGATACATGAAGGCCAAAGACGCGAGGCTGAATGCAAGTACATAAAGTGACGGTGTTTGGGGAATCTCTACATATTAGTGACCACTTTCATTAAACATCACCGTGCAATGTTAATAAAACAGAGTGTTCCAAGTGTAAAACTCTTGAGTTGAGTCATAAGACATGGAAACAAATGGAGAAAAAAAGTGGCGGTAATAAGCGTTTCAACACAGTGGTAAGGGGTGACACACTTTGTCAAGGAATCTATCGATACTAAATTCCAAAATTAATTATAAATGTTCCATATAAGGCGGCACGGTGACCCGATTGTTTAGCACAATGGCCTCACGGTGCAGAGGTCGTGGGTTCCATTCTGGCTCCGGCCTTCCTGTGGGGAGTTTGCATGTTCTCCCAGAGCCTAGGTGGGTTTTCTCCGGGTACTCTGGTTTCCTCCCACATTCCAAAAACATGCATGGCAGGTTGATTGGACACTCTAAATTGCCCCTAGGTGTGAGTGTGAGCGCAGATGGTTGTTTGTCTTTGTGTGCCCTGTGAATGGCTGGCAACCAGTTCAGGGTGTACCCCGCCTACTGCCCCCGAAGACAGCTGGGATAAGCTCCAGCACCTCCTGCGACCCTAATGAGAAGAAACAGATCAGATAATAAATGGATGGATGAATGTTCCGTATAATGTCTCCATAGTGTGTCACAAAAGGTGTTTAGAATTTACTCTTATTCTGATCCCCCTTTCTTTCAAGAAAAAATCGTTACAGCCTACTGTGCTACAAATTAAGTTAAAAAAAATAACTTAATTTTAACTTGAGTATCACTTTCAGACCACACACAGTCAGATAAGCTCTAATATGTTTGTGGTCGCTTTAGTCTTTGTCTTTAGTTTAATGTGTTCAAATGGTCTGTCAAGAGCGCCAACTTTTGTGAAATAATATGAGGAGCTCGTTGAAGCACCATAGTGGCACTATCTAGCTTGCGCCGAGGATTTGTTCCTGGCTGTACGAAACAATATTTTGAAAACAATACATTGTAACGTCTTCCAAGGTTCATGGAAGACGTTGGGCATTAAACGCATGTTTATTTACAACAAAGCACAGCTACTGTATGGCATAGCGACACTCGTTCACTCCCTCTTTCTCTCTCTCGCTTCATAAACTCGGTTATAAACGTTCTCAATGTAAAGAAAAAATAACATGTCCCAACCTCTCTACCACATGGCAAGATATATGAATAAAACATCCAGAACCTAGTTCATTACAATATACTCTATTATGTTATATTTCTTTAAGTGATAAATAAATAAAGCTTCCTTCTAATCTTTAAAGGATTTTTTTCAGCTATAATTTTGATTTTCTTGATCAATTTAATGCTTTTAAATTATGAAAATATTATATGATAAAAAATATTATTATTATTCTTATTATTATTATATGAAGCAAAGCAAAACAGTTTGGAGAAATAAAGGTTACATAAAAATATAAAAATAATACAAAATAATACAACATAAAAATGAGAAATATGTTTACAAGTATTTATTTTATTATTTATATATACTTCCACAGTAGGCATAGCGCAAATATATAGAGTTCCATTTTCAAATACATTTACAGCTAAAAATGTTAAAGCCACAGTGTCACCTTGATTTTAAGATGCCAACGGTACCACATCATCTGCAAAATGTAGAAATGAAATACAGAGGCCTCCAAACCGGAGCCCCTCACCGTCTCAGGTGTGCCATGAAATCCTCTCCATGAAGCCTCAATCCCACTGAGTGGCAAACGGTTGTGAATGTTTTCAAATGCCGCGAAAACCTGAAGAACCCTGTTCGCCCTTCAGTGGGATAGGTGTTTAAAGGTGAATGAGCAGAATCGCTGACTAAGGGCAGCCTTGGCGGAGTCCAATGCTACCCTCTCGCTACCTCAGGTAAAAATGTTTAGAACAGCCCGTGGAAGGCATCAAACATTCTCGTAACACACATGAAAAAGATTTAAAATAGCCCAAAACTATATATAGCAAAATCATGCTGTGCACCATCTAAATTTAGAAACTACTGTGACCAAGACATCACATGAGGGTGAACAAAGTGGAGAATAAAAGTAGAACAGAGAGTGATGCAGCATGCACTCACTCAGGAAGTTTTCAAAGGTGAGGGTATTTATTTCAAAGAATGCTTTAGTGAAGAACTATTCATGTTCCATCTGATTGGGCCGTACTATTTACCAGATCAGGTAGGCAAATCTAATTGGGGTCTTGATGGCAAATTTTCCCTCAGTCACAGTCTGGTGGATAATTAGTTTTAAGGCTGACAATTAATCAGAATTAATCCTCTGGGCATTGGCTTGGGTGCTTTGTAATAAAGGCTAATCACCCTTGTCCTAAAATGTTTGCAATGAAGTGTTGGCTATCTCCTGCTAGAGGACCATTTAACTTTTTATTGCTGTATTAACCAAACGACCAATTATAAGATGTATTATGGACAGCCCAGCAACACTTTTGCTTCACTTTTTTGTCATTTCAGGCTAAGACACAACAATTTTCTGTCTCGCCCTCAATGAGAAAGGTTTATCTCAAGTGGGTTGACACCCATTTTCCACTTCATAAGATACACTAGCAAATTCTAGAAGTGTATCTCAAAAAATCTTTACAGAGAGAATAATTCTTACTTCCGTTTCACGCTGTCCCAAGGACATGAATTTAACACGTTTTTTAATGTACAGGTGTACAAAAATTGCAGCGCAAGTGGTGTTTCAATTACTTTGGATTAGTGATGGACCGATTAATTGGACGGGATGATTAGCAGCACCAATATTTGGCAGTTTGACGCATATCGACAACTGCTTTTTTTAATGCCAATAAGCGATCATCTTAAAATGAGGTACTCTTTAGTTGTTTTTTTTTTTTATTTCTTTTTCACTTAGTGTTCTAAGATGCTACATTGTTTGCGAACTCCCTTGCACTTTGTTTTCGTTTCAACCTAAATGAAACCTACTGCGAAGTGAAACATTAAAATTGTCATCATACTGAAATTTTGGAAAACTCATGCGGCTGAGCCTGTGAGCTCAATGCATTTTTTGTTCGAATTTTTAAAGAAAGTAACTATAACTATAATAATACTATTGTCTGGGGGGGGGAAACGTAAACATGTTGCGTATCTGAAAATCTGTTTTATAAACATTCTTAAATACGTTTAAATGAAGTTAAGTATTGGCGCTTGCATTAGCCTATTCAAAATTCTGACTTAAGTAGTTTATTCTTTACTGCAAATGCATACCGGGCTCTTTTACGTCTAGTCATCAGTATCAGCCCTGTAGAAAATAAAAAATATATTGTTTTATCTCTACCTACGATATCCTTTTATATTTACCTTTTAGGAGATAATGCAACTCAATTCATCATAACAGTTGCAATTTTACCTTTAAAATGTAAATTGCTGACATTCACTTCAACAATATTTGTTAGCGCAACAAAGCTAGAAAGTTGTTTGTAATTTGCTGAGTTGTTTTTACTTATATATTTAACTTGTGGGACAATACAAGGGATGATTAGTTCTGTAAACTTATTTATTTGTTGAAAATGTGGAAAAGCCACGTGAACAAATTTAAAATATTTTGTTGACCCACCTGAAAATGTTAAAATGTTTGTTTGTTTTTACAGTACTGTCAAAGACAATGTAAGACACAATGTAAGCTAAATATAAAACTTCAGTTAGAAAGTTTTGTGTGGGTGCTCTCATTTAGGCCAAGTTTATTCCACGCAATAACAACACAATCACGGCACGCACCTTCACCTTTGCCGCGATGAGCCACACTCACTCTTCTCTGCACTCATTGTTTTAACACATTTGTAAGTGACATCGCTCAATAATTAAACGCTATTTTCTGCAACTATATTGCATTCGTATAGTTGTATATAATGAGTAATTATTTAAATTTGAGATTGTATCATGTTAGATATTGTTTTAAATTATTATCGTTATGTCTGCATATAAGATTGTGCATGTTTATTTGTATGCAAGATGAGCATGTTATATTTCGCAAAAGAAGTTTACTATGCTGGCTTCTTTGCCAAAAAGGAAATGCATCGGTCTAATTTGTCTCGACTGTTTGCTTTATGTTTTCTGATGTTCTTTTGTATTTATTTTTTTTTTTTTGAATGAAAGCTAAATCCTTTGGTGAGTTAGCTTTGAATATGAAGTTATCCCATCTGTTCAGAAGCTTTTACATATGGTGTTTTTACAACTGCTCTTTTATTATTTATTTATTTTTGCTTCTCTCCTTTCCACTTATTTTCTTCTGTGCTTTTTTCTACCATTTGTGCTGTTGATGTTGCATGTGTGTAATACCCGGTTTTGGCACTTTGGTACGCCGTCCTCTTCCTCCACTCTGTTCCTCTTCAACTACATTAGTGGTCAACCAACTGTACCAAGAGGTCCTCAACTATCTGCTCTGTCCCTACACTTTAGCCCCACCTTCCCCCGGTGTTGATCCAATCCCCTTGCAGCGAACGGGAAGTCAAAGTGCCGCTTCCACCTTCCAAAGAGGCAGCTTCGCTACAGGAGGCGGACCTGACTACAGCAACCCGTACCGCACGTTGCAGTTCTGCCCGTCCACCGAGTCGCCTTACAGCAAGTCAGGCCCGGCCCTCCCTCCTGAACCCGCGCTGGGCCGGTCTCCATCTGTGGACAGCATTCAGAAGGACCCAAGGTGAGCTCTGACTTATTGATCCGGCTCTTTGTTCTATTCCCTTCCTACTCTCACTCACTTAACTTACTGAGGTCCAGATTCACAGACTCAAACATCAAGACCAAAGAAAACATTGGGATACTTTCACATATCACAATTTGGTCCTCTTCAACTGAGCTTTAGTTTGTTCTCTCCCTTGGTGCAGTTCGTTTTGACAGGTGTGAACACAACAACCGTCCATACTAAAGCGGTCTATGGCGCCAAAAACAAACTTTTCTGGGATCATCTGTGGTAAGATTGCGATTCGAACTTGATCCACTCCAAGTGGCAAATGAATCAATCTGGTTTGACGGGAAACAACATATTGGTGGAAAAGAGTACACTGCGATGAAACTAAAATCCACTCCATCAAAATAACCCAAAAGCTGATTTTGGTCAGGGAAAGTGAACTGACAATGTCAGACTAGACTGTGAAAATGTGCCTTGAGAGAACATTGAGACGTATTGTTGAAGCTCCTCAAAAGATAATTGCGGTTGAGAGCAATTAAAACTGAATCTGGGCTTTAGTTTGATGCACACATCACACCACATCTTTCACTGTCCTTTCTAGTTTGCTTGACGTTCCAAATCACCTGCACACACCATAGGTCCAATTTATTTATTTATTTATTTATTTATTTTTATTAATTTTTTTTAATAGTATTTATGGTATTTATTTATTTATAGTATTTATGTATTTATATATTTATTTATTTTCTGCGATGAGGAACGTCTCACGCAATAATATTGTGTACAGGAGGTAGACAATTCATGAGGAAACAGCATCAGGTCTGGTTTTAGACATTGAGAGTGTGAAACAAAGCCAAAACGGAAGTAATAGGTTCATTCAGAAACAAGTCCAAGCTACAGCTTTAGTTTGTTTGCTTAGCCTAATGAATGTACAAACAAGCTGTCGAATGGCAACACGAGCCAATTCAAGTTGATTCTGCCTCGAAATGTCAGCCTCGGCCTCATAACTTTTTTTCTTTTTTTTTTGCACCATTGTATTGTTTTTAATGAGGGGATGTCGCTCTAGGGGGTTTCTCACGTTGATGCCATTGCTCTTTCCTCCTGCCATCATCGTTTTTCTGGGCTCTCCTGTGCATTGCACCCACATTGTATGTTGGTTCACTTTTAAGCTTCAGCATTGTTGACGTGTCGCTTGCGGCAATCACATGTATGCACCAATATGACACATCTCGTAGTGCATGCTTTATTTTCGCAACATGTAGGCATACAGTCATCGTCCGTCATATGCTGTTGTCCACGATATGGTAAGGGAATAGTCAGAACCGACTTGAAGTAACACGGGTACATAATATTATCAACAAATTTAACTAAATTAAACTGACAGTGGACCCGTTAATGGTGCATTGTCTAACATAAAAATGTAAAGAATTAAACAATTTTTGCGGGCAATATTTATTTTCATCATCATTTGTTAATCACTCCTCAAACGAAATGTGTTGATGGTAGTTAGATGTATGGCATCAGTCAAGCGTTGATGTGGAAATAAAAGCAACCATCACATGTCATCCTCCACCACCACCTGCTCTGTGTGCATGTTCTTCACTTCCTCCACAACTGCCTGATAACCAAATGCTGAGAGAAAGTCAAGTCTAGTCGCTTTACTAATCATCACTACTCTTGACAGTCACTGATTACGCTTTTCTTGCCAGACAGCCAACATATACCTCTCTCTTGTTTCTCTCTACCTCGATAGGTACGACCCTGAATTCCTTGCGTGGAATCAAAATCAAGCCGAGCAAAGAATGACAAAGTAATCCCACTATTTATTTCTATATATTTATATATCTACATTCTGTTCATCTATCTTACCTTTGTCTCATTCACTGAATCTGCCCATCTTCGCTTTATGACACAGACACAGGTGTTAATGGGACATTTCCATTTGTATCATCACCCATGTACATTTTGCACCGCACTATATCAAACAGGAATCACCTTTAAATGAGCCCAGTTTCCACTTGAAGAACAGATGCTGCCTTTCTAAAGTTCTCGGCACTAAATTGTAGCAGAACATTCAAAATTCTTATGCAGACTAAAATTACTCATACTTAAAACTGGACCTTTTTCTAATATCAACCATGGGATTAGATAAGAAACTAACGAGGCGATTTTCACATTTGGAGACATTGGACTGACCAGATCCTCTGTTGAGATGAATATTCATCATTCTCTCCTTTTGGCTGTCCTGCTCGCCCCAGTCCCTTCATCCATGTGTTGTCATGTCTTCATTTAGCCAGATATTTTTACATTGTCTGTGTGTTCTTGTCATTTCTGAAGCTATTTTATAATTGACACACTACCAATATTTTTGCCATTTTAGCACCTGGAGCTTAAGCCATCTATCCATCCATTATCTGTACCGCTTGTCCTCACAAGGGGGATGCTGGAGCCTATCCCAGCTATCTTCGGGCAGTAGGCGGGGTACACCCTGAACTGGTTGCCAGCCAATCGCAGGGCACGCATAAACGAACCAACATCCTTGCTCACACTCATACCGAGGGGAAATGTAGAGTGTTCAATCAACCTGCCATGCATGTACCCGGTGGAAACCCTCGCAGGTACGGGGAGAACATGCAAACTCCATACAGGAAGGCCGGAGCCGGAATCGATCCCACGACCTCTGCCATCGTGCTAACCTTACCCCACCATGCCGCCCCGCCTGGATTTAGTTTTACTGAAAAAAAAAAAACCAGGCAGTTTTCAGACTGTGTACATTAGGTAGTTACTATTTATGGGATAAAAACCTGTCATCTAGTAATTATGATTTATAGATCAATGGATGGATGATGGTTTGGTGGATAGGCGGGTTGGTTTGTTGATACAGTGATTCATTTGTTGATCGATCGACTCTTTTGTGGCCCTTTGAGCATACTGAAATTTATGTATGCATTGTTGCTAAAGGAATGCAAGATTTGTGCTTGACTTGATCTGTGGCAGTCAAATGTTTTATTTTCTTTCATGCTCATGTGCCTCTCAGTTCCTTTTATGCGTTTGTGAGTGCATGCGTGCAGATGTGCTATTCAGTTCCAGCCTCTGAGCGTAGTAGTTTGTTAGTTAATCAACCGTGCTGACATATCTTAGCTTGCTAGCACACATTCTCATTTTCCTTGTTTGACATCAATAGGCTATGTGAAATTGTAACTTGCTGTTTCAAGTTTGACTTTTCACAAAAAAACACTTGAGTATGTACTAATACCACACACAAAACCGCTGTATACATTAGAAAAGAGTTAAGATTAATATCAATAAGCCTTGATTAAATTTAAAATGGCAATACAGCAACTGTAACTAGATAATGACAAACAAAATTAAACTGTTGTGACCCCATGATATAGTGGCACCAATTAGAAATATACATTACTTTCTTAAATATTTTTATTTAAAATAATCACAATTAGGAGATTACAATTCTAGAGCTCACCTGCAGAGAAGCAATGTTTTATTTGTGCTCTTTTGCTGTAGTATTTCAACATATTTTGATTCATGTGAGAGTTGTACTTGTAGCAGATTAACTACACAAGAAATTCTAAACAAAACAAAACAAAAAAAATCTACATCAAAGCACAAAAAAACAATCAAATCAGACCTCTGAAATAACACACATCTCTGACGAGGTTTAAAGAGGGCTGCAATCTGGGCTCTTTATTGCTAAAAGTAGGCGGAGTTTCATTTTGATCCACTCTGGATACAAGGGAACAAAATGTGATAAGGGCTCAAACCTGATCTGATGAGATTTCAATGAAACGTGCGTTCAAACAACGGGAATGGCTTGCCCCGTATTAAATTTAAATTGCTGCCAAATGAAGGCTGAATCTGTTGCATTCAAAATTTGAATTCCCCAGTATAAAGAGGCCGTTTTTTTGTTTTTTTTTAATTCTCTCCAATATGAGAAAAGTATGTCAATGATGATGTACCCCGAAATATAACCAAGGAATGCCACAAGGAGCATTACGAGCTATTTGGCCAGCCAACAAACGCAAATCGCATGCATTTGAGAAACATTACAGTTGGGGACTGAGTCATTGTTCTGAACGTCATAGGACAAAGGAGCCACACTGTTTTGAAAAATTGCCTCTGTGGGCAAGTTCACAATATCGCTGCTAAGATTATTCCAAAATGCCGCGACCCTGTGACCAAAAGAATATTTCCATATGTCCAATATGGTACATTCAACCTAAAGCTTTAATTTATGCCCTCTTGTATGATACACCAGTGCATATTCAAAGAACAAATCAAAAGTCATACCAACATTTGCAAAAATTACAAAACCAAAAATGAAAAACCACAACGAACATGTGAAAATCAATTAACAGCAGAAGGTTAGCTTTGGCTACGTGTTTGTTATGAGTACTAAGAAAAGCCAGGCAAAATATAAAGAAAAGTCGCACATTTAATTAATTCTTTATAAATAAACGTATTATAAATTCACCAAGTAATCATCATTAAATCATCAATAATAACCTTGAACCTCGATTGACACAAGTTCGGTCAGTCACTTCCAAAAATGTGTGTTTTTGTTGATAAAACTGTTCGGTGCCATTTTTTAGCCTATCTTTTGTATATATAGCACGCATGTTTGTTCCACTTTTTTCTATCAGGGAATGAGTCATCAAGCTTTACCACCTCACCTGCACCCCAAAGGCGTCAGTAACACGAACACACACACACACACACACACACACGTCACAGTATATGCATGCATACTGTAGTTCTTTTCCAGTAAATTTCTCGACCTGCTTTGGGTGTCCTGCATCCTGAAATAGTGAATTATAGGGCATACACGTACGTACACACACACACGCACACGCACACAAGTGGCCATGAAAGATAGCCCACCTGGTTGCTTAGAAACAAAGAGTGAATTGACAGTCCATCACTACTTTGTCACAGTTCATTGAATTGCCAAATGAAACATTAAGCTCTCTTTGCTGACACACACACGCACACACACCCACGCACGTGCCTGCGCACACACCCACGCACATACCTGTGTTATGTTTGTACATATTTTGCTAAGGGGAAAAAACATTGCGTTCTGAAAAAGAGTCATTCAGCTTTTCTCCTAGGTCTCCTTTACCTTCACCTTGACTGCATTTTCTTTATAAGTCCAACTTTTGTTAAGATTCAAGAAATCCACAGGCTTTATAGCAGCAAGATGGGCCTGCGGTTGAACAAAAACAAGCTTATTTATGGTACACGCAAAAGCTGATAGAAAAGACAAGACAAGAAGTAGGCAACACATCACTTGGCAATTTGCTTGATGTCCTTTGAAGTGAAAATATCGGGGATGAGGTCATTAATCTTGCCTTCAAAATTTCAAGATTTATGTGCAGTCATGTGAGCAGATTTATTCTGCTTGACTTCTTAAAATAAGTAACACTGTGTCAGAGCAATGTTTTTCAGCACATCTGCTTCACCCCTAAGTGAAGTATTTAATGGGTGGCTTTAGTGTATGGAAATAAAATCCGTCCGTGCTTGCCATGCGTGTGCAATATCATTCATTTTTTTTATGAAGGTCACTGGGGCCATGCAGCCTGACCACAAGTGACTGCCTATAAATGAATGAACAAAACGTAAATCGCACAGCACTAAACATATTGTTCATCCATATAACAAATTGATTTGGACCGGTCTTGAGTTGTGAACTGACGGTTGCTTGATGTTCACAGATGGTGCACTTGTATTTATTTATCCTGCTGCGATATTGTCACAGGGTGTTTTGGGCTGGGAGCACATCCCCTCGTGTTCCCCTCTTTGCTGGCACACACAACAAGACAGAGCTGCTGAGCAAAACCGAATACAGCTCTGGGCTGACATTCATAGTGAATGAATGAACCATTATAGCACAGTTCTTTTTGGCAGAGATTTTCTCCATTGCTCTTCAGTCGGACAAATGTGATGGCTGCTGGTAATTTGGTCCCAGAATAGCTATGCTATTCCCCATACATACAAGATTGTACATATATGTCGTATGTGTCCCTGTCTGAAGAAGAACATAGCCTTAGGAATTAGGCTTTGAGTTGGATCCACTATGACGTGCCACTTTATATTCGGGTGTTTGCTATTCCAGGCTATGTTTCTGTCATTTTGCTCTATGTGTTCTGTGTCTTTTGTTTAACACGCTCTCTTTGTTCCATAACGTATGCTCTGTGTTTTCGCTTGTTCTTGTTTTCTGATAAAAAGAATAAGTACAAGAGTTAGTGGAAAATCTGTGAGCGTGCAGTGCGCTAAGAGTGTCCATCAGTGTCCCTTCATTAATTACATGTGTTGCCTGTTTAGTCATTGTAGGTATGAAGCACTATTGTAATTGTTTGCTTGGTGGAATTAACCATAACAAGAGGGAATAATTGTTGTGTTTTGAAGAGTAACAGACTGAGTCCCCTTTCTGACACAACACAATATCGTCAGTAGTGTTGGGATTTGCGCTGCAGCTATTGAATATTTTGGTGTTTGGATATCCTACTGAAAATTCTATCCAATAACAAGATTTTTGGATAAAAATTAAAACTTATTTTTGTGCTTGCTTATAAATACATTTGACAAACAAAAAAACCAACACATTTCCACAGTTTTTTTTTTTTAGCGAATCAACATTTTATACTTAAATTTCCTCCCTGTTTTACATTTTATGGAGTCAGTCAACAAACAATATAATATGCCTCATTTTCAACATTATATGCTCATATAAATTCAATAAATCAATTTTCATTTACAGATGGCATTTCCATATTGAACCAAATCTCACCCCATAGTTTTTGATCAATGAAACAAAGTGACGTTGTACAGAGGTGATTTTTTTCAGCAAAAACAACACACTTAAGCCTGTTTTTCTTCAAAAGTGACCATGAGGATCAGTAACTGTGTCAGGCTATCAGCATCAAAGTGCGCAAAGTCATTTACTTCTATTCAAAAATGCCTTTGAAAAGTAATCTGACACCTTTCACTAGCCACGAACGCTGCTCGCTGCAACGAAACACTGACAACAGGCGCCGTACAATACAGTGTCAGAGTAAGTCAATCGTTTTTTAGCAGTATTGCCCGACTCGCTAATGAAATGTAACAGACCCAATAAACATAAGCATCTGCCTCCTTGCTCAGCTTTGAACATTTGAAGACTTATTGGCCAGTTAACCCACAAGGTGACCTGCACTAGGCTGTGTCATCTCTTATTATAGTTACTGAAGGCCATGCCTCTGCAGTGTTTGCATTGTTACTTTTGTAGCTGTGACTGTTTTAATTGAAATGTGCTTGAAGTAAAGTGGAGTAGATAATAATAATAATAATGTGAACATAACGTTCCCTTTGCTGCGTTCAAAATTCTGGCATGTGGTGTCTGCATTCAAATCTGTGTTCAGATTCTCAAACGCGAGCATGTCCATGGGGATATCACTATTTGTGCAACCAAAACGTCTCAGAACTCTCTGGAACATTTACAAATAAATCCAACCGTGCTGAAGTAACTCCAACTCAGATACTGAAACAAAATGGATTATCAAAACGTGAAATTATTGTGAGTAATCCAGACAAAATCACAGCAAAATTTCATCCTTCCACCATGTCCCCTGGTCTGTAATTTACAATGCAAATCACATTGACTGGAACAAAAAGTTGCGATCCAGTTGCAGTTGGTCCCAAGAAACAGGATGCTTTTATCTATTTTGATTATTGATAAGTCTCCTGAAAGAAGAAAGCTTGTCAATATCTGATAAGCCTGAGCTCCCCTTCTTCAACTCACATTTCGCTTTATTCTCTCTTGTCACATCATCCTCACATGAATTATTTGTGTTTCTTTCATCACATACACTCTTTCGCATATTTATAGGGTTAGTGCGCTTGCCTTTGGGTGTATGTGTATTTATGGGTGTTTGTGTGTGTGCGTGAATGTTTGTGCTCGCTGTAATTGCGTCTGTGAGCAAATGCATTTAGCGACCCTTGGGCAGGCTAAAACCAAAGTCAATGTGGTCTCATTTGCACCAAAAGGAATGCTTCATGTGGAATTTGCTTTTTGGTTCGCGGAAATGATTAGCCACATGTGATCCTGATGCAGACGTGGTATAGAAATATGGACAGCTATACAATCTGAATTGAAGTCTGTCATGAGAAAACATATCATGTCACATTGTTATGTGTTCACGATACAAAATGAAATAAAAAAATAGAGACAATTTTTTGGGACTAGGAACAGTTTGAAAATTTTCATCATTTTCTGTTGCAGCAAGTTCCAAGAAGACTTATTTGAATGTGTTTGGTGTAAAATTTACACTGTAAATGAACTTGAGCTGTGCCCAACCCCAATGAAGAGCCAATGAATAAGAACAGTATTGACAACAAACTGAATGTTGTTAGCGCACCTGCTTCACAGTCAAAATGTTTGAGATTAACATATTTTGTGTGTCTTTCTGAGGAAATTTGGATGCCAGAATGTTAGAAGGAAGATACTAATGATGGTGTGTCAAATGGAACATTTGTCTGTTTGTGCTTTTGGTATGCTGGCTCGTGTAGGATAAACTTTTTTTTTTTCTTTAAGAATTAGATCATCTTAGCAGTGACTGTGTATTCAGAGTGAACCTGACTACATGTAAATAATTAAAAAGCAATTTGGTAATTAGCTTTTACCAACCTCTGTGCAATTAGATTGTCTGAAACTCATGTGCTTGGGAGGTTTTGCATCATCGAACCCCGTTTAGCACAATCAGTTAAATATGTAATAATATCAAGAAAATGTTTAGAGTATGAGTCACAAGTATGATGCCTTTGTCAGTAGATCAAATCATTTTACATTATATTTGGAAGAAATAACAGAGTAGAATATTAAAATGACTTCCCTAGAATTCTAAGTTCTATACTAATTCAAACTCCATTGTTAAAGAAAAAGAAAACTAAACATACATATGACTGACTGGCCAATATCGCCAAAAAGTCAGCTGGGCTAAGCTCCAAAATAGCATTTTAAACAATCAATGGATACCGAAATCACTCACCCATTGACAATTGGATTAAGTCTCCCTCTTAAAATGATTGGGTATGTTCTTGATTATGGGTGAGATAGATATGAATTATTGGACACCGTTCATGGCAACATGCTTTGATTTTGTTTAATTTCACTTTGTGCATTTATTGTCATGGTCCAAATCATGGTGAGTTAATTTTGTAAAGATAATTAATTCTAAGGTGTTATTATTGTTGTTGATATTATTAATGTTATTAAATGTTGTAGTCACTGCCATCTGGGATAATTATAATGTTTAAATTATTACTCAGAACTCCTTTCTCCTAAATCTTTGTATTACACATCTGTTGTGCAATTCTGCTAGTAAGAAGCCTTGCATATAAATCATCCCGCATTTCAGCCTCAGTCTCTCCTTAATGAGTATCAGGACCACTGTGCGTGCATGAGAAGTTGCTTTGGAACAAATTTAACACAAGTTTGACACACACTCTCAAAAAAATAAGAAAAATGGCCAAACATGTAGTGTAATGTTGTCTATGTGTCTACGTGCAGGGAGTTTGGTTGGAGGGATCCAGAGCTGCCGGAGGTCATCCAAATGTTACAACATCAGTTCCCATCGGTTCAGTCTAACGCTGCCGCCTACCTTCAACACCTCTGCTTTGGAGACAACAAGATCAAGTGTGAGGTAATGACTCAGAGCAATAGCGTCGTTAGGCATATTTCACAGTGTAAGAAGCTTTCTTATAATGTTCTTAAACCTTTTCCTCAGAACAGCCTGTGTCATTTGTCATTATTTAATCCGTCCACTTAATCATATTGAGTGCGCCTTATAACTAAAGTTCCAATCCATGTTTTCTTTGTGGCCGTGCTTACTGTGGAAAAGACTGAAATGAGTGTCTGGGAAAGACCCAACTAAAAGCAGTATGTTACAGAATATGACGGGTGGACCATAATTATTCACTTATTGGCGCAACGGATCATCTTTGTTCCAAGATCCGTACGGATCTTGCATCACGCCCGGGAAAGTTTGGTGGAAAGAAAAAAAACTGTGCGCATTCAGTCAACTTGATTATCACTATAATAGAGAGAGAGGAGTCACTGATGGCGTAGTGGTACACTCGCCCGAGTTGTGTACGGGCAGCATGGGTTCAGTTCCCACTCAGTGGCGGTGTCTATGCCTGCCCTGTGACTGACTGGCGACCAGTTCAGGGTGTAGTGCGCCTTTTGCCCGTAGTCAGCTGGGATAGGCTCCAGCACCCTGCCGCGACTCTGTACAGGATAAGCGGTGTGGATAATGACATGACATAGAGAGAGAGGAAGTTGAAAACCCTCATGGATCACGTAAGTCACATGAATGGGAACAGTAAGGTAAAGAGCACGTTATCCAATCCGTTCCACTTGAGCAAATAGAGAATATTCTTATTCACTGGATATACACTCCAGGATTTCCTTGGAACTTTGCTTGCAGTGATCCAACACTATGGCTTGCCTTAGCACACAAAACGATTAAAAGCAATAAAAGGAGAGGAAAAAAATAACATGAAGGCTGGACAAAAGAAGTCTTTATTACTGCTGGCGGTAACAATTAGTTAGCTCCTGGCTCACAGCAAAAAGTCCCATGCTACTGCTCATTATCGTGTCGATTACCAACCGGTATTTTCTGAAATGCATTGTGAAGCTCCTGGCTGTTTACATGAAGATCAATTGAGTTAGAGGGTGTAATCAATGAAGAAATTTCACTCCATGACAAAAGAGCTCAACTCATTCTTTTATGATTGTCATCTGTGGATAATAATAATAATAATACATCGATGCACTTTCACAAGAACAATAACGACAATGGACCAATAACATCACTCCTCCGTCCAACATGAATGATAGGACTCAGGATATGGGGTGAGAGAGCTGGAAATGTGGATTTCACAGTAATGCAGAAAGTCTAACATTTTTCTGATAAAAATATTAAAAATGAATAAATAAATAAAAGTCGAGGAAATTGACACTGTAGGGTTATAATGACATATTCATTATATCATGATCGTGTTTGTTCCCTACAGCGTAACAACAATGTCGGAGAGTGTGAACAGCTCTACAGCCTCCTTAACCTTCACGTTAATTTGCTGAGCCATTTGTCAACTGAAAAGCATCACACTCTCTCACTGACCCGTTGGCGAATGGGAAAGGCGTTGTGGTAAATTTCGTTGTTGATGTGCGGGTCTGGCTCAGCTCCCCTCCGGACAGGTCGCCAGGCAAGTTTGGCTTGGTGATGGAAAAAACTTCTGACACACACCGGTGGTTGGAAAAAGATTTTATTGATCTCAGCTGATGTCAGAAGTTCCCGAAAGAAAAAAAAAAGGTGTCCCCCTCTCGAGCCTTCCCTTCTTATAGGGAAGGCAAACAAAAGACATGAATATCTAATTCTCCCTTATTGCATATGCATTCTTATCCTGCTGCCCCTTAACTGAACTTTTCACCAGCCTCCTATGGGTGCGAGGTACGGACCCCCTCGCAGATGCGACTCCTTGGCGCCAGATCCTTTTTCTTTAAACACCTTCCTTGGGGCGTCGATGACCCCTGTTCAAATCCCTGACCCTTCGTGAATAATGTTGAGGCCCCATGCCTCTCAAGACTGTAACTTATGTATTAGGGAGGTCCAACACAAAACTTGGTATTCCTGAAAGCAACAATATCGTCATGGCCATAAAATAAGTTGTATATGTTAGACTTTGTGAAAATACACTACAGCGGCACTTTTTTTACTGACTCATTCGCGAATGGGAAGTTCCCGCACTGCTTCGTGAATGCCAATAGTGTGTTCAGTAAAGTCCCTCCTCCATCTGACGCTGGCTGCTGATTGGTCGTTCACAAAGATTGACGACATGTGCGTGGCTGAGCTCAAATGAACTGAGAAAAGAACGAATCACTTCAGGAAGTGATCCATTCCCTCCCGTTCACTGAAAAGATTTGCTCTTTTTGAACGAACCGTTCACAAACGATACAACGCTACATTTATGTTCCATTTAGACCAGACATGGAAAACACTGCCTGGTGAGTTTTTGTTTCAATTTCAAGCTGTGTCCAAATATTTGCCCATCATATTTCAATTGGAAAATTAAGGGCGTCTTAAATATTGCTTGCAATTAGAAATGCTGTTGTTCCAAAGCACCAATCCCAAATATATTGTTCAGTAATTATTTCTTATATCTTAAATAATGGTCACAAATAATTCCTTTGAAAAAACTAATATCATTTTGAAGCTATATCGCCCACTCCTACTAGGAATCTTATCAAACTCATTATGGATATGAAATATGAAACATTACAGGCAAAGTGCATCATATAAGACTGATATTACATGACATTTTATTTAGAAAAGTAATAATTAGAAAGTGAATAAGAGGTAAATATATGACATATTCCAGATACAATGACAACTACTTCTATATCACTTTTATTATTTAATTCAATTTTCATAAAGTCATGATTCTTTCACATATGAGCCAAAATGTAATCCCTGTGACTTCAAAATTATTTTAGAGTAAACAGTGTGTTGTAAGCCAAAGTCATGTGATTAGCCTCGTTGCACTGAGTCACAACAGAGTGATGGAACAATTTGCCGCCCATAAAACAAGACACCATTCTTTGATGCGTCCACCCACCACGTAGCTGCCATTTGCAGATGTTACAGTAATACGATTTTGATTGCATTAACCCCCTCTAAGCGAAACATTTTTCTGTATACATATATTTATTTTTTTTTAAATGATGGGCTTGGCTTACTTGGTGGCACCACATTGATCTTTTTTGCATGTACTGTAATACTTTCCACGAGTTTACTGTCTTAAAAAACAGACTTAAATAACACTACAAATCTAATGACTAAACTTTTGCACAGTTTCATCAATCTTCGTTAGATGCTTGTGAATTTTTATTTTTTTTTGCTTTTGTGATGCACTCACACTCATCCTGTGCAACTCCTGGGGGCTGAATCCCCCTGTCAATAAAACCTAGTGACACGCCTGGCTCATAGGACAAACCTTTGCCAGTTGCTCCACCATCTGTACAGTCCGTTTGTTTGAACTTGCCTTTTTACAGGATTGTAGTTATCCACTCAGTATTCCTCCAAATACCAACCAAGCTGCAGGGTACCTCCATTT
This sequence comes from Idiotropiscis lumnitzeri, assembly GCF_059441095.1. NCBI lineage: Eukaryota > Metazoa > Chordata > Actinopteri > Syngnathiformes > Syngnathidae > Idiotropiscis > Idiotropiscis lumnitzeri. The sequence continues at coordinate 6,221,396 of NC_142402.1, read as the reverse complement.
TTAGAGAAGCTTGGTCCGTTCCCGCACGCCAGCTGCAATTGCTTAATGACAGAGGGTTGTCGCAGTGCATGCAAGATTGAGGATTTGGGCAAGACTCAATCTGACAGGCTTTACTCATTATGAGCCCTTTGTGCCTTTGGTTCGCAATGTATGTCAAAATGGTGTCCCCATAATCTCAAAATGTCAAAGCAGAACCCCACACACACACACAGACGCACACACACGTACACGCATGGAGCGTGCCCTTAACAAAAGCTGCTTTGTCAGCAATTCCGCTTTTCCAATGCAAAAAAAAAAAAAAAAAAGATTTCCCTGATAACTCGAGATTTTGCACTGTAATCCTCTAATCTAGTCCAAAAATACACCGGACATGAAGTTTAAAACAGCATGATGAGGAGAAAATGGCAAAAACCAACACATGACATCATGTTGCAACATTGCCAATAAAAACAAGCATCAAATGCAATGCAAATAATGAAAGTTGGATTCGCAAAGCTTGATTCTATTAATCCTGGAAATATGATAATCTTTTTCATCGATTCATGTATATTTTCATTTACCTGCAGTCCACAGCAGGAAATTGCAGACTGTAATCTTTGATCAAGCAAAATAGTATCACTTAGATGCATAGCGGTGTAATTTCTATTGAATGCAATAACTTGTCCTTAAATCCTGAAAACATATATTAATATTTATATTGCAACTCTGGATTCAAAGTGAAGTGAAAAAGAATATACAGGTCAGCTGCAGAGAGTGAAATCCAAGACACCCTGCCCCGAGACTCCTTTTCAAATGTGCAGCTGTCTGAGCTCCATATTAGATGGCATTAATGTCTCATTACACCCTCTTAACAAAACTTTGAATGTGGCGCCGCTTCTACGGTTTGACCTTGTGTCCTTAAGAGCTCTCGTCACTCAGGATCCCTTAGAAAACATCTGTCACTATAATGCGACTCGACTCAACTTTATTTAACGCTATTAACCCTGCCCATGAATCTAAGGGATTGATTTGGGACAACCATTATTCTTCAAACAGCATCCGCCAGCTTGCATTAAAATTGCAGTGAGAAAGCTGAGCAATAGCTGGGGCTGAGATTTGGTCGTGTCTATTTCTCTCCCCCATCCTCCATACCGCTAAAGGGGAGGGGGTTGCTGCAGGGAGCGTCTGCCGAAGACGCTCTCATTCTGGTAGGGATCTCAAAGCTCTTGGAAGGGCATGAGTGGGGGAAATCACACTCTTTGAAATGTTTTCAGGTATTTAAAATGAAACAACCATTTTATGTTTTGCAACACAAGACACACTGTTCCTTACCTGCTATTGTCTTGTTTTCACTGCGAAATTGTATTGTTGAGGAGGACAATGGCGAAAGAGGCTTCCAATCAGGTCATGTGCATGCATTTTTCACGTTTGCATCAGATCCGGCGACAGGGTGGCATCCAGCTTCTGGTGGACTTGCTGGATCACCGTATGACTGATGTGCACCGCAGCGCCTGCGGAGCTCTTCGGAACCTGGTTTATGGGAAGGCCAATGACGACAACAAGATTGCACTAAAAAACTGTGGTGGAATACCAGCTCTGGTCCGACTTCTGCGGAAAACCACCGATGTGGAGATCCGAGAACTCCTTACAGGTGAAGCACAAACTCATAAGCGGTTTTCCGTAGAAGTTTGCAGGTCCAAATTTTTATTTTGCCCCTCATTAATACACATTGAATAGCAAAACTGAGATTCAAACGCCGACCGTCAAAAGGAGTGTATCGAGAGTGTATGCTCATCGTTCACTTGTAAGAGCCCACATGATTGTCAATTACTAATTGTCACGGACTAATTGTCAATCAGTCAACTACTGCACGGAGACAAAATTGTAGCAGCGAAGCCCATATCCACTAAACTGCAAATAATTGCAGGTGTTTTCAAAGGAAGCAAATGGTTCGTTCAAGGTCGCAATTGTTCACCGGGCGGAGATTGCTTAATTGACGCATCGTCCAGACGACGTCTGTGAAAGGATGACGGCAACATTTTGCTCTTGTTTCTCAGCGTCTTTTTTTTTTTTTTTTTAAACAAATTTAGACGAGTTAAGCCAATATGCCTAACAAATGCATTGTGGTTGGATGTAGCAACAATGCCAGATCTCAGCCGACATAAATTGCTGAAACATGAGAAAGGGGCTAGCTGTTCTTTCCGGATGGTGCTGGGACTTTGCATCGCCGACAGTAGTGAGCTTCAAGCGGGTAAAGTGAACCACCTATGGCTACTTCTCAGCACCGGCAGTGGCTTCTTGTTGCCAGCGGCAACAAGGAGTAATATTAGTTTTTTTCTTTTTTTTTTTGACACAAAAGCCTCCTTGGTTGTCTTCTTAGGCACATACAACGGTAAAATAAGATGGAAATCATTTTGTTTTACACTTCACCAATCTCACACACGTGCACTCCTCATTCCATGCTGTTTGGCCCACACTGTGTTTCAGCAATTATGTTCCACGTCAAATGGCAGTATGTAAGTTGTCATTCTGAACCCACTGAGGTCTTGACAGAAATCAAAGTCCAAAATAATTAAATGATTACCAGCCATGTTTCCAGTTCTTGCTATTCCCGAAGCTCATTATCATGAAAAGACGTTTATCTCCAGGGCCTTGACAGTCATCGACAATATAAAGAATTTCTAACATTTGACTGATCCACATCCAGAATTCTTTGGGGTTTATTCCAATCAAGGAATGAAATCGGAAAAACAAATTGTGAAAGTGACATTGCTACTGTCATACAGGGAGTGTGTTATATTCCAGCATGGGTAATGTCCAAGTGTGCAAGTCATCAGTAAAGTAAAGGCAGAAAATTTGCCGTTGTTGTACTGTGCAATTTGGTTTAATGCAGTTATGCAAAGTACATCGATATATATTGTACCTAAAAATTATTTGAATTCTATTTTCAAATAAATATAGAAATAAAGTGGGTAGATCTTGACTTGGTCATTTTATAAGTAGCGTGCATTCTGAATAAGAGTGCGCACCCCTGCTCTTGACATCACCTGCAGTATCTGACAAGTCCCTTTCACCTGGCATGGATAGTGTAGCATCTGTCTGTAGGTCAGTGCTTCTCAAATGTTTTCCGTCACGCCCCCCTACCAAGAAGAAAACAATTTGCGAACCCTCCACTCGGCCACCATTTTTTTGACATTTTCTACTAATGTACATCTCCTTTGTAGATTGATGTTAGATTATGTCAATAAAATGTCCCTTAGCAAAGCTAAATTGATAAGAAATATAATTTTGAGAACTTTTATTGCGTGGATCTCGAAAATCAGTACTCTGTGGTGCAAATATTGATGAGATGATAAATATTTACTGGACTTTTGACATCGAACCTCTTCTTTGTGATGACGTCATCGGTTTCCGTGTCCGAGAGCGTCTGCTAAATTGCTAACGTAGCCGTCGCCTTATTTTATGTTTCGATACATAATGATTGCAATACAACATTTCTGTTCAGAGCCGCTAGCTCTCCGCCCAAACGCGGTTGGAGTCAGACTTCTGTTAAAAGTCGAGCATACATCGAAGCACTTATTACTCTATAATTCATTTTAGCGATTAGCACGCACCCTCGTTCGCCCCCTCGTTTAGAAGGCTACTTGATAGTGGGGTTGTTTAGTTGTCATCACGCAGCTCGTTGCTGCTGCTGTGCACGGACTTAGATATAGCCCAAATAAAGCTCATACTGCTGTGACGCAAGATAGCTTGCCGTCTAGCATTCAAGTAGCGCCGTAAGAAATTACTTCCGGGACAACGAGCGACAGACCGGCGTTTTTTTTTTTTTAATCAGTACTGTGTGACCAACTGCATAAACTCGGGGCACAAACCGCAGCGTTGACTATCTCAAATTTGCGTTGCGGTCCCAAAAACAATCATTTAGCCGTATGTACGGCGGAAAAAAAGCATGTACCCCAGGGTCACATGCGCCCCCCTCAGCATCGCCCCGCTATTTGAGAATCACTGCTGAAGGTCAACGTTGCCTTTCTTTTGATGGTGGGTGGGTTGGCTAAATGTTTAATCAAGGACAAGCTTTTAATCACATGATCTGTTTTATACAACATGAAAGAGAAAACAATTTTGAGGCATTTGTTTTCATGAAATATCAACATGTGAGAGTTTTGCCAACCTTAGGAAGTTTGATTCCATCTTACAAGTGAGGAGAAAATTGACGCTGTAGAAAACAGTCTCGACTGAAACCAGTGAACTTCAAATTATTATCCAAAGGCGTGGTTGATATTTCAAAGAAACACTAACGGCTAGGCTTTTTGTCACTGAGTGGTGTTAATGCAACACTGACAACAAGACGACCACGAAAGCTATTAAAATTGTTTCTTCTTTTTCATGTACTGTGGGTCAAGATTAAGCTTTTAATTGTAAATTTGCCTGTTTGCATAACATTGCAAGTTTTAGTTTGCATTATTGTTCAACTTTAATCTATTAAGTAGGAATAGAAATTTACTTGAGCACATGTTTTGAGATACGAAAAACTTGACTGATAAAATGCCACGTAACATGATTAAAGTCATCAACAAGTGCATCTCTTTGTCGGCAGCTAGCAAGCTAAGGTAGCTTGAAAGGCTTTGACATAAAACGAGATCATCCGGATCCAAACGATTTAATGAATGATGTTTTACTCCATTAAAGTAGTGATCGATGTACTGTGTCACTGTCAACCCAAAGCGACATACCTTTACTGTCACAAGACAAAGATCCAGCCGACATCCTTCACCCATCCGGACACAAATTCATTACCAGACTCGCGTCTTGACAGCAAACATGTTCCACGTTTAGGCACTCTACTTTACAAATAACTTACGATGTTCTGATAGCTCACTTGGAGGAGCAAACTGGATTCATTTGACCAGTCTGAATTTGGAAGTTTATACGACTCTTTCCCTCCACCACTTTAGTTTTTTTAATTATCGACTTTGAACGACAAGTTCCAATGTGTCCATGTAATGTACACCTGTCCTTTTTCACGAAACTCGACATAACTAGACCTATGACCGATAATGCTAACAACTCATAAGGCTTCTTTCTCTTCAAGTTTTCTTTTTGCATGCAGGTCCTTAAACATGGCAACCGGAAACTAAGCATTGTCGGTAAACTGACATCAGTGTTAATTCTACAAGGGATTTGTAAAACGCATTTAAACTCATGGTGATTAGTTAATGTCAATAATCCTTAAGATGGAGTGCTCTTCCATCAATCAAGAAATCAGTCTGACACACTTTTGGGCCACAGTAGTTCTTGTTCTTGTTAGGCTTTAATTAACCCCAAATACGGGAAACTGATCTGGTACGGTTTTCCCGTCAATTGTCATTCACAGCATTAAAAATAAACATCACAATGATTTAGTTGCTGAAACAAATCAGTCTGTTGAAGGTTACAAATTCCAATATTGTTAACTCAGTCAAACATACTGTACTTGTTAATTCAGCGTTTAAATCTCAAACGGCAAAAGGAAAGAAAAAAAGCAGTCTGTGCCAAGATCAGCAATTTAGGCACCCAGCAGAATTACCATCAATTTGTTTGGCTAATGCTCTTGTTTTTTTCCAAAGACGTTAATAAGGAACGACTAGAAAATAATTACTTTTGAATTGTGGAGCTGGAATAGAATGCTTAGAAAATCTGACTTTGGCCTTTGCTCTACAAAACACGTGAGTGTGAGAAAAGTCCCAGATGGGAATATTTTAACATGATGAATTTATTTAAACTTGGGGTTGGACATGCTGTCATACATGAGAGGGATGTACAAACAGTCATTGGAGCAAGTTGCAAATCCTGAATCTGTATGTGAAATGATTATCCACCTGAAATGACATTTTATGAACATATTGTTCTCTGAGTCAGTTTTAAATTAATCAGATGAACAATTGATCAGTCATAGAGAGAACATGCTTTATTCTCAGACCCAGAGAAACTCTATGTCTTCCAATCACCTTCAGATTCTCACACCTTCTGAAGTTTTTTTTTTCCCCTGACACCCTCCCATCGTGTGTTTCAACTGTGCCTTTCTTCAGTATCATCTCTTCTTTTTATGGGCATTTTGAATCAGGATCACAATGGGCTGCCTGCCTCACACATACTGTACATTGCCATGATGAAAAAAAAAAAAAAAAAGCCTGGAGGGAGAAAAAAGTATCAAGCAGGGGAAATGACCTCTGTTTTCCAATCTCTCTTGCACCTCTCGCGCTGTTTCCTGTTCAGAACAAAATGAGAATATTTGGGGAGGTTATACAGGCCGTTTAAGCTGCATTTCTGATGGTGAATGGGCTGTCACTTGGATAGCGTTTTTGTGTAGCTACGGTACTCAAAGCGCTTCACACTATTACCTCAGCCACCTACTGATGACATATCATCAGGAGCAACTGGGGGTTCAGTATCTTGCTCAAGAATACTTTGACATCGTCACAGTTGCTAGGGATCGAACCCACAACCTCTAGGTCTTCCCTGATGCTGCGTATCACACAGCAGCACGTGCACATGACTTGTGGGTGTCCTTGGGAAACCCCACACGACCATGCAGAAAAGACGACCATTTTTTTACAGTCCTGCAGTGGGTAAATTGAACTAAAGACACAGCATCAAGATCCCCTGGTGGCTCAGTAATTTCCTAAGGATTACTTGAGAGGGTAATGGGATTAAAGCGCACATCATAATACTGCTGAAACTCAGTTTTTGACAATGTTCATTTAGAAAATTTTACCTGTGATGTATAAGAAAAGTAATTATTAAAAACAACCATCCAGCGTTTGTTCCAAGTAAAGGAGATGTGTGGTTCTTCTGCACAGCACCACATTAAATTACAGTAGGCAACTCTGACTGTTGGACCGCCATCAATTCATCAAAATTTCATCAAGCCAGTCAATGAGTAATTACTTTGGTATTCTACCACCATCAAAGAAATGTCAAGCTGAAATGCAAGAATGTCAACAGCACCAAACAGATGATGAATGCACAACAACAAAAAAAAGCAGTACCTCAAGGAAAAAGCTAAATTTGTTAGCCTTTAAAATATCGACTCCTTATTTCCCTAAAAAACTTATAACCAAGTTTCCTTTTATTCTTTAGCTTACTCAGAACCTTTGGAGAATCATAGAGTATGCTTCCAACTATGTGGGACTAGTTTAAGAAAGGCTTTATTTTTTTTTACGAGCTTGACTATGCAGCAGTGCACAATGCAATGCCCACCAAGACATGCTTGGAGGAGTGAGGCGTGGAAGAGCTAGCACGGGACCTTGACGTCAAGCCCATCAAACAGTTTGGGGATAAAGTAGAATAAAAATGGGGAGCCATAAGATAATCTGTAATGTCCAACACCAGTGACAAAAAGAAAATATTCCACCCCAAAGAAATAAACTGGCAGCGTCCATATTGTGTTGCCTGAATACTGCATTCAAAGCAGCTCTCATTTTGTATTTTCTTGCTCTCAAAAATCACAGTGATCAGTCGTGAATATTAATGATTGGTCTACTTCACATTTCGGAGGTTCTGCATTTCAATCACTTTCTTCGTGAATACAGTTTTCATGTTCTCCCTGTGCTTATGTGGGTTTTGGCCTCTAATTTGACAACCAGTCTAAAATATGAATGGAAAGCAGAAGAGCTACCCAGTGAGATGCCTTTGCACAATTGTAAGACCATGCTGATGTGAAATTTGTTTGTCATTTTGGAGCTGTTTCTTTTCAGCCCAGTTTTGGGTAAGTTTTAAAGCATGATCTCAACTATCCAGGCTTATTAGATAAAAGCAAGCCACACTGCGTGACTCAAAATGGCCAAATCTGTCATTTATTGAATGTTCACACAGTGTGATGCCTTGAATCTTTCTACAGCTGAGTGAATTTTAGACTCTAAATGCAGTGTCATTAGCAAGAGGTAGACAGTCTCAACAGAGAAAGCTACAACTACATGCTGTTCCATTTTAACTTCCTGTAGGCGCCATGTTCTCATGGCCAATTACCCAAGTCCATATAGTGCAATTTGGTAAGCACAAGAATATGTTGTATAGAAAATTGAAGACTGACTGGATGGATGTTTTAATTATTTTTATAAGAATAGCAATTTAGGACATACTGAATCTTTGAATTTTCTCCTGCTCCAGCGCCCATGGTGAGCCTGAAGGAGGCTTAACTATCACAATTAAATCCACAAAATCAAAACTAAAATTAAAAAAATTTTTTTCACCCATATTTGGGAGGCAATCGTTGTGACGTATTACTCTGTGCAGACTCCCGCTGTCATATCAAAATGACAAATGGTGATGCTAAATGTCCAAGACTCAAAAAGTGTACGAAGAAAATTCAAATATCGATAGGCAAATAAAGAGATGCAATGCAGTGATTGCAGGAGGGAGAAATGAGATAGTGGCGTGAATGACAGCCCAAATGAAAGCTGTGCTACGGCTTCAAGAGACAAAGAAAGCCAGCCAACATGTTCATTTCCTCTCTCTCAATACAACAGCGCATTTGTAACCTCCTGCTGCCACTCATGATGTAAGGCTGAGGCAATTAACCCCCTTCATCTGCGTGTGTATTTGTGAGTCTCTGTGAGTGTGCGGGTTTGTGGGTGCAAATGTGTTCGATCAAAGATAAAGACCCACTCTGCCTTTCTCCTCAGGCGGATGATGTCATATTGCACAGTGGTACAGAGGCTGGCAAGCAGATGATTTTACTCATGCTGATATTTACATCACACATCAGGATGCTTGGAATTATAAATATAGAATATAGTGTTAGATTTGTATCATTTTAGTTTTTTTAGACGACCTCAGAAGACCAACATATGTGTCTTGGATCTTCAGATTGAAGAATGCAATTTTAGAAACACGACCATATGTAGCAACCCGTTTCCTTCAATAATATTTGAAAAAAAAAAAACTGGGATAAGAACATCCTGTTGTCCTCTTAGTGCACTTTGCTGTTTGTATTTGTAGCCTGGCAGATTGAACACATGTTATTATATTAACATTATCAACAAAGAGCAATTGTTCTCTATGTTTCATTTATTAAAGTAGTTTTGCACACTTGTCCATACAGAAAACCTTCTAGTTTAGATTCTTGCACCTTTGTTTAACTAATAAAGAGCCTGAGAAACGTTACACAATTTGCTGTGATGCAGGTGTGAAAGCAATTTGTTTTATTTACTTTAAGCATTTTGGGATTTCTGGTGTATTGTTTTTCCATTGTTATTTTTTATTTGCGGCGTAAGATAATTTAATTTGCAAAAATAGGCATAGGATATTGAGAAATGGTACATGGTGAGCCATTTTGGATTGCCTGTTGCTAATGTATATATATATATATATATATATATATATATATATATATATATATATATATATTTAGGAATGCATTTCACTTACTTGAAGTTGATATTAATAAGTAATGTTTATATTCTGAGTAACATTTCATTTAAACAGGAGAACAGAAATAATACAATTTTAGCGTAAAATAAAACTTAAGCCAATATGGCCTGAAAATAATGGTGTATTAAACACAACACAAACTCCCAAAATGGCATGTAGTTTACATTGATGTGGTCACCTTACGGCCAGAGAATGGATCCCCACGCAGACGTAAGGGTTTGAGAGTAGTGACACAGGCTTTATTCAAACCCGTCAATTTGAACACCAAAAGAACAGTAACTCCAAATTGCAACCAAATGGCAAAGTTACCCTACATGTTTAGTAGCATCCCCTCACGGCCGCTTGGCCTTCTTAGATGACAGAAGATTGATCTTTGAGGGTTGTAATTAAAGCTACAGAGAAGGATAGATTAATGTAGATGTGAGCAGGGATGGACACATTCAAACATCCAATTACACGGGCGCATTCCTTAGATACGGACACTGATATTTAACAAAGTGAAGGTCAACAAGAATTACGACACTAAATTTCTGCTGTGTTATTAGGATCGCCAGCAGAGCTGATATGACAATAATAATGAAAAGATCGTTGACCCAAGGAGAAGCATCTGAAGGACATGAAGTTGCTGATAGTCTTTTATGAAGACTGGATGAATGTGTTTTAATGCTGATGACAAAAGGTTAACGTATATCTCATCCTCAGTAAGAAAATGCATTGTATTAAAAACCGTGCATCGACCGCACGTTAAATAAATATGATGGAAATAATATTACCATTGCTATTCAGACTGGAAAGTATGCTAAAAAAAACACACACAATGATAAAAACACATCCTCCTTGGCAGGTCTTGTTTTTGTTACTCTAATGACCGACTTTGTATCCTTCCCGTGTAGGTGTCTTGTGGAACCTCTCGTCATGTGACGCCCTTAAGATGCCGATCATCCAGGATGCCCTGGCTGTTCTGACCAATGCTGTAATCATCCCCCACTCGGGCTGGGACACCTCACCCCATACGCAAGAAGACCGCAAATTACACCTTCACTCCTCCCAGGTCCTCCGCAATGCCACCGGCTGCCTCCGGTCAGTAACTCTACACAACACTCTCTCGTTTTTGTGTTCTGAACTGTACAATTCTAACGTTAGTCGCCTGTGCTAGTTTAACTTGATTGTGAATTGTATTTATTGGTCTCTGTTGAGAGACATGTGGGGTTCATTCTCAAGAGCACTCCAGCAAGTATGCTTAATCACACTAAAGAAAATGTATTGGGTGAAGTCAAAAGTTTAAGGAAACAAACTCCAATGAGATTTAATTTGGGCAATTCAAGTAAATATTTAAGTTAAGCTGTTGTAGAATTTGGCTTTCCTGCATTTCACAAAATAAAAGAGATAACAGAACGGTTGACCCTTTTATTGAACCCCAACTTTAAGATGACATGACAGTATTTCTTAGTTTTAAGCACTTCAAATATAAAGTGTCGACACATATGCTGGCACAGCAGACTGAAAGCATCATCACTAGTTGACAGTATTAACAATAAATTGTATGAAATCACTTTCCAGTTATGGAGGTGGTAAAGAGAATAATGCGCGCAAGCTTACTACCATGTGTGCTAAAGTCACCACATGCTGGTTCATTTGCACGGGCGGGACAGTGAAAATGTCAGGGGCGATTTTCTTGCCCTGCCTTGCAATCAAGGGCATAACTAAGTTTTATGGGCAAAGTGGGGAAACCCACTAGGAGGTGTACTGCATGTCAAAGAATATAGCGTACGAGTACCGCAATTCAAAATCAGATAATGAAGACTGATAATATTGTGTAAAAGTTTAAAATCAACAGATTGGATTTGTAGTTGTCTTTTAGTCTGTTTTACAACGTAATACAATACACAAACACAGGAAATATGTTAGTAGCATTCACAACCAAAAGAAAAGAAAGTATGTACACATTGTTACAGTGTATGCAAAAACTGAATGCAAAAAAAAAAAAGGCTCACTGTGTTGTCACAACGTAGGCCACGCCCATCACTTCAAGAAAAATGAGCCTTCTAGGAGTTACTAATGTAATCAAAATCAAATTTACACCTGCAACCACCAGCTACTTGTTGGGTTGAAGTGTCACAGTATGCCGTCAGTTTTGAAGGGTGGCAAATCGGGTGATTACTCAGTTGCAACTTTGTGCATAGACGCTAATCACATGACTTTGGCTCATAGCACAGTAATTGTTTGCTCCGAAATACTTTTGACGATGCAGAGATTACTTTTTGGCGCTTATGTGCCTAAATGGTCAAAGAAAGATATGACTCGAGGATGTTTTAAGTCAATAACAAAGTATTATTAAAGTAATAGTCTTGGAAAATATCTGGGACAGGCTCATTTATTTTTTCCTCTTGGCTCTCTCCACTTTCTAATTACTTTCCAAAATAAAGTTTCAAGTAGTACAATTCTTATGTAATGCACCTTGCCTGAAATGATTCATATTTCATATTGAGTTGCATAAGATTCCTAGACGGCCTGCATCACAAATGACTTTATTCTGTGAAATCCTCACATTCTGACGTTGTGTTGTTAGACAGGAGCAAACTGTTACTACCAGTAGTAATGAAAGCTTACTTTCTTGAGGATTGTCCATCCTTCATGTTGTTTTTCTTTGTTTCCTGCTTTTAATCACCCGTTTGCTAATAAGGCAAGCAATAGAGTAGTGATGTCAGAATTTTTTAAGTCTGGACTATCAATGCTGTTTATTTGCCGTAGGGGGAAGTGAAGCAACTGTACAGTATAAGCCCATGACTAACCACTGCAAGCAAGGTCGCAGGGAAATCATATGACTGGCATTGTCGTAAATCAGGACATTTTCTATTTGATTAAGTGGAAGCATTGGATAACAAGTGCTCTATAACTTAAGACGTCGACGCAACAGTCCGACGTCGGCAGTATGTATATCAGTATGCACCATCTGCTTGGTTTAGAACGCACCGTCATAATGTCTATTGTTGTCGGGTCTCCAGTTGGGCTTTCGTGACAAATCAACACTGATTGGCCGCTAGCCAGCAAATCAATGCAAAGTATAGACAGTTAATCTTAGTATGAATATTAATTCTTCAAAATGCATGCCACTGTGGTTGCCGCAACCCAAACAGTATTATTTGATTTTTATAATCTTATTTAGAAGCAGCATATTTCACAAATTGTATCTGTTTGCTGTTTCGTCATATTTTTGGATGACAAGTTTGGCATCAGTATGTTACTAAAGCAGAAACATTTTGAAGTTGTATTTTGTATGCTATTTGTATTTGTGTTACATTTTAGTTTCCTTTACAAGAAAACATGGCTTGGATTATACTGTTTAGTAGCTTAGTTGAACACGACACAACCCTTGTCAGGAAAAAATGACGGATTTGATTTTGGAGAATATGTATGGAGAATGTGTTCTTGTTCTGCCGGGTGGCTTCAGTTGACGTCTCCCATCCAAAACACAGACTTCGCTCAGTAACATTTTTCCGCTACAAATGTCTCCAGCACAGAAAAACAAGACAAGAACATGTGAAACCCATGAAAGATAACTTCAAAATCAAAGTCAGGAGTTCTTTATTTATGCCCAGAGCAAATTACAGTTTCTTGGTACAGTCGTTCCCAAGCCAAAACAAAGAGGCCAGAATTATTGCTGCATATTGGGTCTATGAATACAGTAATGTGAAAATGTCTTAGTCCCTCCTTCCTGATTTATTTTGAATGTTTATCACAATTAAATGTTTGCCATTATCAAATAAATCAAATTAGTAGACATTGCCCACGCAGAATACGTACTCTAATCTTTTGAGTTTCCTCCGCCACGTTGGTAGTTCTTCCGCAAGCAACTGACTAAGGGATGACAACACCAGTGCAAATTGCAACTTCGCAAGAACACATCATTCCATAGTAGATTGAGTGAAAAATGAAACAGATTTTTAATTTTTTTTTATGTACAGCCGCTGGAAGCAGGAACTGGCTACTGCCACTGTTGGTATGGAGGGGTAGTAGTTCAAATGAAGAATTATGGGGTATTGGGGGTATATTTATTTAAAATAAATTCCTGGCCACTTTATATGGAACATTCCATACTTTTTGTAAAATGAGTCCATCAAAAATGGTGAAAAAAAAACAAACAGAAAAACTTTTCACCATTCCTCCTGTGGATGTCTTGAACATGGGCAGAGTCACTAATTAGCAGATAAAAAAATATATATTTCATAACTCATGTCAAATCATAAATCAAGGCCCTCCGACAATTGAGATTTGGCAAAAAGTAATTCACTGAAATTAGAAGCCAACCATGCATTTTAGAATTACTCCGAATATCCATTTTTTTTCCCTAATCTTGATCATTTGAAACTATTGTAAAGCCTGCATGTTACAAAATATAATTTCAAATAAAATTGCTGTGCCATGTATGTGCAGTTTGTTGGAGCAGGACTCGGGATTATGCTGAAGTATGTTGCTGAAAGGATAAAGTGTGTCTTCCCCTGGGGGGGGTTTAATTTGTTTGGTGCTGTAGTAAATTTAGGGAGTCATCTCACCGGCTATATTGCCTGTGTGACGTCCCAAAGCTGCCTAGTTCCCATTTTGGGGAATTTTAATTTTAGACCATGTGGACTTTTATACTGTGGTATAATGTATTTTGCTTGCAAGGCACCACAGTAGTGCTTTGGGGCTGAATAGTAACTTGCATTTGTGAGAGGAGCCTGCCATTAAGGAACACTTGGTTGTAGAAGGGATTATGCATATTTATCCACAGAGTTTCACATTTCCCATCACAGTGACAGCTAAAAAAAAACGTTTCAGTATGCATGTGGCTATATTTAGTTTCTGTTTTGTCTGGGGAAGATGATAGACTTGGCTGCTATCAAAATGACTCACGATTGGCTTTTGATTTTTTGCGTTTGTTTACTCATTTGTAACACACGACTTGGAATTTGATACATATTGTTATTTTGGATTTGCCTTTTTATGGTTAAATACATGTTTTCCTTATTTCTAAGAGAACGCAATACAAATTATACCACAATTGTATGTGCTAAATGTAAGGGCTTTACTGGTTGGGAAAAGGAAGTGGATTATTCTTCTGTCTGCTCGAGATTCATAGCTAGTAAATCGTGACACTGCCTGCTCTCCAAAACGGTGTTCACCTTTTTCGGTTTGAGCTAATTTCCAACCCTAGTACAGTATGGACAGTGAATGCCTAACAGTGCCTGAGTTATTAATCTCAAGAGTGCTGCATTTTCTTGAAAAAGATACAGGTAGGGGTGTGTTCCGGTGCATTGGGTTAATTTTTTTAAAATTATAATTATTAATTAGTAATACTGTCCCAGTGAGGATAAAAGCTACTGAAAATGGGCGGATGAGTTAGAGTTAGAGGTTAGGGTTACGGATATTAATCTAGATCATGTTAATGATTGCTCACAATAATTATCAACAAGAATTTCAAAAGATCCGAAACATTATCAATATGCTTTATAATTTATTTCTGTGAATCTCTGTAAGTGCAATTTTCTAACATCGCTCCTGGGAAATCACAATGTCTCACTGGTGAGTTACTTTTAGAACAGGACCACAGGCTACTCATTTTGGTCCTTGGGAACTACTTGGTGCCTTTGTGCGCAATGTTGGTGACCCTTGCTGTACTTGGTGTAGATTTCTTTAAAACGGCAAGGAAAGCTCAGCTTCCTCCTTTCTCACTCCAAAGAAAATGTGTACATTGACTAAATATATGCTACAATACCATCATCTTTTGTTCAGAAAGATCTACATATCACAGGTAACTGATCCGACTTCCTTCTCATTCACCCCGCTGTGCCATGACACTTTATTCACAAATGTTTTTTATTCTGTTCTTCTCAATTGTTCCAGAGACTTTACCAGTCCCCAGGGACTTTGTCTTAGTTAAACCACAAACATTTTGTTTGGCAACTCTCTTCTGTCACTCTGCTTCTTTGTCCAAAGAGCAGCGGCAGCGGTGGAGCTTCTCCGCCTTGTCACAATCGGAGGGTAGAATTTACTCACTTACTTCCTCATAAATAAATAAATAAGCACATTTATGATTTAGGCCAGGCAAAAATTAGCTTCCCGACTTTGAATGACCAGCAGATGACACTGTATGTACCTATTGTATAGCTTTCAAAGAACCACCTCTAAATTATCCTTCTAAATATTTTCTTTCCGGTTTTTATTTTGCTCAACAGCTTTGATATCTTTACTCCTATGACATGTGATGTCTAGTTTGTAGAGCAGTTCACAAAGCACAGCATCCAGTGGGAAGGATCCAAAGATGAAAACTAAGGTTATTGAGAATTCAGGATGTGAGAAGTTTACAAGAAGAACACACACAAATCACACACTTTATAATCGATAGTGTGACATTTAAAAGTTATTAGTGTGAGTGTGGGTTATATATTAATTCATATTTGTGTGTGCCAGCAATGTGAGTTCTGCAGGTGAGGAGGCCCGCAGGAGAATGAGGGAATGTGAGGGTCTGACAGATGCTTTACTGTACGTCATCCAGACTGCACTGGGGAGCAGTGAAATTGACAGCAAGGTAGCACACTACACACACTCGCACTACACAAAGATAGACACGTACACACACAACACACAAGTGGATATAAATTTCCCCAAAAGTCTTAGAAGAAATATACAGGCAATGCAAATACGCAAAAACAGAGATTTACAAGGCAAAACCCACTACTATAAAGTTTGATTAAATTTGTTTTCAACTGATGCCATTTAATCTATCTGGTTTTGTCTGGGTGTATTTCTATTCAATCTGCCAGTACATATGTACATGCTACTCTCTATGCCATTATAAGATTTCAATATAGAACTAGAATGTCATTCAATAGACAGGGCGACCTCCACCAAGGTTGATCTTTTAAAATATTTTCTCTGTATGACCTCTGCGTTCAAACAGAGGTGTGTAGACTTTTTATATTTTCTGTATGTATATACTTTACGAATTTCTCATGTCTGCTCGCATAATTTCTGGGCTGTATGCAGTATATGCTGTGGTAAGGCTTGTGTTTGTGTAAGCAAATATGCGTCTTTCTCAATTTTCTCAGCTTTTCAGCCTAATATTACCTGCTTGCCAAGTGCTTTATCGCTATTCCTCCTTTCTTTCAATAATGACTTTTCTCTTCTCTTCCTCTACTCGTCTTTGTCAGACTGTTGAGAACTGTGTGTGCATCCTGAGGAACTTGTCATACCGTCTGGCTGCGGAGACATCTCACAACCAACAAGGGGGGTCTGAGGAGCTTGATGGTCTCTTATGTGACACTGGTGGGAAGGATGCAGAAAGTTCAGGATGCTGGGGCAAAAAGAAAAAGAAAAAGAAGGGACATGACCAGGTCAGAAACAAAATTTTGTATTATTATATATCATGAATCGGGCATTTTGCTGGCCAAAAAAGATTGTTGATCATTATCGTACCATTTTCACATGAATACAGAACTGCCAGTTGTGTAGATTACTGTTAACTTGTGTGTCCAGTACTATAATTGACTTATTGCAATTATTGGTTTAGTCATAAAGGTATGCCTATTAATTTACCTAACCTCAAGAAGGTTATTGTATTAACTATTCGTTACTGTTCACTGTCCTGGTCATTTGCATCATTGAATATTTGTAATAAATGTTGACTAATGTATTGCTTTTGAATATTCTACTACTATTAGATTGTTTCGGTAAAAAGATTGGGGTATTTTAGCATACTTAAAAATCTAAATGATATGTGTATCTATGTATTATGCTAGGGGTTAACAAAAAAAACAATATGAATTGGAAACATTTTATAAATAATGAATTAATTTGTTTAATTTTCAAGATCTAAGTACATTGAATCAAACCAAATCAAATCATTGCACAAAATATATAATATATGTATAGAATCTTCTTTTATTGGCGAGACATATCTTTGAATATAATGCCCCATTTATAGTACGGACAAGTTCATTCATATTTATTTAAAATGACAACGAGAAATTAATTGCATCATAACCTCTTGAACTGAGATATACAAGGTAAATTATATGCCTTGTATGTAATTATATTATATAAAAATTTAATTCGATATAGAGACATATCGAATTAAATCGTAATACCACTGAATCGAACCAAATTGAATCATATTGCTCCCCATATGTCGAAACACGCATCGAATCTTTTATTGGTGGAGTACACTTTGTGAAACAAGTCAATTTTGACACCATAAATGGTAGCTCTGCCTGACAGCAGGCATCATGGGGTGCCGTTGACCACAGGAAACATCACACAGGAGTGTGGAATTAGCATCAGCAAATGTGACGGCCATACAGTACACTTTTGTGTCAAAGTCAACGGCCTGCTTGGCAGCGTAATCAAGACGGCAAAACGGCCCCTGCTAGTGACCGGGAGAGGCAGTCAGTAATGTAGTTCACCTTGCTAGCAGCATGCTGGATGTCTGTAGTGAACACAGATATGGCGGCAAACTGACAATGCTGTATATCTGACTATGGCTCAGAGCAATTGGCCATGGCAAATGTCAGCAGCTTGTGCTCCACGACCCAAGTGACCTGGCAGACCTCCAAGTGGAGGAGGAAATGTTGGATGGTGGGGAACAGGCCAAGGAACTATCTGTCAAAGGTGCTGTTCTTCCACATGTTGTCACAGAGCTGCCTGCTGATGAAGGAAGTGGTTGCCAGGCCCCACCCACAAACTGCTCACACACTGTTGTGTCTGTTGTGAGGGCGACCGGGACAGAGGTAGACGATGTGCCACTAGAGCTGCATTGGCCAGCGCAGCCTTGGCAGAGTTGAAAGCATGGTCCATCCCCGGGGACCAGTCCTTGTCATCCTTAGTTCCTTTTCCCCGCAGGACCTCATACATCTGCGTGGGGAATTAACCGTTTATACAAGTTCACCATGGTCGAAAACTCTTGCAGGGATTCACCATGGAGGGGTGTGAAAAACTGGCAACAGCGTCCAACCTGATGGGAAGTGGTACAGCTCCCCGTGGCATGACACGGTGCCCAAGGATGGTATTTGCTGACAAATTGGCACTTGGCCGGTTTGATGATGAGGCATTGCTCGCTGAGTCACTCGCAGGCGGAGGTGCGTCAGCTGATCCTCCGCAACTCTGACACAGCACAGAGTCTATAAGGCGGTGAGACTTCTGCGCTTCCCCCATGAGGTCGAAAGGCGCCGCAAGAATTCAAAAAGCCGACGAGTGTGACGACAGCTGTCTTAGGCACATCCTTTTGGATGTAGCGATACCTGATGGTAGCCGTGCAACAGTCATGGTGTCCACTGGTTGTACCAGCAGAATGCTGCGCTGATCGCCAGAGTCTATCAGGATATATCGGCCAGATATAGAGTTTGTAATAACAGCTTGCAGACCCAGCACCCATAGCTGCAAAAGACTTGTGTTCTGGCCCCTTGAAATTGGAGAGTTTGCAAGCCCACTTGGCCTTAGCACCAAAGCTGCCATGCTGGTAGCCGGCCGTCACGCTGCTGCAGTGCATTATGTGTCTTCCAGGGGTGGCGGCAGGGCCCAGGTGTTCTGCTTGGGAATCAGCGCATGAACAAACTGTGATTGGCTAGGAAAACCTTGCATTGATTGAAGTTTTTGGAGCAGTAGTGGGTAGAAATGGCAATTGCGGCGCTCACCAGCACTGGAAGCTGCCATAGGAAGATGTGAGTGAATAGGAATGAGGGATCACCAGTTTGGAGTTCAAAGAGTCTCAAAGGGAATGACTGCAATGCATCAAACGTGCACCATTACTGCTCACATCGGGGTTACAAGTTGTGGAGATGCAGAAAATGACAAGACAAGGAGACAAAGGCAAGTTATGTCTTCTTTACTCTCCACATAAAACTGATTGTTGACAGAGTAAGCAGCAATCTAGTCGTCTTTAGACATTGCAAGTCAATCATCCTTTTGAACCAGGACCCTCCTTTAAAGGTACAGGCTCGTGGTGAATATCTGCCCTTTGTGGGTCACCGCAGTGCCTCAGGACACCCCAAAACTGGCATGTTTGTGCAACCATTAACATTGCATCATCAGAGTGAGCAAGCCATTTTTCAACACTTTGGATTGGTCAGTAATCTGTAAAAATAACTGACCAATAGTGTAGACATGAATCCTATTGTATTATAGCGAATATTGATTGTGACATCGGCCGGACGCCAACAAGCAAACAGCGACAAACAGCGTCTTCTCAAAGAATACTCCCAAAAATTGAAGGATCCCCCACACCTATCTACGAACCCATATAGATATTTTCAACCAACCCACTGCTTGACGCGCATCGAGACGCCCCATCTGGAAGAACCCCCAACAGCTTGGAAGAAGTACAATAATCACCATCCAAAGGGGTCCCCTAATGACATCTGGTGACAGACCCTACTTAACAGGTCCCTGGTACAGAGCTTTCAAGAACCATGAGTAAATTCAGGAATGGTCATAGTCATTGCTTGACCAATGAGCGGCCTACACCGTGCTTGTGGAGAGGAGCAGACAAAGGAAGACAACACTGAAGTGTGCCATGGCCAAAGTCTGACAGAAAGATTAGCCATTACCCACTCACCAAACCAGAAGCCAACGGCTTTGCTTTGCATCCACTAAATTAATATATCAAGTAAACCAAGAGAAGCTCAGAATATGAGTCTTTGACACATCAAAACAACATCTTATCTTTTATTGCTCTGTTAATATCAGTTTGTGTCTACCTTTCTTTATTAATAAAAATGTTCATTTTAGTAGATTTGTATCTGTTATCTAATCTATAATCCAAGACGCAGCATCAGCCCCATTTTGTGCAAAATTAAGCTATTTAAATTGATGCTCCATCTTCTTGTCAAGCTTATAATAAGCAATCAGAGGCACATTCTGGGTGAGTGGCAGACATCTTTTACATTTGGTGAAGATAGGGAATGGAGAGCCCAACATACCCGGTGTATGAATAACTAATTAGTCAGAATTTTTTGCTCTTTTCTTTTCAAGCAAAGACAGAGCAAGATTTTGAAACGGTAATACTGAGGCAGGCATTTTGCCTTCCATTTGTCAAGGAAAGTCTCAACCTTTTTTTTTCCGTAACTAGAGTGTTTAGTGATATCACAAGTAACCCTGTGTTCACATTTAAAAGGATAAATAAAAACTCCTTGCTTTAAGATCATACATCATCTATCTGTGTGTCGCCACTTCAGTGCAGCTGTAGCCAATTAACATGAAGGAGCAAATAGAGCCCTTATTGGAGCGGCCCTAAACTAATAACTGTGGGCAATTACAAAAAAAAAGAGGACAGTAGAAAAGTAGCTTGGATGAAATACATGGGAGGAAGTTCAGGAGATTACCATCCATAAATGTTCAAAATCACTTGTCTAGTTCCGATTCACATCATGTTCACTCTCGGCATCATCAAAAATAATAATATCGCACCCCCCACCCCCCCAAAAAAAAATCCGGTAATCAAAATCTAGTCAGATTACCTTTAAACCACTCGCCCTAAATCTTCACCTGAAGTGGTATCATTTCAATGTTTGGCTACAGTGTGTTGCTGCTGCTCCAGAGACTATGATACTGATTTGATGTTAATAATTAGCCTTTCTCACTGTCTGTTTAAATCTTGCAATAGTTTCCCATCCATACCGATGATTCAATGCTATTGTCTTGTCTTTTGTCCTGGGTTGACAGATCCGATGAGGAATCAGCCAATCTGACCACTGAAGTGCCATCATTGACTTGCCTTACCTGTGTCATTTTTTTCACAGTGGGACGGTGTCGGTCCATTTCCAGACCTGGCGGAGCCCCCAAAAGGCATTCAGATGTTATGGCATCCCAGTATTGTCAAGCCCTACCTTACCCTTCTGTCTGAATGCTCCAACCCAGACACCCTGGAGGGAGCAGCTGGTGCTCTGCAAAACCTTGCTGCTGGGAGTTGGAAGGTATAACCTCAAAATAATGTGTGTATTGAACTCCACAGAGAGCCAGAAAGATCACTTGTATAAGCCACCAGTGCTCTGGGGAGAATACCACTCTATTATATATGTACTATAGCAAGATGTTCTGTCTCTGCAAAACACTCACAAGTGTGTAACCATCCATTTTTAAGTAAAATTATATCCATATATCCTTGAGTGTCACAATGGGAGTAGAAGATTTTCTCAGTGAAATAGGATGACAGACTGTGTGCAAATTGTGTAAAACAGGGGTGTCAAACTCCCTTTTTTTGTGGGCCACACTGTAGTAATGGTTTCCCTCCGAGGTCCAATACAATATTTGTATTTGGACTTGCGTTCTTAGAAGTTGAAATGTGTAACTAGAAATGTCAAAATTAGAGAAACGGGTCATTTTATTGTAGTCTCCTTACTTCTTCTCAGATGTGTAAAATTTTCTTTTGAAGTTAATATAACGCAACAAAATAATGGGCAAGTTTTCAAATCGGAAGTCAAGGAATGTGTTCAATTATTGTTTAATTTGTTTAAAACAATAGTGGGGTGTTGCTAACACAAATACACAATTTCTCAACGTGATTAAAAGTGAAGACAATTTATATTTTCGGTACATGTTTTAGCAAGAATTGGAAGTAGATGTATAGCAGTCCGCATAAGATCATGTGACAAACCAGATCTGGCCCCCAGGCCTTGACTTTTGTGCCTGTGGCATGAGAAATAAGATCATTATTCATAGCTGCGATTGTGACTCTTTAATAAACCTAGCCTTTACATTTTTGGACAAATTTAATGTGAGAGGATTTAAACTCCTAAAGCCGCACTTGCTTGGAATGCAGAAATGTATAAATGTGGAGTAGCAGTGATATACACTCACCTCACTGTGCTGTTCTGTTATGTGGAAGACGTTTTGCCTCTCATTTGAGCAGGCTTCATCAGTTCAACACTTGCCTGAGTTGGCATAGAAAAAAATATTTCTGCTCCAAGTTGGATGCATGCCCCAACCACACGTGGTTTTCTGATGCTTTGCGGAGAGGCCTCTCTCCATCAACATGAGTCATTAGGTGCACACTTCTTTATTAACGTTTTTGTTATATTTTGGAGAGAAAATTAGTGAGTCTATTTGGAAAGGATGAAAGAATGGTACGCTTCCTCCTCTGTTTCGATACTTGCATCTTCATGTAGTTGGCCTCCCTAACTCCTCTTTGAAAGCATGTCTTCTCTGTCAAGAATATGTCCATTTCTTTCTTCAAAAGTGCTGCTTCTCTTTGAAGTGCAGGTCGACAGCTGAGTCTTGACCTGTGGAGGTCTAGTTGCAATCGATTCGTTGCCCTAAAAATGAAATGAATCAGAACATTCAAAAGTATATTCCAATGAAATGAATTTGTTATTACCGTACTTAGTCATTTCAGTAGTTGATTGGCAATTGGTTATTTTGTAATGGCAGACGTAACAATTCGTAAAAAGAAGAACAGTAGTATTCAGTACAAGAAATGTTAAATACATTTTGCCATCAATTTCAAAGCACACTCAGACTTTGTGCATGTCGTCAACAACCATTAGCCTAATGAAAAAAGTAATTTCCATGGCAACTGAATATTCTAATTCACTGAGCAAGGCCAACAACGTTCAGTCAGTGTACAGACTGTGCTCAGCAAATAATTAACCAGCATTGAAGCATTATTGTGTTGCAGTGATCTTTGGCAGCATTTGCAATACTATTTAGAAAACAACAAATTTACTGATGAATTGTGTCACAGACAGTAATCTACTTTATTATATACTGAATTAAACCAAATGCATGTCCTTTGACCATCTTTCTCTTTTTATGTCCACGTCCAGTGGTCAGTCTATATCCGGGCTGCAGTGCGTAAAGAAAAGGGCCTTCCTATCCTCGTAGAGTTACTGAGGATAGACAATGACAGAGTCGTCTGTGCCATTGCCACTGCCTTGAGGAACATGGCACTGGACATCAGAAACAAGGAACTAATTGGTAAGTAACTGACCAAAATGAGTATATAAAATGAGTATATATATATATATATATATATATATATATATATATATATATATATATATATATATATATATATATATATATATTTATTAATTCTTTTTTTTTGTCAGCAACAGTGTTACCTTCAACAAGGTTCATTGATTTGGTTAAAAGGATTGATTTCTTCTGAGTGTCAGCTTCTGGGAGTTTTTACGATGGATTTCATTGAGGACTACTACTAACCTTTTTAGGCATACAAATAATAAGATCCATGATGGCTTTGGTAAAAACTAAACAAAAAGGCCTCATAAGAGATGCATAAAACGTTATATTTTCGTGAGCAGGGTTCGCCCACTGGCCAGTTGACCAGCGTGTGCGTGACGTCACTGGCCCAACGGTGTCGTCTTCAGGCTGAAGATAGCGATGACAATCTGTCGTTACGTATTGGTCGCTCCGCTTTTATTGTTTAAATAAAGGAGAAACGAAATAAATGAGAAGAAAAAACACAATGAACACACTTCACAGCCAGAAAGTCAGAGATGTGACTCGATCATGTCATATCCGCCTCTATCATTTTTCTCTGTCGCTTTGCCCCATTCTGGGAGATTTTCAAAGCGTAATGCTGAATCCATGATAATGTGTATCAAATCGAGAAACTGTTCATTGCGGCATGGATAATTTATTACTTAATACAATATATTAAAATTTGTTAAAAACGTGTCCCATACACTTTGGTGTTTAATAATACCAAGGAATTGTAACTAGTCTAGTTTCTTGAATAGACTTGCGGAATATAAAATTTTGGTGTCATTGAACTTGTGTATGTTGTCCAAATACATAAAGTCTGAGCCGAAAGTCATTTGCAGCCTGGGGAACATGGAAAGTGCTCGCAGCCCACAACCTTTGACTGAAGCAGACTTGCTAGCCACGTGGGCACCATTCCATCAAACACACCCACCGATAATATATCTCAATGGGTTTGTTTGCTAGCCACGTGGGCACCATTCCATCAAACACACCCACCGATAATATATCTCAATGGGTTTGTTTTTCTTCTCCGATCTCAGTTTTCTCTGTTTCTTTTCTGAAGGGATCATTCCAATTCATAAAGAGCACTTCAACAGAATTAACTACTCATTCAGGAATGACCAAAGTTTGCTCACAATCATTTAGTCCTAGTTCCATTTATTGTGGCGTTTTCCCCCACTGTGACAACAGGTAAATATGCCATGAGGGACCTGGTGCATCGATTACCTGGTGGCAGTACCAACAACAACAGCAGTAGTGGTGGAGGAAGTGGCACTGGTGGTTCCAACAGTTGTGCTCTGGTAGGGAAGACCATGTCGGACGACACTATCACAGCTATCTGCTGTGCCCTGCATGAAGTCATCACCAAAAACATGGAGAACACCAAGGCCCTGAGGGACGCCGGGGGCATAGAGAAGCTCATTGGAGTCGCCCGAAGCAAAGGAGACAAGTAAGTGGAATCTTATTTATAAGACTCAGAGCAAATTGAAATGCGTTTGTTATTTTAATAGAGGGAGAAGTGACAACAGCTTCTTATTTAAAATGACCCATTATATTTATATTGGATGCATTCTATATGACTGAGTGCAGGGTACAACTTCTCAGCCAATTGTGGGAATACTGACATGGTATAATTTCAGGACTATGCATTTGTACATTATTGGGAAAAAAATCATATTTCCAAGTCGATTAGTGGCACTAAATCTTGAATAGTTGGTTTTGCATATTAAATGATATATATTACATACATATTTTTAAAAATAGCTTGCAAAGACAATATAAAAGAAATGATCACCTACAAAAGGCCCTGTGCAGAACTATTGAACAACAAGTGCATATGCATTTAGCAAGTGCACTTTTCCGAAAAAAACACGTCATAGTCCAACAAATGGAAAAATGCAATTTTATCGAAATGTTAAATGGTAATTGCAGTGCACATATATGGCGCTTTATCTTCATCATACGTTTAAGAAGCCATATTCATCGCACTCAAACATATTGGAGTGTAGCCTAGACCAATGTGTTGACGTAACGTGTCAACCCATGGAAATGTTTTTCTTTTTAGTATAAATTGAATTTACTTTATCTCTTCGACTCGAATCTGAATTCTGATTCGTCGTTTGTTTTCAAAGGCCAATTTATAACTCAATGGATTCACAGAGTCGTGTCATGATAATTTTCAAAATGAAAGAAAAGAGACTCATTGTCCCTCGTTGCAATCGGCAGTGCGTAAAATCAAATCATCCAGGCAGACTGGCTTTATTCTCTCTTCCTTTTCTCCTCTGCTGAATTCCCAGACATAGTCCCAAAGTGGTGAAAGCGGCATCTCAAGTGCTGAACAGCATGTGGCAATACAGAGACCTGCGCAGCCTTTACAAAAAGGTACATCCAGTAGTGCAATTTGTTGATTTCTCTCTGGTCGCATAAAAACGACTGAAAATGTGGCCATTAATCGCTAATTGTTCTTACCTTTTCCTTTTCTCACCCTTCTCTCTAGGATGGCTATTCCCAGTACCACTTTATCGGTTCTTCTTCCACAATAGAAAGGGACAGGCAGCGGCCTTATTCTTCCTCTCGTACGCCATCCATCTCTCCGGTACGGACCTCACCAAACAATCGATCAGGTGAGTGTGTATCCTTTTTGTCTTCCTAGCATGTGCTCCGGTCCAAATATCTCATCATGTTTATTTTTTTGTTTTTTTTTAAGTTCACTCAGTTGTAACTTAAGAACTCTTACTTTGCATAGTAGATTTGATTTTTTTTAGAGAGATTATATCCACATATAGGGCTCTATATTCATATTATCTAGTAAAAGCTCAGTCTAAGAGCTGTGTGCCTACACCTCAATTAAATCCATCAAAATTGACTACTACTTGATAAATTGCACCTGGTTCTTAAAGTTTTGTCGACTTTCAGCTCCCAAATTATCAGGTGCGGCAGGGGCGAGTAAAAGAAAATGCTCTCGGTCTGCCAGAACACCCAGCATGATGCCGTGCCTTCTGCCAAATTGCCAAACACACTAATCAAGATGCGCCAGTTTTAATGCCTGAGTGCTGTCTACAAATAGAGAGGGGGCATAGACTCTGCCTTAGAATTGCTAAAATATTACGTTAAGCACCTAAGGGGCTTATTGTATCAAAATCGGACTGCTGAACATTTCAGTTACTCTCTTTGT
Organism: Idiotropiscis lumnitzeri; assembly: GCF_059441095.1. Taxonomy (NCBI): domain Eukaryota; kingdom Metazoa; phylum Chordata; class Actinopteri; order Syngnathiformes; family Syngnathidae; genus Idiotropiscis; species Idiotropiscis lumnitzeri. The sequence goes on along the minus strand of NC_142402.1, from coordinate 6,194,857 downwards.
ATTTAAGCCTTATTTTTACCATTGTTTTTTTTTTTATCTCCAAGGAAACATATTTAGTAAGTTTGTGTTGAAATTAAGTAGTACGCACTACACAGCCAATGAGTGTTGAAAAATAACTAATTCAGGAATTCAGGAGAAATGTCTAATAACATTATATATGTGTTTTAATCAATGCAAAAAGCTTGCAAATGTAGCTGAAGCAAAACAAGTAAAAATAATAATGTATAAATAAAAAAAATGGTATTTGATACATTTTTCCAAGTTATCAGTCAGCGCACTCAAGAAGATACTGACTCAATTCAAAGTTCCCAGATGGGAACTGAAAGCATTAACTTGGCCGATGACTACCCTGTCATCACCTCCTCCACTTAGCAGATGTTCTACTGTGGCTTCTGTGGGTTCTCTCCGCATGCTCCGGCCTCCTCTCGCAAGCCGCAGCGTCTCGGTTGCATGCAGGTGTGAATGTGAGTGTAATGGTTGTGTTTCTCTATATGGGAAACTTCTGATTACCGCTGACAAATGTCAGAAGAGAGCCTCCAGAAAAATGGATAGCTTGTTGGATATTGAGAGAATGAAGTGCTCAGAGACAGAGGGGAAAAAAATAACAAATAATACAAAGGTGAAAATATATTATAAAAGAAAAATACAGGAGGCTAAAGGACTTAAGCGTTACCTAAAATCACACTGTGGGTGATTGTGAGAGAAAATAATACTGACAGTAAGTGTTCCTACAAAGGTAAATTACTGTTTGTGTTATTAAGAACCTTAATTACTCTGTGCTTTACCCTAAAAAAGCAACCACTTGTGCAATGATGAAGGTTTAAGATGTTCCTTGTACGTCACAGCAAGTGCGCCAGCGTCACCGAGGGATATGATGGCGTTAAAGGAGAGGAAGAACGACTACGAGATGACCGGCAACGCAACCTACCGTGGGAACAAGGGTGAACATACATCCCGCAAGGATGCCACCATGGGTAGGCAAAATCATGTCCTGACAATATATGCTAATACATTTTAAATTTCGGACTCAATTGCAATGTCAGGGATTCTGGTCCCTGGAAAAAAAAAATCTCATAATGGCACCTCCCTGTCAATGCTGTAATACTATTTCTTAATGCCCACTGTCAGTCGTGGATGCATGAGCACTTCAATGAAAGAACTACTCTGTGTTATTGTTTTTTTTTTTTAGTTGTCACACAATACGCAACCATTATGGCTGCCTTCCCATCTGTGACAACTATGTTTTTGTGTTGCTTTAGTTTTTGTTTTGTTGGTCCAATGATAAAATACCACTGTCAATGCCAATACTGCATGAACCAGGATTAAACTTGTGATACAAAACACAAGTGCATAAGTCTTCAATTATGCTTCAGCTACAGGATACTTTTGTATTTGGATATCTTACTGAAATCTCAACTGCGATTTGCTGGCAATCAGTTCAGGGTGTCCCCGCCGACTACCCCAAGACAGCTGGGATAGGCTCCAGCACGCCCGCGACTTTTGTGAAGAGAAGCGACTTGGATAATGGACAGATACTGAAATTTCCTATTGGATAATCGGATATTTGGATAAAAAAAAAAAAAATAATTCATCTATTTATTTATTTATGTGCTTGGTTAAGGATACAGAAAACAAAAAACACATTTCCTCTTAATTAAAAAAAGACATCTGGTTTTCGTTTTTAGATAATCAACATTGTATACTTAAATGTAAACTAAAACAACATTATTTTCCTCTCTAGGGGCATTAGGGAGAATTTAGATAATTTTGTCGAAGTGATGTCAGAACCAAAATAGCGATTTTGCCAGCCTAAACAGCACATTTGAGTAAGCCTGCCTGGATTTTTAAAATGTGCTGGAACAGCATTTATGTCAGGCTGTCAGGATCAAAATGTCTGGAGTCATTTATGTCCACTGTCTTACAAGAGTAATTTAATGACTTCGCCAACCTAAATGGAGGTGCTAGCGGTAGCGTGTGCTAGCGCTGGAGTTGTCGCTAAACACTGGCAAAAGGCACCATACAGATACATTGTCAGCATAATTATTTATTTTAGCTCCATTAATCAGCGATTGGACGTTATTCCAGGACGTCATAGTGTTGTTGAAGTCTGTAGCAAATGATCCCAAGTCAAGTCAGCCATTATGTCGCAACACGCTGCCATGAACAACTTCAAAATCAAAGCGTAATTGAACGATTCACTTACGAGATGATTTTAATCTGTTTCTCCATAGTTCAACTCTCCAGTGGTTCTTCAACTCTTCACAGAGGAGCATATGTGTCACCGACTGATGACCTCAAGTATAATCAGGTACAAATGCCTTTTGATGTTAGCACTACTTGCCAAAAAACAGATTATTTATCAATGTTTAGCATTGACCCCAACAAACATCCACATCCTTGGAAATCTTTACAGTCATCCTGTCAAAAAGTCATAGGCCATCAATTGTTGTTTTAACAATGCATAGGAACCATACAACCAAAGTTTCACTCAATAGAGCACAGACCAGCAAGCGTTAATTCTTGTGATTCAATTCTTGCATGCGGAAAGTTTACCTAAACATTTTGTCATTCACGCCACCCACTGAATTATGCTCATATGAATATTCAGTATGAGGCCAGACTCAACAATTTAATTCATCCTCTGTGACCAGTTCTGTAATTTCATTGGTCTGGAGTGATAAGATCTGTAATTCCACTCGCAGCTTGAAGCTCATCAGTAAAAAATCATAAATAAACAGCAGCACATTTATAGCCGCAGTTTAAAGCAGTCTGGAAAGTACGTTACAACATTCTATTGCGTTATACAATAATATTCATTGATATTTATAAATACAATTGTACATGTGGCCAGAAAGCAAAGCGTGAAGAGTCTCTGTTGTGAAAAGCAAGGGTGCAGTCAGTGAATGGGACAACATAATTATTTCTACTCCCCAGGGTGCATGAGGCTGTTGTGCTTTCTACTGTTCTTCCTTTTAAGAAATTGCTATTTTCTTCAATCTACAGGTCTCATCTCAAGGATTGCCTTCAGAGCCCTACCCGCCTTTCCAAAATCCTCCCCCTAATGACAGCAGCAACTATGAGGACCAGGCCTTTTACGAGAACCAGGTTCATGCCGGGGGGCGCCCTCCTCAGGGTGAACTCAACATGCACTTGCAGGGCCTGAAGTCCACCGGAAACTATGTCGACTTCTACTCAGCCTCTCGGCCCTACAGTGAGCTTAACTACGAGACAAGTCACTATCCGGCCTCTCCGGATTCCTGGGTCTGAAGGCAAGGGAGGTGAGGGAGGCGCAGACGGGAAGAGGAGTCTGAAACATGAGGAAGTAGGAAAGACACCCACCTCCCTGTTATTTAGTTCCTAAGTAGCATCATAGGTAGCAGGACATCCAAGTGCAAGACAGGGACAGAGAGAGGATTTAAACTGAACGGACAATGAACTCCTTCCACAGACTTAAAGAGGAGCACGATCGAGAGGAGGCAACGAAAGATCTGAGGGCGGCAGAAAAGAGGCCTTGCATGTGCATGCACACCACCAACAACTGACAGACATTTTCTTTCTGTATTTAGTTTGTGACCAAACTGCCAGAAAGCCTGGCAGATTGAAAGCGAATGACGTGCTGCGCTTGGAGGCCGTTGGATAAAGAACGCGAGTGGGGAAGATGTGAATATTGAGTCACAAGTCAATCGAGTGACACAAAAAAGTGGGAAATATATTGAGGTGAAGGCGAATGAGCAAAGAATGGAAAAAGGAAACGCATGAAAGTTTTCCGAAAGCGCATGGAAGTTGTCACGGATAGCTGAGAGAAACGTTTGTACATATGTGATATAGTAACATGGCTTTTAGTAATGTGAAGCACAAGAAGCAGAGCTGTAGGACATGTAGGACATCTGATACACAAACTTGGTTTCTCTCCGTGGCTTCGATGTGATGTATCCTCCTCCGGGCGAAGGTTGCTTTTGGACGTTGTCATTTGTAACAGTATGTTTTTTGTTTTTTTTTCTCATTTGTTTGTGTTTCTACTTTATATATTCTTGGTTGTATAGTATTTGATGTACACTGTACATTTACTGGCAATGCATTGTGTATTTGTACATTGCAGTATTACCTGTGTCAGGCCTGCACCACATTGGCCCAGCTCACCTCTTCACTATCCCGTCACTATGTCCTTCACATAGAAACACACACGCATAGACGCAAAGTAAAAATGCCTATTAAAGGAGAAATTAGAGTGGGTAACAGTGCTCCATTGACTGCCTTATATACAATCGCAAAGTAGGATCAATTCTACATTCATGGTCTGGTTTGTTTTTTAGGTACGGTAAATAAAGCACGACTGGAACGTATAGTTAACCCCACAATGATAGCCTGGTCAGATTCTGAGTTAAAGTAAAAAGACTGTAAGATACTATGTTAAGTCATATTGATTTTTACTCTTTTCCATTTATTTATGTGAGTTTACAGGATTGTTTATAACGGTGAAAAAGAGTGCTCTGAATTTTTCAATAGTTTTATTTTGTCACTTTTATGTGTCAAAGCATTCAACATCCGCACGTCCCATTCAACTTCAACTCCAAATATGGCCAGACTATGAATAATTATGGACCTAATTGTTTGTGATCAAGTTAGCAAGATCAGTGGAATTCTTATTCTAGCCGCTGCCACCTTATTTTGTCTTGAAACGATGACATGTTAATGTAGCTTTAATTTAGCCACAACTAGAGAGTTGACATGCAAGTAAAGCATTGATCCTATCGTGGTAATTATACACAGTATTAGATATATTGTGTCATCCATTTTTAATTATAGGATGAAAACACTTCAGTAAACCTGAAAAAAAGGTGTGAACGCCGACAGTTCGACACTTTTTAAATCTATTATTGCTTCCGTGAGGTAATTAAGGGATGGATGTCAGACTGGATAACTGGTATCAAAAGAACCACGAAGGCCATGTAACAGTGAAGATGGAGTTCATAGCAAACTACTGTATGTAAATATTTATAGATTTTTTTTTTTTTTAAGCGATCGCTTCATACACGCCCCTTAAAGAGCCAGTGAGCCCTTCATTTCCGTGCTCAGTGTGTACATAATAGTGCCAAACAAGGTTTCTGCCACCCCTCGCCCAACTGGAGGGCAGGGAACACATTTAATGGTTTAGTTGGGACATTCTTGCGATTTTAACTTTGTCAGTTTGTAAATGCTTAATTTTTTTCCCCCTTCCCTGTCATGAATTATTTTGTTTTGTTTATGTTTTTTCTAAATTGTGTACTTCTGACATGGAAGTTGTGTAACTGCACTGGGACCAGAAAGAATTCAAAACAAATACATAAAAATATTAAAAAATATATATCTATAAATAAAAAAAATAAACAATTACATTAAAACAAAGGAAAGGCAACTGTACAAAATTTGTTCATTTCCATGTGATCAAATAATCAATGTTTGAAGTACAACAAAACTTTTATGAGAAATGGGTTGCAATTACTTCATGGTAGACTATTAATAGAGTTCTGTTAATAGAGTATGAATATATATTATATAAATATATACTTTTTACGTGCAGATGTGGATGTCAGAGCAGCAACATTATTAAGACTTCATGTAGGATGTTCACTTTTTACTTTGCTGGTCAACACACTGAACTGTCGACTTTTGTGTGCTAATGTTGCTATGTGGAGTAGATTAGATCAAGGCTTGCGGATCCATGTTGTCACTCAAAACATCCACGATTCCAAAGTTCTTGAAACTGTACTGCCAGAAGTAAATCAAATGATTACAAATTTGATTTTGTTCCCTCCTTTAAACACAAATGAATGGATGGCATTGACCTAAACTGGGTGCATGGATATTTTGTCACAAATTAAGATGAAACAAAAATGGTGATTTTCATTTCTTTTTAATGAGGTTGTACAAAGCTCTGTTTCTCCCTGTTGAATGTTTTTTGAAGGCTGAGAATCCTGGCAAAAGACACTGTATCTGTTGACAGATTCTTGACAACGTTGTATATGTCATCGTGAACCCGTGGCAGTAAAACCAACAGTAAGGACTTTGTAGAGATTGGTGGTTTCCAAACCAAACATGTTTTAAAAAGACAATTGTGAATCTTTATATGCCTCAAACTGATTGCAACTGCTCCAAAATATAAACGGTCTATTGAAGAGGAAATTGCGAGTTGTTTGTTTGTTGCTAGTTCTGATTTCAGTGTCGCATTTCAGTCTGAAATAAATTTAGGAGCAACCAACTACAACAGGCAAATACAGAAAATCGTTTTCAATTTTCTTATTTCTAGTCAATTCATCTGGGTAGAGATGGGCACAGGTCTTTGACTGAAAAAGTCCATGTCTTAAGGTTCCCAGTCCAAATCAAGTCTCAAGTCACTGACCACGAGTCCAAGTCAAAAGCTTTAACAGCCTGTTGCCATGCTGGTGATTGATTGTGGTGTGGCATTTGTCTACTGTAAGTCATTAATATTGGACGTTGCTTGTTGCACGGAAAGGGAGGGACAGAGTGCGAGAAGGACACACACAGGGAAATTTGAGTATGGAAAAAAAAAATGAGATTAAGCCACACCATAGACTCTTGTAAAGTACACGAGACCCAAAAGAAGAGTCCAAGTCAATTCTCAAGTCTTTAAGTGGACGAGTCGAAGTGGAGTTGAAAGTCTCTAAAGCTGCCCTTGAAATTGAAAAGTAAAAAAAAAAAAATGCAATCTAAGTGCAACAGTATAAGTATAAGAAATATAACAAAACACACATTTTTTTCAAAAGTCTTTGACGCCGGTGTGTTGTTACACACACCTGTTTGTGCTCTTGCAGATTTCAAAAGTCAAGAATGGCTAACATTTTCTCATGTGTGATCTTCGGGTCATTGAGGCAAAAAAACATCAATCATCGATGATAAAGGAGCAGCCAGTTGGTGGCGTCTTTGTACATTGCACGCAAATGTGAAATATTTTGCAAAATATGCTAAATATTTTTTCCTCTTAACTTCAGCGGTAACAATTGTTTTCTACAGCATCTGTTTTGTCGCAGCCGAAACACTTCCACCCGACAGAGGTAGCGCCCAATTTAACAAAATCCTCACTGGAGGATGAGGATGCTGCAGAACTATTCCCATTCGCTGACATTGTTGCTATGCAGCTGGGAGCGAAATGTGTTCATCATAATGGGCACGTCCGTACAGTGTCAATTTAACGCTATTTAATTTTTATTTTTATCAGTATCAGAGGTGTCAAACCCACATCCACAAAGCAAAAAACATGCCAGTTTGGGTCTTGCCATAGGTGGCTGCTTTAGTGAAAGCACCTGTGGCTAAAGCAAAACTGTGTCTGGGTTTTTAGTTTCTGGCCTTGGATTTGATAACCCTATTCATCATCCCCCCAAAATACGCCAGTAATATTGTAGGTGTGATATGGCACACCCCTAGTATAACATCCACCACACATCAGTGGATCAAATCCACCTAAATCGTTTTACGCCACCCACACGACAACTTAGACCAGGTGGTCTAAAATCTAGTCAAATTCCTGTCACCACAATATCAGGTGCACCGGAGGCATGCAATCTAAAACGCTCTTGATTTGCCAGAAGGCCCAACAAGATGCACCACGGTATGCCAAATACCCAAATGGTAAACTAGATTATATGCTACAAAATGAAGACGCCCCCCCCCCTGTATTAAGGCGACTGCATGTGAACCTGTCTACAAAAAAAGGGCCCTAACATGCATGCGTCAGTTTTCATGGAAAAGGCATATCAGAGAAACATTAAGTGTAATTAGTAACGGACAGAAAACATGTAAATAATCATGAAATCTCCTTTGAGACAAACACCTGTAAAAACTCAAATGAAATTCAGTCGTGTAATGTCTTTAACATCAGTGATCATATTATCAGAAAATGAGTCATAAATAAACAGCCTGAAACCAAAGCCAACCTTGAGCATCCTTATTATGTATGGACATACAGCAATACCAAAATAAATACATTAAAAATGTAAAACCCTGAAAGTTTATGTATGTATATTAACTGACAAGGCTACCACAAAAAAAAAAAAAACACCCAAAAAATCCTTCATTTATATTTTAATCACAAAATAGGCATTGGGACACTCATGAATAAAATATGCTACTGTTTTAGAACATGTCTACAGGGATGGGTCTACTGTATTCATCAGTATGTCTTCCTTGTCGGCATCATCTTCATCATGGCATTGTGTAACTTTTGCTGAGAACTCCGGAGAATGTCAGTAGGTTGTGTGCAGGAACTTGTTGTCTTGAGTCTCGACTCCTATTCTGTTCACACTACAAGCTTGGCAATTATAATTCTGGTCAATGTCATGAACGTGTGAGCTGGGTACAGAAGGGAACTGTTGAAAGAATGTTGCTGTAGCGTTTAGTTTTCTCCTTTTATGTTTGCTTCATACTCTTTCAAGATCTCAAAGTGGTCTAGCATAAAAGAGTGGATATTTTCCAACTGTTTCTCTGTCTCGTTCAAAGCCACGCCCTGCTTATCGCATACCTTCCCACCGATCATCTCGTAAAGGCTGAGGATGGACATCTTAATCTGAGCCAGCAGGTTCAATTTCCTTGATGCCGTTTCCTCAATGCGTTTCCACTCTTTGAACCAAAATTCCACTTTGATTTTGGATTCAAACAATTCTGGCATTAGCTGGGTAAGCTCCATATCAAGCTCCTGTCTTTCCAACTCGTACTGTTTCTGCAAAGCTATCTGTGTTTTCCTCTGCTGGTTGGTCTGCTCATAAGCCTCGCCTTCCCTCTGCGACAGCTGGTCCTCAACACTGTGAAGACTCTCGATGTGATCTGTTAGAGCCTCCTCGTCTTCAAACGATGTCATGACAACCAGTGTATGCATGAACTGCTGATATATCGTGTGCTGGTGCATGACATTCAGGCGCTCCTGTTTTGACTCCCTCATCTCCGAACATTCTATCATCAGATTCCTTATCTGAGCCTCCTTTTGAAGCGCCATTTTTTCCTCATTATCCGCTTTGGCTGAGGCTTGATCAACAATTTCATCGGCAAGATATGGATCCCTGCTGAGGAAGAGTTCCTCAACTTCACTTATTTCCTGCAGTAACTCATTTTCCCGCGCTTTCAAACTCTCCAACTGCTCTTGCAGTTGATCTGACTGAGCCTCAAGATCTTTCTCCTCACGCCGTATCAGTATTTCCGTATAAATGTCATCCCATTCAGTCGAGCCTTTAGTCTTTCGCGTTTGTGGAATCTGTCGACTGTTTCCTTGAGAGGGCTTCGCTTTCACCTTCAGGATCTTTTTGGACATTACACCTAATTAAAGGGAATATTGAGTACTTCACAAAATATATTTATGGTTGGTGCATATTATTTGTGCATCACATACATTATAATTATACTAGAGATATTCAATCAGAGATATAAGACAGATACCAATGCTATGTCATCCCTTCTTTCCACGCTGATGTTTTGATGTGTATTTGGCACTCCTCTAAATGATCATTCACACCTTATTACAACATAATGATGATTCAAAGATGTGACATCATGGCAGTTTGGGTGCACCAGCATCATCAGAGGTATTCATGGGGGTTACGCCAACATTCACATGAGACACAAACACACTCGCGAATGAAAAGCATATTGTCAGCTGACACTGTTAGTAACAGCTTCCTCAACTTTACTGAAAAAAATAAATTGGTAATCAGAATAATAATCATATCACCACTATTATTACTCTTAATCAATATTATTATAATTGTAATAATGCAATTTAATTGAATTTAAGTGAATATTCTCCATTGTATTTAGATATTTCAAACTCCTTTTTCAAAATCAGATACAACTATGCCATGCTTTCAAAGCAACATGGTTTACACTTTGGTCCAGGGAGCTCGATGGGAATCATTTTTTAAATCAAATTTCTGCACAGTTAATGCTGTTTTCATTCGACAAGCTGATTGCTGTGTCAATTTATTTTGTTGTAAAATCACAAAGTTGAAAAAAAAAAACAACAAAACTAAAGACTGATTGATTTTGTCAAAAGAGAAATATCCAAGTTCTCAATTCATATAATGGATGGATGTGTCATGTACTCTTCAAAAAATCCAAACGTTAAAATAAAAATAATATTAAAGACAAGAAACAGATCTTTAATCTCAAAGTATCAAACAAACTTGGAGTCTTTTTCAACTTTGTCATTTTCCTTTGTAAACACAACCAAAGAATCCAACCTACCCTTTTGGGTCCTATCCCACTTTCCCATTTAAAACATAACCAGTTGAAAAATAAATAAATAAACAAAATCACTTGAACTGGAAAGTTTGCCAGAGTACAAACAAAAGCACTGCATTTCTCCAAATTCTGCATCGGATTTTTAGACGTTGGAATAAGCTTTTCATTTGCATTAAGTGCACAACGGCCACGTTCAAATTGAGACAACAGCACCTCTTGAAATATCATTCAGCAATCAAGAACATGATGTTTATAGTTTATTATGTATGTATGCATCATACAGAGAGTGAGGCAAATTCATTTGAGTGAACGCATTAAGTAGTAACAAGGCAATGAATACAACAATGTCAGCCAACCGAGCAAGCAGAAGGGAAATATTCACTTCTACATGGTAAATGTTTTCCCGCAGTGTGTTGAATGTGTTTACAGTACTTGTTGGTTGAAAGTCCATCCATCCATTTTCCATACTGCCAAACCTGTTCCGAATCGCAGGTAACCTGGAGCCTATCCTCAGCGGACTTTGAGTGAAGGCAGACATTCTGGACATGTCCACAGTCAATCTTGGGCACATATTGCTTATTGACAACAACTCCTCCGCACATTTATTTTATTAGTGGAAATTCCACCCATACTACCTGAACAGAAGTCACGCGAGTGAACTGCTATCCCATCAGTGTCCGGTTGCAGAAGGTGATCTCAGATCATGTGGTTTGCTGCAGTCTCATCTTCGCCTTATTGGTGGTAACAAGCGCTCCTCCTTCTTTCTCTCTACTCTCTTCATCTTGTAATCCCACTTTGGGATTTGCAGCTGATTATAGTTATTATTCCATCTGAGTTTTTCTGGTTTAAAAGTGGGAAGTGGGGCCTTACAGAGTCTGACTTTTGGTATCACGATGCCTGGTCGCACGCTGCTCCTCCGCAGCAGATGAAGCGGCAGGAGACTCGCTCGTCTAATGGCCACTGTAGATGCAGCAGCCATGTCATCCAGAAGTTGAGGCTGGAGGCTGGCTCGACGATCCCTCGCTTTTGGGATGAGGAGCACTCGTGAGTTCTGGAAAAATCTCTTGTAGTGGTTTAGCCTGTCTGGGCCGAGGTTCTTTAGCTCAGCCAACCGTTGCCTCCTGAGAATTTCCTGCACAGCGTAGCGTCGTTTTCCAATGCACGGCGGGCTTCCTGGACACACTGTCCGGCAGGCTGTAGCAATAAATGGACTGCTCAGACCAGTAGTGACCCGGACCATGTGCTCTAGAACGCCATCATCCACAGGGTTTACCTTGTTGTTAAGGTAAAATCTGTAAGGGCAACAGGACAGAAGGTCGAGAAAACCCTTCCAGCAAGACTTTGGCTCTTCAGCCTTTGCAACCAACTCCTACAGACACACAAGGAGTACAAAAAAAACTTGCTTAAAAAAAATTGAGATTAAAAAAAAAATTAGGTAATGCTACCATGACATAGTTTTGTTAAATGACAAGAAGTTGCAATCAAAATAAGGGCCGTGTGTTAAAATGTTGACCCTTTAAAATGTTTTTGTTGAAATATCTTTGATTTTGGTAAATATGACTTTTCATGATGTTAATCCAACAAATCACCCTTTTCACTTCTTTACAACCTATAAACTTGAAACTAAATCCTCCAAAATGTATTATATTTCACATATTTTATTATCTCATGCCTCTCTCTTCCGCTCCACTTCTTACTGTCTTAAGGTCTTGCTTGCCCCCTTAAATGAAAAATATATCAAGTTGTTTCTGTGTCATGTTTCTACCCTTTTCTCTCTGCTCAGAGTATCAGCCTGCTGCCGGCTCGCTGTGAGGGATGGTTGTCTGCAGCGAGCAGAGAACCAACTTCCAATCACCCTTCAGTATGCAAATGAGCCACTGTCAGGTTTCTTATAGCAGTTTGCAGCTGTAAACTGCAAATGCGAAGCAAATGAACTTTGTTCAACTCGTTCATTGTATGTTGTGAAGTGACATACTTAATTGATAATAACGTAATAAAAACAAGAATAAATATTACATCCATATATCCTTTAATTATCGAAGCCGCTTATCCTCACGAGGGTTGCAGGGGAGCTATAGTTTATCCCAGTTGTCTTTAGGCAGTAGGCAGAGCACTCCCAGAACTGGTTGCTAACCAATCGCAAAGACGAACAACCGTCCACGCTCATACTCACACCTAGGGACAATTTAGAGTGTTTAATATACCTACCATGCATGTTTTTGGAATGTGGGAGGAAACCCGTGTAACCGGAGAAAACCCACGCAGCCACGGGGAGAACATGTAAATTCCACACAGGAAGGCTGGAGCAGGAATTGAACCCTATTTTGCCATCGTGCTAACCAGTCGGCCAACATGCTGACGAGAGTTAATATTTTTCTTGAAAATCTTAATCTCTTCAATCAACAACAACCAAAACCATCTAACCAAATTCTTCTATTAAAAACTATAGCCTGTTCTGCTCGAACAGGGTAGGTCATGTGGGCCACTGGCCTGTCATATGTCACAGCACAGGGAGAGAGAGAGCATTGTCTGATCCCTGCCACAGACTGAGCACAAATTGAAATAAATGTGGCAACCCTGCGTACGCATGGATCAAAGGATCTTTTTTTCCCCTCAGAAAAGATTTTTTTCACATCAACAATAATCACAATGGTGTAACGTGGAGTCAAATTCATTTTAAACAGTGCTGTCTTTTTCTATGTTTGAAAAAAAAAAATCACCTTTTTGTTTCGCCTTGACCTGATGAAGTTTTAGGTTAAGGAAAGGTGGTAAAAAGATTATGACATTTGACTTTCCGAAGAGGTCCATTGACTCCTGTTAAAAAGTTGGACTCTTCAATACAAAAGTTATGTGCAAGCCTGGAGTGACTAATGTGGTTATTGTGGCGAATTTCTGGTGGGCCGGGCTGCTACATAGCTCTAATCAAAATACAGGAATCCCCTGCATAACATTATATTATAAATAGCACAGACTGAACAACTTTTTTGTCACCAAGGGTATCACTAAATCACCATAATTTAATACACGACTATAAACAGCAACACAGTAACTACCGTATGTTACACTCTGTATAAAATAAAACACAAAAAGGCATAACACAGAAAGTGTTACTTGTAATGGCAACAACGCATGATGGGAAAACCTGCGATTCAAGTTGCGCTGGGGTGATCGTAAAGTTAGCGTCAGTTCGCTAATTAGTACACCTGAAGTAATGTGAATAGATGGCACTCAAAGGAAGTGCAATGTTAGCTGCCTTAATTTTGGTGTCTGAACAGCATTTGATAAATTAGTCTTGTTACAGGAAATGTAAACATGTCTTATCCCATGCTATGTACACTTGCCATTTGGTCCCGTTTAACAATTTATGTTCTCATACGTCAAATAAGCACTGATTGTGATCTTGTAAGCAATTTCAATTGTAATTGAGATTTTTTATCAAATGCAGCATGATTATCATAGGACACAATACCTTCCAAGATGGCGGCGCGCATGGACGCAGCGGCTAACAGCTCCCCCTCACAGTGCTCCTTTTTACTTTTTATTTGTGTTTGCTTGCTCTTATTGGCATCAACTGAGGCACAACATCGATATACCCGCCAAGACATCGTGAACATTGGATATCGATGCGAAATAACCATCACAGAGGAATTTTGCTATGATCGCAAAATTCCGAACGAACTGGCGAGGCTGCCCGGCTCACCATGGCTGGTCATCGGGGCCGGGAGGCGGCGCAGGCGACGCAGAGAGAGGAAGCAGAAGCGAGGCTGCAGGTCCGGTGTCTTGCAACGGCTGCGACGGCAGCCCCATAGGCAACCACTACCGAGTCTGCACCTCACCAACGCCAGATCCGTGGTCCACAAAATCGACGACCTGGGATTACAAATCCTGGGAAACCGCTATGTGCGCGATAGCAGTGTGATCGTCGTCACGGAAACCTGGCTGCACGCAGACGTCCCCGACGCTAGCATCCAGCTGGCCGGGCGCTCGCTACATCGCGCGGATCGGACGAGGGACACCGGTAAGAGGAGGGGCGGGGGGCTCTGTGTTTACGTGCATGAGAACTGGTGCGGCGATAGCACGATCGTCGAGAAGCACTCTTCCCCCGACATCGAGTTCATGTCCGTTAAATGCCGGCCTTATTTTCTCCCGAGGGAGCTAACGGTAGTGATTGTCACAGCTGTTTACATCCCTCCCGACGCTAGCACTAGCACGGCGCTCTCGCTACTCGCGTGCGTCATCAATAAACATCAGCGGGCCCACCCTGATGGCGTTCACGTAGTAGCGGGAGACTTTAATAAGGCCAATTTAAAGACTGTACTCCCAGAGTTTCACCAGCATGTCAAGTGCCCAACGAGGGGAGACAACACTCTCGACCATGTGTACTCGAACATCAAGCACGCATACAGAGCCCTCCCACTCGCCCCTCTCGGCCAGTCAGACCACCTGTCCTTGCAGCTCGCACCTGCGTACACCCCTCTCAGGCGCAGATTCAGGCCTACCACAAAGACTGTGAAAACCTGGCGTGACGACGCCATGAGTGAATTACAGGACTGCTTTCATGACACAAACTGGGACCTCTTTGATCATCAGGACCTTGATGTCTACACGCATTGTGTACTGGACTACATCAAGTTCTGCATGGAAACTGTGTCCCAACATAAGACTATACGGACCTTTCCAAATGCGAAGCCCTGGATGTCCAGCAGGGTTCGCTCTCTCCTCAAGGCCCGTGACGCTGCCTTCAGGTCAGGCGACAAAGCCCAGTACAGGGTGGCTCGTGCTGACCTGAGCAAAGGCATCAAGCTAGCCAAGGCAACCTACAAGGGGAGGCTGGAGGCCCACCTTGCCAGTAACAGGCCACGGGAGGTGTGGCAGGGTCTACGGAGCATCACCAACTTCCGTGGCAGCAGCACGACCTCTGTAGACCCGAGTGCATCGCTGGCAGAGGAGCTTAACTGCTTCTTCGCTCGCTTTGACTCGCCCCAACCGTCACACCCCCGCACTTCAAGCTCCAACTCCCCCCCACTCATCGTAGAGGAACACGATGTGAGGCGCGCGCTCCTGGCGGTCAACCCCAGGAAAGCTACTGGACCCGACGGAATACCAGGCAAGGTCCTCAGAGCATGTGCCCACCAACTGTCACATGTTTTCTGCAGGATCTTCAACCGCTCCCTGGCTCAGGCAGTCATCCCCTCCTGCTTGAAAACTTCCACCATTATTCCTGTCCCCAAAAAGTCACCAGCCGTCCACCTGAATGACTACCGTCCTGTTGCTCTCACACCAGTCATTATGAAGTGCTTCGAGAGGCTGGTTCTCCAGCACATCAGGGACTGCCTTCCTCCCACTCTGGACCCCTACCAGTTTGCATACCGGGCTAACAGATCCACTGAGGACGCCATCGACACTGCTCTGCATGTTGTGCTGGGCCACCTGGAACGACAGCAGAGCTATGCAAGGATGCTCTTTGTGGACTACAGCTCGGCATTCAACACGATCATCCCAGACATCCTCGTCGCCAAACTGGACACTCTCGGCCTCCCTGCCCTCACACGCATCTGGATTAAGGACTTTCTGACCAACAGACCCCAGACTGTGTTGCTCGGCCCCTACACGTCCTCCACCCTCATGCTGAGCACCGGTTCCCCCCAAGGATGCGTGCTGAGCCCTCTCCTGTACGCCCTCTACACCTACGACTGCAGCCCGGCCCACGGCAACAACACCATCGTCAAGTTTGCTGACGACACGACAGTGGTCGGTCTGATCTCGGAAGGTGACGAGACAGCCTACAGAGAGGAGGTAAAGAGACTGACAACTTGGTGCAAGGACAACAGACTGCACCTTAACTCTGCTAAAACAAAGGAGATTGTCGTCGACTTCAGGAGGAACAAGACGCTGCCGCCCCCCCTCTGCATCGAAGGCGTGTGTGTGGAGAGGGTCCACACGTTCAAGTTCCTGGGAGTACAGATCTCCGATGACCTTTCTTGGAGTCACAACACCACAGCAGTGGTAAAGAAGGTCCGCCAACGTCTGCACTTCCTGAGAGTCCTCAGGAAATTCAACCTGGACAGGAAGCTGCTGCTGGCCTTCTACCACTCGTCCATCGAGAGCCTGCTGACGTACTGTGTCTCCACCTGGTACAGCGGCTGCACTGAGGCGGACAGAGTGAGGCTCCAGAGGACAGTCAAAACAGCGCAAAGGATTATTGGCTGCCCTCTCCCCCCACTGTCGGACATCTACACCGCCCGGTGCCTCAGAAGGGCTCTCAACATCGTCAATGACAATACCCACCCAAACTCACACCTGTTCGACCTGTTGCCCTCTGGCAGGCGCTACAGATGCATCAAATCAAGGACAAATAGACTGAGAAACAGTTTCTTTCCGAGAGCCATCTCCATACTGAACTCTCACACACACACGAGACCACCCTAACCTCGCAAAACAGCATTGTGATGTGTTTCTATATGCCCTATTCAGTACTAAATTCCATTGCACTGTCTTATTTATTTATCTAATTTATATATTTGTCTGTATTATTGTTGTATTGCACTGGAGAGGGGAGCCCTCTAATCTCGTTGCACACTTGAGTACAATGACAATAAAGGGATTTCTATTTTCTATTCTATTCTATGGTAAGCAATCGTAGAGTGATACTCTAATAAAGCTCACTCGCTATCTGCTGGACTTACTCAAAGTTACCGTGAATGACAAACATAGAATTGTGTGTTACTGCAGCGTAACTCTCACATTAGACTTATATAATGCTTTAGGTATAAAGAATGCCACACAAATGAAGTTTCATTGATTGAAAATACTGCATATGGCCACCTAACATGAAAACAAATCTCACCTCTAGCAAGGGCCACTCCAGATTGAAGGAGTCACAGAACTGCTCAGCACATGGCTTCATCATCACCTGATACATTAGATAAGCCGTCTCATAGCGACCGGTGAAGAGAGCCCATTCCCGTGGGGTCATCCTGCGACCGTTGTCTCTGGCTTGCACGTCACCTCCTGGAGATATTAAGATCAACTTGTATGCTATATGCATTGATCGAGCATGCATCTTAAAAAGAGGCATGTTTTACATTGTAGTAGTACTTGGAGTTTACCAGCCAGCATGAGTGCTCTACAAGTGTCAGCCCGACCCTGCATTGCAGCCTTCATTAAAGCTGTGAAGCCGTGACAGTTCCTCCTCTCAAGATCCAACCCAGGGAAGTAGTTCAGCAGGTAGCGAGAAATGAACACGTGACCTGCACGCAACACATACGTAGCATTTGGTACTTGCTACATGAGAGGGACAAACATGTTAGAAGTCCAGTTTTACAGATAAATATTCACCAACATTTTTGCTTTGTGACAATGAAAGAGATGCTGCTGTATTTTATTGCACATCCCCTACTGGTTTCACCTCACCAGTAATCAAAATGCAATGAAAAGCTGCATTTTACGTTTGTCCTAAACCTCTGAGGACACCTTTCACCATCAGTGATGAGTCTTAAAGTTTTCTTTTTTATACTCAGCTCACCTGTGGTGTTGCTTTTCTTTGTCGTGAATGGGGATCAATAACTGTTTTAATGAAGCAGAAAATGAGTAAGTCGCAGATCCCAGTGAGTCATTCATCATTGTTAGCAGATGATAGGACAAGGCAGCATGCCTGTTACGCCGACTGCATCTTTATGGAATCTCGTGCTTTGGAAAATGTGATAATTGGAAACGCAAGCACCGTACATCATATCATGTCTCATTCTTTTGAGGCGGGCACGTTTTAAAAGCCTCCGATTCAATTCCCCGCAGTTAAGTGTTGCTCTTTAAATAATGCATGAGTGAAAGAAGGAAAACAGTCATCTCAGAGATGAATGCACATGGAGTAATTCCTTCCTGAATTGAGAAATGCTGAAAGCAAGGCTGATGCCTTTTTAAAATTCTATGAGCGCTGTTAAAATTAGTATGAGTGGCATGTTTTTCGATGACAAATAACTCATCCAAAAGCTATGATTGATAATCGTCACAAAAGACATGTTGGAATAGTAAAGCAGCATTGACCGTTGCATTGGCAATTACTTTTTTTTTTTTTTTCACAGAACAAAGTACAGAGATGTCCACATTATACAAAGCAACATAAATGCTGGTGGTAGGGCATAATTTTTCATCAATGCTACTGGACATCCAGATAGGACCATGCACTTCCTAAACAAGTGTATAACAAAAATGCTAATTCGAATATTGACAAAAGACGTGTATATGTGTTCTTAGGATATATAATTCTTGATCAGATATTTTTCAATGCATGTATGAAATCACCACTATCCAAACCCAAAAACAAAGATTTGGAAGAAAAAACAATATAATGAACACATATTGGAAAAAAAACCCATAATAAATACATACTACTTTTTTGCAAGTGCAAAGGGTTGTCTGGATTAAAAAATATACTGTTCAAGGATGGCATAAAACTGCTGAGCAAGGAACCAACATTAAGTGCAAGAACTCATTTTGTACATTTTTCACAAAAATCAACTCACTGAAAATTTTTATATTATTGTGGTAGACTACTATGTTTACTACTATGTTTGTTGCTTGCATATCATTTTCAATTTGCCCAAAAATATGAGACCCTACACATGTCATATAGGGCAGAATAAGACCCAGTGCAAGCACAACTAAGACATGTCTTCCATCTAGTGGCGATTGGTGATATTACAACTTAAAACTACAGTCGACCCCTTTGTACGGTTTTTTTCCTCTTTATTGCTTTTTCAATATTATTTCTTATTTTGGATATGTCTCAAATAGATATCAATCATATATATATATATATATATATATATATATATATATATATATATATATATATATAGATAATCTAATAAAATTAAATATCAGGATGGTTAATCAAGGCGCTGTGGTCACTGGTCTTGGGCCACTAGTTGCCTATCCCTGCTTTTGTCATTTATATAATACAATAAAATACTATACAACATTATTTGTATAGCGCATTTCATAACAGTAGCAGCTGTAACAAGGCGTTTCACTAGGTAATGGGGGGGCATTAACAAACAGAAAATGTACTGTCTACTCTTTAGAAACCAACAGGACTCTTAATTTCCAATTACTACCTATCTGATAACCTATTAATTATCTTAATTACCAACAGGATTTCTTAAATGGTCTTAATTTCCCTGTCGTCATTAAGCGAAATTGGAAAGAACATTGGCCACATATTGGGAAGAAAAACCTTTCTGATGTTAATCAGCATTAATTGGAACTGTACACGGTTAAATTGTTAGCAAACATGTTTTTTTTAAATGCTTAGCATGTGGAAGTTTGTTATTAATTACCACACGGGCAAGCTGCAATTTGTGCAATCAGCAGCGTGCACGCTAATCAAAACAAGCCAGTAGATGCCAATGACCAAGCTTTAGGCTACGCTCTCGCTGCATTATGCCCAATTCAGAGTTTTTGTTCAATCTGATCTTTTATGCAACCGTTCACATTACAAAAATCAATGCAACTTCTAATGTGCATGTAACACATCAGTGATGTGTAACCCCCAAACAAAAAACAAAAAAAATCTAAAACATCACATGGTGGAACTTTATCATCTGATATGTAGAGAAGCGATGCGGGAAGAGGTAGAAATATTTTGGTGATATGAGGCCACTACTACTATCACTGGGCCACGGCAGGCCGTATAGATAAAAGAATAAAAAAAGAAAAAATACAGTACTTTCAGATTATTCATTATCAGAGGCAGAAGAATACTTTCTTCTGAAAAGTGACCCGATTTTCTGCGTTCTGTATTAATGTTAATCGTCACATTCACATCTCGCTAATATTAAACTAATATTAAAGTATTTTCCGGACTATAAGCTGCTACTTTTTTCTGAGATTTGGAATCGTGTGGCTAATACAACGGTGGGGTTTTTCTGTGGATTTTTCTTTCACCGGTAGGGACGCTCTATAGTACAGAAAATACGATAAAAAAATCTCTTTTTTTGTTCTCTTGGGTCTGTTCTGTTTTAATTAGCAAAGTTGTTGTCATGTTAAAAGGCACTGTTTTAAGAATCTGTTTATGCACCTTTATGTGCATTCACAGACCAAAATCGTTCCGTGCATGCAGTAAGCAACACATCTTTTTTTCAACATAGAAAACAGTTTTTTCCCCAAAAAGAGTTGCGGCAGCTTATATACAGGAGCGCCTTATAAACCAGAAAATACAGTAAGTGGATTCACATTAGTTGCTGCAGTTTAGTAGATGAACCCCCCCCCCCAAAAAAAAAGAAAAAATAATAATAACCCCTTGGAATCAAAGGTGTTTTACTCAGAGTGAATGCCACAGCTCCACAAAGTTTCATGATTATGACGTGTTTACCTGCTTGAGCTGCTGTAATAAGGGCAGTGTTACCCTCATTATCTTGCCAGTTGACGTCAATGTAAGGACACTGAGCGAGGGCGATGACCACGTCTACATAGCCATAGTAACACGCTACAATCAGAGCAGACTGAAACACAAAGATGAGTTCGGTTAAGTTTTCACAATATGTTTAGAGTGGCAGACATTGAATCTGTGATGAAGAGATGACTCATTTCAACCCAAAATGCTTGTGGAGGGCATTGAAAGGTCACTTACAGTTCCAGGAATAGAACAATTATATGTTCCTGGGTCATTTTCTTTTAAACACATACATGGACATTGGAACATTTGCATGCCACTGTTTAGCATTCTGCATATAATCTTGCGAAAAAAAAGAGCCTAATGACAACAAACAGTAAGTGACAGGGAAAAGGATATTTGAAACTTGTTTTAAAATTTAATAAGGAAACTCATACTAAAATAACCTATAACGATATAGCTGCGATTGTAGCTTCAACATTTTGTTGTTAGTTACTAACAGTACTTAAAGAATGTTGTCACCCTGCAAAGGAGGGCGTGCTCAGTTAATGAGTTATACTTTTATATTCATGGCCAAGAAGTGTTTTCATACAAATATTTAGTACAATCGCATCTATGTTATATTGCATATTTTTGAAAAAAACGATACTATTCGTCAATATATACACCAGACATACTTTGTGGAGATATGGGGAAATACTCTATTTCTTAACTACAAAAATAGAGCTATACAGGTTATTAACCGTTCCACTTATATGGAATCAACGAATCCCTTATTTATCAAATTAAACACTCTCAAATTTTGACTTAGTGGAATTTAAAACAGCCCAAATAATCTACAAAGCAAACAATAACCAACTTTGCTACAATATACAGAAGCTGTTTGTAATCAGAGAGGTTTATTATAGTTTAAGGGACACGAGTGTCTTTAAAAACAAAAACTACAAACAAAGGACAAGAACAAACATAAAGCATGTGTGTTTCTGAAAAATGTGATAATTTATCGAACAATTACAAAATACACTTGAAAAGTTTGCTTTTTGTGTTTAAAAATAGGTCTAAAAATATAGCACCACAAAAGTATATAAATCATATACAGACATGAGAAATTGCGCTGAATCTCTTATTCTGGGGGTCTTTAATAATAATGCATTCAGTTTTATTTATTTGTTTTGTTTGTTTTTATTTATAGCGTGTGTGTTGAAAAATGGGTCTGCACATCGCGCTCATTACATAGCTATTTGAACATACACATGTAAAGAGGAGTGTTGTTTTTAGTTTGGTTTTTATTTGGGATGTATTCCAGTGTGGCTGTATGTATGTATATATATATATATATATATATATATATATATATATATATATGATCTGATCTTTGCTAATTGCTAAAACTGCAGTACTTAGCTACCATAACTACAAGCAGACAAAATGAACAACTCCACAGGATACTCAATTTTAAAAAGACACATCATGAAACGATGCATGATGTCATGTCATGCAAGATGGCTTTAAACTAAAAAGTGAAGTGGGTTTACATACGGCATGAAAGTTGGGCTATACTGGATTTGGCGAAGGTCGCAACACTATCTAAAAAGCAAATGCATTATGCTCAGCACATCTTGCAAGTTTCAGTTTCCGTAGAAGTTTATACAAATGGAAAGGTTAAGACACCTTTCGATGACAAGGGAAGAGTTTTCATTACTGTAGTCATCAAGTCGTTAGCGTACTTTTTTATACGTGCATGAATGTTAAAATGTCTTGTACTGTTAATAAAGGCTTATTAATGACAACTATTCATGTAATTGCCAAAACTTTACTTTGTTCCTCCTGGAATATATTGTATTGGACGTTACAATAGTACGACTGAACTTTTCTTTCAACCTATCATATCTGAATGGCATAATATTTATTTTCCTATCTTATCTTATTAGTCCCACACATCTAAGAAATCTCTCAGCAATATCAGTGTGTGTTGTTACCCTTTACTCAGGGATCAGGTTAGTGACTTAGCAAGCCTGTTAAAAGCTGAGCTCAATGCCAAGCTGCTTCGGGATGTGTCACTTCACAGTGGACACTCTCCATCTGTTACTTGGGAGATTAACCTAATGCTCTGACCCCAATGTCAGTTGTCATATTTCCATTTTTAAAATGGTGTACCTAACATATTCTCCCATGCGCTCTTACTCTTCTGTTCCGGTCTGTCTCTTGAACTTCCTCCTCAGTCAGTCCTTGTCTGATCATGATCTTGACGATAATGGTGTTGTTATTGCAGCAGGCTTTAAAGAACGATATGGGCTCTGGGCTCCCGCGACACGGCGAGCGTAGACCGTCAGACCCCACGGAAGTGTCAAGCGGGTAGAAAGAATCGTCAGATGCAATGCTCCTTGTGTCCGAGTTATCCGACAGAGATTCAAAGTCCAACTCCTCAAACTCCTGGTAGATATCGTCCTCATCCTCCCAGTAATTTCGCATGTAATCACCTTCAGGCTCGTCATGTTCTCCCGATTCGTCACTATCGTCACAGTCCTTGTCGACCTCAGTGAAGGACATGACAGGTGTGTCCATTGCAATTTTGCCTGCTCCCATTCTTCCAGCAACTCCATTCTCCTGAAGTTTTCCAGCTTCACTTTCTTTTTCTGTTATTAAAACCATTTAATCCAACCCTCCCCCCACTCGATTGTTTGAATTACAGTGGGAGACCAGGACATCGCGACAATATCCGAGAATTCATGTCCTATGCCACTCACACAGAGTACAAAATATCCCCTCAAGTAGGTTTTGTAGAGCAGCTGACATGATGTGAGGCCACTGCTCTTGCTAGTGATCTTTTGTCAATGCCTTTTAAATATCCCCAAATTGAAATTGAGGTCGCAACACTTGCAGAGTTGAAAATTCCCCAACATCACAGTTGCTGTCCATGTCCACTTTGGAAAACACCAACATTTGCCCCGTCACCGCACCGGCGAACATCCATGTAAATTCCCAGTCTTGTCTAAAAGTAAAAAAAAAAAACATGATGCTGTCTGTTTATAAATGGAGCATGAAAATCTATATTCCAAGTGGCCACCAACAGCTTATTTAGTGCTTCCATATGGAGAAACACTGGATTTATTTTGAGAACAGTCAGCAGTGGGAAGAGAGATTTCCTTCCCAACTGACGCGCAATAATCCCTTTAGTTGCTCTCTCACCCGCTTTAGCCCTTCACCCAGTCAGTTGGGGCTCTGCATGAAAAGCCAGCAGAGATGACTGACGCTACATTTGCCAATAATTATTTCAACGCTGTACTTTTTTTCAACCCTTAATTTAACAGAACAGTAGTACTCCCCACTTCCTGGAAATCCTGAAAAAGAGCAGACATATTGAACACGGTGGCCTTAAATTGGACTTTTCAACCATGTGACTTCATATGAAAAGTTGGGACCAGGAAAATTAATGCTAACTTTTGCCTTCATGACTGGGAGTCAACTTTTCATTGAAGACAGTTTCTTCTTTGTTGTATTATTTCCAGGATTTAATTCATCATGGTTTGAAAAAAAAATATTTTGATTTAGGACATGATTTTACAACAGATGAAAAGAAATGACAGCATTATTCTCCGCAGAGATTAGGGTGTTAAATTGGAGAAAATGATAAATTAATATTCTTTGTAATCTCTTCTTGTCTCACCAGTGTGAAAGACTGTGTGAAGAGGGGCAAAGGTAATTGGATTTGTCATAAATAGCACATCCTGTTGCCTGGAATAGGCTTTGCCGCAGACAAGACAGCAGTCATTTTAAATAATTGTCTATTTGTATTTTATTATTTGAGAGTGTTAGTTGTGTCTTTTTGAATGATAACTGATGATGAAATCTGAGACACAGATAAATATCCATCGTTTGTCTATATTTTCTTGTTCTCATTCGGGTGACATTTGGCAAGGTGGCGCACATCCCAGGCGATTTTGGGGGAGAGAAATGACACACACTTGATTAGTTAAGAGCCTGTTGTGGGGCACACAAAAAAAACATTCAAATTTATATTCACACCTTTAGACAACTTTGCATCAACACACGTGTTTTGGGAATGTGGGAGAAAAAATACACAATTTGCATCTAGGATGGCCAGACTTGATATTTTAATCCTGAATCTTGCAAATGTGAAACAGACACATTACATTTTGCCCATAAATGAACCATAGAAGCAAAATTTGAAAATGTGTGTTATTTGGCTTCATTGTGCACTTGTAAAAAGGACATTTAAATAACTACGATTTGAACATTTTCCATAAAACTCAATGTCGCGTTACCGGGTCAAGGGGGATTTTACACATTGACCTGCTCTTCCTGTAATCTGTCATTCACTCTGGCCCTCCTACTCTTGTCCTGTTCTGGCAAAGCAGGGTCTTTTTTTTTTTTTTTTTAATCTATTTGCTCTTAAAGTCACCGAAAGACTCTCAAACAAACTGCAATCTACACTAAACAAGTTTATTTTTGTTTCATTTTATCATTCTGCCTTATTTTCCCATAGAAAAGAAATTTGTTTAAATCAATCAAAATTTAAGACTAACAATTAAAGTGTAGCTCAGGTAAAGGCCATTCCAAAAGGGCACTTCTGAACATCAGCAGCATTTCAAAACAAAAGCTAAACATAAAAAAAAAATAAAATACAGAGGTTAAAAGTACAACAGAACTTCACTTCAAGAACGTCACACAACCACAGTAAAATACAATTGTAAAATACTAGTTAAAATTAAACTAAAACTACACAATTTTTTTTGTTGAAATTTAATAGTGATTAATAATCAAAACATCTAAACTGAAGTTAGTAATGACATTCTTCGATTAACATTAAGCTTCTAACATATATATACATAAATACTACATTCATGTTCAACAAAGAGCAGCAGTGTGGCTCAGCTTGACAAGCAAAAAAAATCAAAGTCAAAGCTGGTTTTTATTGATTTATTTTTAGAGTGAAACTGGTAGGCAAGAATCGAGTCATTGTTGTCATTGTAGGACCACCCGGACACTGGTTTGCATGCATGTGCAAAGACTGCATTTAGAATACTAGTTGAAATTGTTGATCATTAAACAAATGGTTGGACAAATAAAAAAATAAAAAAATTCGAAAGTAAATGGACACTTCCACAAAGGGAGCTGTGATCATTTTCTTTGATACATTATTCAACGTTTGCACATTAAAAGAGCACTTAATGCCATGTTGCAGCATATATGGCATCAGAATATACTTCAAAGCAGCATTTTTTTAAGAAGCAAAATGAAGAAAACGAATCAGTGAAGGATAGAAATAACCACCAGTGTTTAGCTGAAGTTATCTTGCCCCTATGTAAAAATATTGACAGTTCGTGTGCTTCCCTTTTAAAACATGACCTTTTTGTCTGTTAACGTTTCACATTCAAAAGGTACATGTTGCAGTCAGTCCATATTGTACTTTTGTAAATGTACT
Source organism: Idiotropiscis lumnitzeri (assembly GCF_059441095.1). Taxonomy (NCBI): domain Eukaryota; kingdom Metazoa; phylum Chordata; class Actinopteri; order Syngnathiformes; family Syngnathidae; genus Idiotropiscis; species Idiotropiscis lumnitzeri. Next base: position 6,168,794 of record NC_142402.1, on the reverse strand, counting down.
TCAATTAGGCGTAAATATTATGTAAAAGAATGAGTTGCACGATAGATTTCCCTTTTCATAAATTCATTAAAACCCTATTAGGAAGGATGAACAAAATAGTGTCGCTCTCTCTCTCTCTCTCGCTCTTTTCCACATAGTTGAACTGTCAAAGACATACAGTCTGACTAGTTTCATAAAAAAGGAAGCAGCGTTTTGTTTATTAAAAAGAAATACAAAGCAGTAAGCAGGGGGATTTAGGAGCTATCAACTGAAACACTGTTGACTTCCGGTACATAAAAAAAGCAAAAAAGGTTAGAGACAATTGGCTGTCAAACTCTTCAATGAGCCTGACAAGGTTTTGCAGCCAATCAATAAGACAGACAGACCTAAATCTCACTTTACTTTGGCAAAATCATTTTGAAAGGTTGCATCAAGTTGGGCGAGTTTTACCACACTTGCTTGTAGTCGTGGTAGCAGTGAGGTATTGATCCGTCAAGTCTACAAAGTGGTGGATGAATTCGTTCCTGCCTTGCGTTCATAGTTGACCAGCCGCTGTCCAACCAGGTACCTGAAGAGAGGGGACGGCAGGAATTTTGTTACCGTCAATCTTCACTCAGATGAACTAATTAAAACCAGGTGCTACGTCTTGGGTATCGAATTATGTGAATTGTTACTAGTTACTACTACTAAAAGCTACATTAGGTTTAGTACATTTCAGTCCAATGTTCTTCATACTAGGCTGCATATAACATCTATTTTCATTGGAGATTAAATCATTTTATTTCCATAAATGCATGGTGATTCATTTGATGGTTTGGTCTGTTGATAATTGTTATCCAATGTAAAGCAGATGTTTGTAAATGTCTTATTTTGCTTACATTGCTTTTTTTCAGTGCCTTTGATTAAAAATGGTCTTCTAAATGTCATCAAATCTTTGTTTTTGTTTTAGTTAGTTTAGAAACCTTCTCTAATTTGTTCTTTTTAAAAGTTTTCTGTTAATGTGTTTAAACATCGTCAATATGTTCTTTTAGTAATTTTGGGAAGCTACTTTTTTCCCTCTGTTTTCGCTCAATACATAACTGCTAATAATAAAACAATTATTCATATTCATATTTAAGGAACCACCCGTTTATGACATCTGGCCATGTATCGGATGCCCAAACTCTTTCCACCGGGGGCTACAGACACAAAAATTGAAAATTTTTGGGCGGGATTGGCAACATGCATACCTTGTGTGTACAAAACATGCATTAAAAAGAAAAAAAGTTCAACGTGGTAAAGTGAAAATTTTCCAAGCAATTTAACCTATTGAAAGATAGATTCTCGAAATCTAAATCTCATCTTGGTGTCATCTTTGACAAAGCAAAACAGTATTTAAATTAGATGATGTGAGTGATTTTTTGGGGTGTTTTTTGAGTGAATATTTTTTATATATTACATTTTTTGGTCATCTTGTAACTTTCAAATTAAAACATAAAAGAAAATAATCTGCTATCTTGCAACATTCAAATGGATTTACAATTTTATTATTTTTGAATTTTGAACAAATGGGAAGTATAAAAACCAACAGGAAACATTGCAGTTATATTTATATTTACATTACATTTTTAAATTATTCTTTGATTATTTCTCCTTTCCAATCAGCAAATGGCCCAACCTTATCATGCGTTTCCAATGTACCCCACCATCATAAAGCATCTTGTTTGATTTACTAACTTGTCATTCTTGATGTGCTCGTACAGATGTTTGAACTGGCGTATTTGGAAGGACAGAATTGCCAACAATGAAACCACCATGAGTAGGAATGGATAGATTCTCCTCTCCGCAAGTGTCTGAATCTCCGACTGCACAACTGTTCATAGTGGAGGACAAAATGGGGACAAAAAGAGGTGAGAAAAGAACATGGGGGAAGTGTGAGGAATGAGGAGAATACCACAAATCAATGAGAATGCATACTTCTTTTGCCCTAAACAATGAGAATAGTAGGGAGCATTACTCACCCAGCAGAGGTGTTATGCCTTTGGCGATCGTATAGGGGACACACAGAGCAAGCAGCAGGATGCAGACAACTGGGACAGCAAGTCTCCTCACAATGAAGTGAAGGTCAATGTTTCTGATACCGTTAGCATACACCTACAACACAACAGTGTGCGCATTCGAGTTTGCTTTTTTAGCTGCACATTTAAGATGCAAAACTGCGGTGAAATTATGCTTAACATTAATCGTCCACAAAAGTTAACTTTGTAGAGTACATATAAATCTAAAAAGACTATTTGGGCCTAGTCTTAATTTATACTTGGAAGAGAGTAAAACATTCAGAGCAAATTTATTCTAAGTAAATTTTATTTTGTCAAATGGTTGCACAAAGCAATCTGGATGAAGATATTTTTTCCCCATAGAAGTAAAGTCTTCTAAAAATTTAACTCGATCCAGATGATTGTTTCAGGCAACCACTAGATTAAGTAATATTGAGTAAATTCAACAAAATATTTGTTCAGTGTACTAATGTTGATGAATGTTTGTTCATTCTTACTGAGTCGGACTGGAATGGCTCATGTGTTGGAGTGGTCGTTTCTAAATGTGAAGATTGTTAGTACGTTGCTCAAACTTTGAGTGACCTTTTTTTTTTTTTTTTTTAAATAAACTAATAATATGCAGGTAGAGTTTACTCAAAAACGTATTCATGTAAAATTAACTTGAGTCTTTCTGGGAGAAAAAAGTGTTTTGTTTTTTTTTTTCAAGTAAATATTGCTCCACATTTTTTCTGCGTAATATTTACTCTGATTATTTTACCCTCTTGTAAGTGTGAATTTTGACCGTATACCGGAAGTCTTTCAACAGCATAATGTAGTCTACAAAATTCACTCATTTAGTGATACTTGAACAGTTGAATTTGAAAGGATGAGTGTTAAAAAAAAAATTAAAGAAATCATCATTATGTCGTCAGGCAAAGTTAACTGTGGCTGACCTGCTCGATTACGGTCTTGAGCCACCACTGAGGGCCCATTAGTGTGACAGCAGCAATGATTTTAGAATGGAGAACCCCGAGGGCCCAATCCTGCAACAGAAACAAAAACAACAACTCAACAGCGGGCACACAATGAAGGATGCCTGCTGCTTAGCCGGCATTCTGCAAATCTTTCTGAAGTACGCCTCAAGTCATCATGCAAATACTTAAGTTTCTTGCCAGCCACTGATTTTGTGTACACAACTTTATTGGACTTTACCTGCCAAGGGTAGAAGAGAGGGGTTTGGTCTAGTGGGACTCTGAGCGGAGCCACAATGACCTGCTCAAACAGGAGACCCAAAAGCAGAGGAATCACTCCGGCTAAGAGCGTTGCGACTACCAAGGTCTTCACAATCTGTTGTTATGAACACAATGACCTGAACATATTGACATATATCCAAGGGATACATAGAAAAATCCAAAAGAGCTAAACCTTGGCCAGAACTTACCGTGAGGGTCCACTCACGGGCTTTAAGCATGATGGCGGGCCATCCTTGCGGCATCCAGGATAGCAACACGGTGGCAACTCGAATGGACAGCCAGCAAACATACAGGCCACTGGCTGCTGTGTACAGCTCGTGAACCATGGCGCTCCCCATCCAGAGCGACATCAGCCAGCGACCCACCCACACTTGGCAAAAAAGGTCGATAAGAAATTCATTAACTACTAACTCCTCCAAACAAACATCTGCTTTACTAACTTACCAGGTAGTGTGAGGCAGAACAGACTAGCCAGCAGTAGCGTGACACACATGAAAACAACCAGCAGGATTATCTGACAAGCAGAAACCGCAGAAGTTCATATAGAAGATCCACTTAATCCGAATTATTCAAGAACGTGAACTTGATGGTGGTCTGTTACCTTAATGGTGAAGTTGTGTGGCTGCTGATAAGGCCGGAAACTCACTGGGCCGCCCTGTTGCAAGATGGCCTGATGTGCAGCATGAAGCCCCTCAGCGAGGCCGGGCATTTGGTTGTTATCGCCACCAGGAGGGATGTTAGGTTGGTTGTCATTGTCTTCCTGATCCCCCAGCAAATAGGAGTGGAGGTCCCTGTACAATGTGTATGATCAAGTACCGGCAAACCACCACACCTTATTTAAGATGGAGACATTTTGATGTGAATGGTCCACCAACTTCAGTACCGTGTGTCCTCGGCATCAACATACAATATTTCAAGGTTAGAAAAATATTTGTAAAAGGCACACTCAGTTCTTTTTCACTTGATCATTTTGTATTTCTGGCCTAGAAGTGTTTTTCCGACAAATATTTTCTGTAATTATGACTTCACAACTACATTAGTATTGGCCAGTGGCACATTCTGCTGTGAAACAACTTCCATCATAAATTGAGGGCTCAGAGTATTGTTGTTAGTTTTGCTTTTTTGATGCGGGTATGAGAGGCTGCAACCTACAGAACATAGCCAACAGTGAATGTCCAGGCGTGGACAAGTCCTTTGAGCCACTGGCGAGTGTGACCCTGCTCCAACAATGCAGGAAGGACAACCTGGAGCAACAGCAACTCCAATGACAGCTCACTGACAGGAGCGTCACTGCAGAAAGAAGGCAAGCACACCACTCAATTCACATTCTAAAAATACCATTTTGAAAACAGATGTTTTGGATTTCAACAATTCAGTCAAGTTAGTTCTGTGTACCTGTAAAGCATGACATTGTATGGGAGGAAGGTGGGGAAGAAAAATGTAATAACCCGGATAGGAAGCCAAAGCATCAGTAGAACGATGGAACCAAACACCACCTAAAAAAAAAAAAAAAAAAAAAGTTATTCTCTTCATGACACTTTTTAATGCATTTCAATGTATTGGTGGTTTGAGCATACAGCATTTTATTTCTGAAGTGCATTCAGGTTAACTTTAAAAGTTCAACTTAATATGTCAATACAAACGCTTACAGACATTTCTGAAGATTGCGAGCGACAGAGACATGACTGACCACTGAGAGTAAAAATCTTCTAAGGTGTCTGTAAATAGGAAGGTGGATCATTTCTTGAACAGGGTTAAAGTCTGGATCATTCAGGTTCCTCAAGAACCAAAGCACACCAGGTCGGAGAACCTCCAAACAGGAACAAGGAACCATATTAGGATGGTGATGCAATTAGAGATCATTGTGAGAAATACAAATTCTTCACTTACTTCCCGCAGCAATAGGATGAAAGAAGCAAAGTAGAAGACATAGACCATGCCAACCAGCCAGTGGAGGAACATAGTTGTACCCGGGGCGGCGTCAAAACTCTGCTCCCTGTCTTTGAAAGTTGCATCAAACATCTCCTGCAATGAGCGAGAACCTTTTTTTTTTATTTATTTTTTTATTAACTGTATGTGCTGTGCAATCTGATTATACAACAGTGTGTGGGCTAAGGTTGAAATTTTGTTGGGATTTTTGCAGCAACATAGAAATTTTCAAAAGCGCCATAGGTTTTAGCATGTGTGCACATGTAGCAGCTGTTTGCGACCGTGAGTAAACCCTGATGAAAAAAAAATACCTGCACTGATTTGAAAAAAAAAATTCAAATGTGGTTCATCAAGAAAAACTGCATTCAAACATGTTTTTTGTTACACCGGTTGTATTTAGACAAGCTTAAAGGGCTCATGAGACCTATTGTTGAGACGCCATGACAGCTACTTCACGCAGGCATACTTGCCAGCATGAAGCAGATCTTGACGTAGCTGCGTTCAAAGCCGTCTTGGCCTGGCCGTCTCCCCAATTCAATAAGGCATTTTCTTGGCATTTTTATTATTGTAAGCGACAGAAAATGCTTACATTAACGTACATTTATACATTGATGAGGTATATGCAAGTCATTTGTCAACACGTCATCGTAGATGACGGTGTCTCATCAACTAAATTGATTACGCAACAGCAAACTGGAGCACACTCATAAATAAACAATTAAATAAAGATTGAAGAAATATAACTGACACAAAACATGCATTTTAAATGCCATTTACACTCCTTAGTGTTGCATGCTGAGAGCACATTGCACCGGAACCTTCCTAGACTCTTGTAGTCACACGAGGCAAATCTATGACGAGCTCAGACTGGGGTCGCACTGTAGAGACGGCTGTATTTATTGAACTTTATCCCTTCGCTCAAATTAAATGCAACTTAAATGCTTATTTTGCCTCTCAATTGCTTCTTCACATCTCCAGATTACAAAAACCCATTTCAGCCTTGCTTCGGCTGTCTTTTAAAAAAAAAAGAAAAAAAAAAAAAAAAAGATTGTCATCTGTCTACATTAGTTTGGGAAGGCTTTTTTTTTTAGATTTACATCCACAGTATAGGCAAGCAATCTGGCATTAACACTCAATAGCAACTGGTGGGTGAAAGGAAGACCACAGTCAACAACTTCACATCACATCCGTCATTAAAATTTTGGTTGAATATTATTATAACAAAAATTTAATTCATTAAATCATATAGAACACATCTTAACCAGGGAAGGACAGTGTGCATCTACAGCTGTAGTGTGAGATGAGTTAACATCTAAATGCAGCAGATCTCAATTAGAAAGAATCTCTAAAATTGAGGACTTGCACCTCACTGGATTGTCAGTATACTGTAAATGTATTTTCTTTGTCTTACCAGTGAACAAAGGTCTAGCCACCAGCCACAAATCAGCGGGAACAAGCCTATCTCCATTACAACCAGCAAAGATACCTAGGAAATGGAGCTTAGGTGGGTAACAACGTTAAGTAATAATCTCCACGTACTGGAGAATAGTCTGCATTTAAAAGCATCCGCAGTTTACCTTGACAACAATGTAGCAGAGACCCAGGAGACGCTTGGAGCGTTGGAATTTCACTAACGAAGCCAGTGCCTATAAAGGGCAGAGTTAAGGACTTTCATTTGTATCTTGGGTCAAAACAGTTAATATATGCAAGGGGAGTAGGAAGAAGTAGAGACTTATCTATATTCAATATTATAATCATAATGAAGATAATTAAAAAAAAAAAAACTTAAGTAAGATCGAACGTATTAAAGTGAGGGGACTGCAGTAAAAGATACGTGGCAGATGATGAGAGCGCCGGCTAGGAGTATATAGCCCACAACAGTGGTGATGAGACCTTCAAAGTGTGAAGCTTGAATCTGCCAACAGAAAAAAAAGAAACATAAATATTTGCAAATAAATGAAATACTGAAAATGAAAAATGCAAGATAGTAACACCATTATGAGCAAACTATTTAAGGAAACGGCTGAAGGTTGTGCACTTACATGTTCCTCAAAGCCGAGTCCTACCACTGAGAAATGGCCAATGTGATAAGGACAAAATCCTACGAATATAGAAAATCTATGTTAGGACTTATTGCAAAGTGAAACATGAGGAAAATAAAGCACTGTTTTGTGCGTTTCTTTGTTTTTGTTCATATTACAACTAAAACCTGGAGTGTGCAGTGACGTGTTAACATTTTAATTTTGATCACAAAAAGAGGGGGAAAAAACGCTCTACAATGTCACTATTGATTATCCAACCACTCATTTGGGTGTGTGTGTGGTGCGTGGGACGGCTGGGCAAGTTGAACAAAATCTCTGACATTAACAATTGGGAAAACAGGCATTTATGAATTCTGCAAACAAATAAAAGAACAAAACAACTTAAGCCCTTCCCATTACTGTAATTCATAGCATAGTTCTACAAGAATACAGCTGGGTTGACAGCATTACAAGCCAGTAAAGTTTTATACAAGAATCCTCAAGTGAACCACAACTGGTGTTGGCCCGCTTAATCTCTCTCACAGGAGTAATGAAGTTTCTCTCCCTCCAACTATCCATCCATCTATTTATTTACGGTACCTATTTTCTACCCAAATAAACTACTGGAAAAATAACTTGGGTGATTAGATGCACATTTAAAGTTGTACTAGTCATGGCCAGCCTGCCAATATTCAGACATGTCAATTGAGAGGGTGATCCATTAAACAACATTAAACTAAAATCAACATTGCAGCTGACTTACCAAAGACCAGTATGAAGAGAGTGTTGAGAGACACGACCCAGAAGACATGTTCCTTGAGTACAGAAAGCCAACAAGGGACACTTAAATAAAATGATCATTTTGCTGAGGACGCAATTACGATAAGAATCATTTAAGCCCTATAGCAACATTAGTGGCAATTAGTCATTTCTTAAGCAGCCTAAAACTATGGCTGTGTATAGGCGCCCACTAGCTCTCTCATTATGATGGTTTGTTCGAATTTCTAACTGTACCACCAATGTAACATGCATAAACCTGGTATAAAACTGCCTTTACTAAATATTAAAATAGTTCTAATGGGGGGAGGGTTGCCTAAAACTGTCAAAACTAAAAGAAACACCTTTGATACATTATGTGACTAATTCTCTTCATGTCCTTCAGGAACTTTGTGATCACTAACCACTAACATATGAGTGCGCTATACCATATTTCCATACTCTACACAAGCGTATATTCTAAACATGTTCATTTAACTGCCAATATTTGTGTGACCCGAACTGTGCAGTCTTACCAAGAATACAAGGGAACCATCCAGGCCAAGCATCTAAAGAGAAACAACAGATGAATAATAATAATGATAATAATAATAACAACAACAACAACAATAGTCCAAACCCTAATAACACTCCAGCCCTACTTAATAAAAATACTGTACTGCAATTGGTCGGTCACCAGTACAGATTGTAATCCAACCACAGTGACCAGAAGATATGGTCACACAAACAGCTTTCTGAGAGAATGTGGCAATCAATCATTGCCAATCAATCATGTTATTCTTCAAAGATCCTGGAGTTCGTGGTAGATGTAGATGGGCAGTCACTTGATTTCTCTGGCACCACATGCAAATAATACGACAGCACTCAGAAGCCCCAAAAATATGAAAATAAGAGCCGCACCCTTTCCCATGTCAGCTCCTCTGCAGCACGGTCCCACTCCAGAGCGTTCCAGTTTAAGTCATCTGCAGATGAGAAGGGAATTACAATAATGAAAATAGTCGAATGAGAATACTAACAGGTCAAAAGCCGAATCAACAAAAGCTTGACATACTATGTTTGAATAAAATTAAATGGAGGGAATAAATAAAAGGTAACGGTTTGTACTGAAGTTTATATCAGTTGCTGTGAAAAAATGTTATTGTCAACAAGGCAGGCTTCTTCAATTACATACGGCATTTTTCTGGCTTGCATATTTTGGGTTGTCATGAAAAGTCTCACCTTGAAATCTCCAGTAAGACCAGCGTTTCTCAATTATTTTCTGTTAAGCTCCCCACTTACAAGAAGAAAACAATTCGCGCCCCTCCACAACCACCCACTCTCCGCCAAACTTTAAATAATAAACCTACACTGTAGAGCTAATACTTGCTGTGCAAAATGGGCAATGAGAGCGCCAACTGCCAACTATTGGAGTGGATGTGCAATTACACTTCACCGTAGGACACGGAAAAAAGCATCTTCCCCAGAGTTACCCCACACCCCCCCCTGGGGGGCCTCAGCCATTATTTGAGAAGCACTGAGATAGACCTGGTGATAGGGTGTCTTATACTATGACAGAGCTCAGCGCTAAAACTTACAATGACATTATGGGCTTTATTTACGTAAAACGCACATGCTGAAATGCTGGTATATTGTGGTTTTCGTGCTGTGCCTGTATGCCAATTTGGCAGACCACTTTGCATAATTCTGGGTGTTCCTGCATTGCAAGGAAGACCAGCCCGGGTGGCAGAAAGTTGATCTATAGTTATGCCTGCATAGAGCAGATCTAAATTAGTAGTGGTCTAATCTGATCTGATGTGACTTGGGTGAAACTGATCGGGGCACAGGCAGACAGATTTTGAACCAAGCGGACTTGTGCTTGGATGTCATCGTATTTCATTCATAAACAAGAAGGCAACAGCAGGCATGCAACCTGAATCATTATAGAAATACACTCATTAAACTCATTATCATTATCATCATTATTAGAGTTTTTAAATCCTCCCACTGGCCAGCACGCAGCTTGGGGGGGAGGCTCACACAAATAGAAGAAATGAGGTACGTGGACAAATTTAAGATGCCTGCGGTTATCACCGGGACGTTATCTATTTGCCACGACAGCCGAGCACAGTGACAATACTCCAGTGAAGCACATATCGCTGCATCCTGTTCTGCACAGCGATGTCTCTATGTGCATGTGAATGTGAATGCGCCGCATTTAAAGGGAATGTGAGCAGGCGCTTTAATTTTCGACAAATGGAGTCAGCTGTGTTCACAACCAGAACGGTGCAAATCACCTTTTACTTATATATGCTGGATTGTCTGCAATTCTGCATCCGCAAAATTACCTAACATGCCACTGCACATATTTACACCGCACACTGTGCTAGCTGTGTGCTTGTCACGAAAATAGAGCCCTTGAAGTCATAATTCTATTTCTTTTGTAAATAACCTTGACCTCCATTATTAGCATTGGCAGCATCTTCTCCTCTGGCTTCCTCATCTTCTTCAACTTCCTCCACATCTTCATCCTCTTCTTCGTCATCATCATCGTCGTCGTCGTCATCATCATCGTTGTCAAGTGCATCTACATCCTCGAGCGGGTTAGCAGGTATTGGCCCATGTGGATTGGCGGCGTTCTGGCCAGCTGCAGCGTTCATGGCTGCCTGGATGTTGACAGCGGCAGCAATTCCATCAGGATGCTCCAATGAAGGAAAGGCAAGGCAAATATATTTATATAGCCAATTTCAAGCACAAGTAAACGACACCTAAAAGCATTTCCAAACAGAATATGTTCTGATCCCTTTGTTATGGTCTGAAGCCGAGTATCAGCTACAACTCTTTGATGTTCTTTTTTGGGAATGCAGTCCGAAGACCATTGCAATAATCAAGTCTACTGGAGAGAAAATTAAAATCAAGCCATTTGAAGTGTATCAACATACTGTACACCAGGCATCACCAAATGGCGCTGATCCGGACCGCGCGATGGTTCGGACCGGACCCATGACCGCTCTACGATGAATTTCTTTCAGGGCGCATTCGCAAACGTTGGCGCTGCAATTCTAGTAAATACGGAAAAGGCGTCACTGATTTTTGCCAATCAAATCTTTTGTTTACGATCCACTGCCAATTGCGCAGCAGACCGGAAGAGAGTGCTGCTGACAGTATGCCTCGATAAAAAGTTAGCGAGGTCGATGCGTGTTGTTTTAAATGAATGGACGGAGAAATTTAGTTTCGTTCTGGCTGCAGCCAATTCAAAACCAGTGTGCATCATATGCTCCGAAACCGTCGCAACATTGCGAAGCGCCACTATGAAACAAAGCACCGCCCTTTTTTGCAAAGTTATCCGCTGAAGTTTGAGGTGAGCGCACGCAAAAACATCGAACTTTGAGTGCAGTATAAGAGATTTTTACATTTCCGTTTACATCCCAGCGGCATGCAAACGAATGTTCACTAAAAGTATCATGGATTTTGGGGAAACATAAAAAACGAGTGATGGGGAAGTTGTGAAGGAGTGCTTAAATGTGGTTGCACAAACATTATTTAAAGGAAAACACAAAGCCCAGATGTGTGAAATAATCTACCAAATCCCAATGGTCCTGACTCCGTTCCAACCCAGATTTAAGTCACTGGCAGGGCAGTCACAAACTCATTTTTCTCATTAAGAGAAGTTAAAAAAATATTCAAAAGAAAAGGTGATGTCAAGGCTCATTTTGAATTAGTTTTTCATGAGGACAGCCATTTTTATTGATTGTGTACTGAACATGTTGACCTGGTTTACTCGGATAATTAGGCTTTCCGTTTTTTTTCGGATGATAACTCTTTGATTTAAAAAAAAAAGGTAAAAGATGTTAACTCAATGCTTAGCACTTGATATATTTCTGCAGGAGATATTTGACTGTTTTTTTTCTGGAAGTGGCAAACTTTCTTGAATGTGAAATACACGCCTTATATTTGTTTGACTGGCAAAGGTGTTTAATGTGAACATTGCTAAATATTTAGTATATAAGTGCGCTCTGTTGAAAATGACTAAATATTGAAACTAAAAATGTAACCATAGGCTAGACATTAAGGGAAGTGGGACTTTGGTTCGGACATTTTAATTGGAAGAAATTTTAGTCATGGACCTTTGTGACTTTTAATTGAATACCTCTGCTGTACACTATTGTATCATTAACATGAAACTTCATATCATGTATATTTTGCAATGTCCATCCAGATAAATTAAGTATGGGTTCATCTCATAACTTATTATATAATTTTCTAACTTTTTGAGATGGAGAATTTGGGGATTTTGTTATCCCTGCACTATGACACAAACATTAAAAAATAGGGCTGTCAAAATTAAAGCATTAAATCAGGTGATTAATCCAAAACATTTTAACAGTTTGATTTACTAAAAAAATAATTTGCACACTTTGCAAATATTGTGCCATATTAGCTGTCTTTAGCACGTCTCAGAACAAAACACTGTGTTTAAATTACCACTGGGCCTTGCAAATCAACACAGCTGGAGTGTGGCGCTTGTGGGCAGTTTTGAGAAATGTTTCGAAAATAAATGTCTGCAAAGATGTCTCCATTTAGATCGGATTCAAGAACCCAAGAAAGCTATTAGAACAGTCTTTGAATTAAATATACTTTATATTTGGTGATTTTGCATCAATTTCAAGATATTATTCAAGCAAATATCTGTTATAAGCTTCGCAAAAAATAGCTGTTGAAAAATTTGATTAATCACAATTAATCACGGATTTTTTTGTGATTAATTAGTTAAAAAAATAATCACTAGACAGCACTATTAAAAATATATAAAAATACCTTAATAATACATACCTCATTAGCTGGTACCGGGTCATTTGGGGGATCAGGAACCAAAGGTGGTGGATTCTGGTCCAACCACTGAGGAGCGCCACCATGGACAATTTGCTCTCGAAGCCACACCAGGCTAATAAAGGCACACAGTGTGCAAGTGACCACAAAACAGCCCTGCAGGCAATCCGCAAGCAGGTTCTGTCTGCGGAAGGAAGGAAACTGCATTACAGTAAGATGGAAAATGAAAATCACATGCAGCATGCAAGACAAAAGATGTGAAAGATAGTCATGCTTTTTTAAAAATAGTGAAAGCCAAAAACAAGTACTGATAAGGAAATCTAAACTTACGTTGAGAGCATATCTAGTGGCAGAGTAAGAAGAGTGCTCACAGAGCCAGTAAATAAACATTTATAAATACGACCTGTTGGAAAACAAAAATTAAGAGATCAGCAACATAAAACTCAATATGAAACATTTTTCTCTCGAGCAAAGGAGTAAAATTCAAGGCTGGGGGGCCAGATTCGGCCTGCAACATCATTTTGTGTCTTGCGAAGGCAAATCATGTTTTTTGACTTCATGTTTCTTGATAAAATATCAACATTTCAAATTGTCTTCACTCTTAATAACATTTATGTAATAATGTCCCTTTAAAAATAAAATAAGTTTGACATCCCTGCTTTGGACTGCTGATTTTCAAAGTAAAACTACATTCCCTCCCCACATGTTAATTAATGGTTGAAATAATTATTATTCATGATTTAACACTTTATACAGTATTAATAAACTAAAAATATATTTATAAAATAAAATACCATATTAGAATATTTTTGGAGTCAAATTTCAGATTATATCTTCATGTAGTTTGACCATTATTTCAACACAGGAATAATCTGGGCTATTGTAATTTGAAGAAAAATAATTTTATCATCATTTGACTGAAAGGTACAGGTCAAGTATGTACTGTAGTTGTAGTAAAAGTGTGTAAAGCAGCTTTGTTAGCTGGGCGGCATAATGTTGAGAGCTCCTCAAATGTATTTTGACCTTCACGTACACAGAAACAGTATAAGGTAAACAATGCAATAACAAATAGATAAGTTGTATAAGGGTACCTAATCGCTAGATGCCATTGGTCATTATTGCTCTGATCGTGATCAATAGCCCATGTTTTTGTCACCTTTGTCCATCTCAAATCTGAAGGATTCACGAAGAGTGTGTTACTGTTTTTTTTTTTTTTTAAACAATATGACACATGTTAATTTGGCCTTGTCGCGTTTTTATTATCCAGCCTCGAGGCAGGCAGTGGCTGGGCACTGGGACACTGGCCCGGAATTTAACAATCATTTATTCCTGCGATAACTGAAAACCACTATTTGAAAGCTACAATCGCCTTGCAATTTTCTTCTCCGTTACTCCCATTTTGATACCATCACAAAGGTGAGCAGTTTTACACTGTTTATTTATTTATTTTTTAATTTACTTTAGAGTTGAATATCAGTTAAAATGCTCAATTATAACACTTCACATACATTTAATAGAGGTTTGGGGAAAATAAAAGCAAAATAAGCCAAAACCTAATTGTTCCCAAAAACGATTTAAAGTCACAAGTGTCATAAGTAACTTAATTAAATGACTAAATAAAAGCTGTGCAGATGGTATTTTGAAAGAAGGGCTCTCTGGAATAGTTATCACAATCTTACACAATAAAAATGTCACAATAGAAATAAGTACACTGCTACGACTTACATGCTGTGAGAGGCACAACGCCAAGCCAGGCGAAGGCCACAAGAGTGTAGTGAAACCAGTATCTGATGGCGGTTCCAACACTGGTGACCAACCCCGAAAATATGTCTTGAACAGGTAGGCGGGGAGGCATGTCTGGAGAGTAGACTGAAGGAAAAAGGACATTTTGGAAAAAGAAGGCAGGTGAGATAGAGCACCTGTTTATGCATCAAATAAAGCGCGACCACAAAGAAAACGGTGCACGTTTATGAAATAACTAAACTGGCTAAAGAGTGTGATAAATAAAATGACAATAGGACTTACTAGGGGTAAATGCAAATCTGTGTTTGCATAATTCACAGTATTCCTTCCTGCTGTGTTTAAGCCACTGCAGCAAGCTAGGAGAAAAAAACAAATGTTAAATTGGTCACACTCCATTGATTGCACATTTATGTAAAGAACAATTTTCCACCATGTCATTGTAAAAAAAAACTAAATAAAACCTATGATTATTTATAAATGAAAGATGACAGTTGTTTTGTCAAAGAATAAAATAAATGACTTGGTGATTTGATGCTTTATACCAGGGCTACACAATTAAATCTTGTTTAATCAATAACATTGAATTCAAACACATTATATAACGCTTCAAACTTCATCAGCAATAAGACTTGAGGCGACTAAGACAAATACATTTACGGATCTAGCAAGCTTTCTTTGACCTCACATTTAAAGGTTTATGAGGAGAGAGAAAACATTTGAAGCATACCATTCCTGATGGATAAACTTGATGCTGCCGGTGCAGACACAGGGATGATAGAGTGGTTTGTCATGGGTCCCCTCTGACCGACACACTCGACATATATCTGCTTTGTACAGGACACACATGACAAAGCAGTGCATTCAGTCATATTTAATGTTACCATAACAACCTGCCATCTTGTTACTTATACTGTATATAAAACAATAGCACTAATATGCAGCTCCTGGAAAAGATGTTCAATTAACTGCAGTAGACAAGTGCATTATGCTAAAAATACACAGAGTGAATAAATAAAATTTGCAGCGTCAGGAATAACATTAGACCTGCACAGTGTAATGACTGACCAACGCAGCCTAATGGGATTTAATATAAAGGTAGTGTCAAAAGTAAAATGATTAAAAATTGACACTGTTCATGCTATATTTTTCATTAAAAATTAGCAAAATATTCAGTGCAGAAGATTAGAAACTGTCACCTTAAAATAGTACTTGGCGTAAAGTATAAAGTAAGCAATGTATCAAATCGTAACTAATGCACATTTTTAGTGCCGGTTTTTGAAACGACGTAAATGTCTTGATTGACTTTAATTACATAATTTCATATTGATGTCTAAATCCATTATCCACGCCGAAGACATGTGGGCATGTCATCAAACTTTTTTTTTTAATTATTATTATTAGACGTAACGTATTTATCAAGAAGACAGAAGTGGATATGCACAGTGCATAGGAAGAACAGTATGTTTCGATGCTATGTTACAGCGCGTTTTGTTCCATAACATGATGATTGGCAGAAATTGAAGATTTGAGTTATTCTAAAAGTGGGGTTAGCCAAAAGTCGATCCAAGCTAATGCTATTTAGCTGGCTAACGCTAACTGGTCATGTTTGTTTTTGTTCTGAAGCTTGGTCAATTAAAAGAAAGGGGAGGGAGGAGTGACACTGTTAGTATTAAGGGCCGATCAAAACACCAGCTATATCACTGATTTCCACATTTATTTAACTTAACGCAGCGGTTGGGCATTTGTTTATTTATTTTAAACAACTACCTTCCTCGGCGGTGTCCATCTTGACCACTTGTTCCAGAGCTTCAGTCAGTCAGCGACGACTGCTTACTATAACTGCTATTATTTGACACTAGTAGGAGCGCATTTTGTCTCGAGGTGACGTAAAAGCTTTACATCTGACATCAGACAGCATTTTTTTTTACTTCATAGGCGAGGACGTACTCCATGCAACAACTGACTATTCCGTCTTTTTACCACTAGATGGCACCCAACTGCAGTTGCTCAGCTGAGCCAAGCGGTAGTCATATTCAAATTCCTTCTCAAGAACGAGACAAATCGTGGCATATCAATGGTAATGCCGTTGAGCATTTATTCCATTGTCTTGACATCAGCTGAAGGTCCATGTAATAATAATCTATTTGTCCTCTCCAGTAAGACAATTCAGAAAACTAGTAGTATGAGTAGAATACATCAGTGGTATATTTTTTCCCCACGGCTCGTGCCACTTTTGGCTTACTTATAGCATACGACCTTAAAGACCAAGTGCGAGGTAAGCTTGACCCACCGTATTTTGAGTAATAAATCTATTTTAAGAATCCTCACATAAGTTTTTTTTTTAACGCAAACATCCTAGATTCGTAGTTAGACAGATAGCAACGCCCTAACAACGCAAAAAAAACATTGCCATTGTACTGCATTGTTTATTGTCTGGTGAGCTGCTAAAATGACTTTGTTTTGGCGTTATTCTGAAAAACGCCTCAATGCTGTGTGGCGATGCATTGTTCACATGATGGGAAGCATCTGTTTGAGTTCCCAAAACAACAAATATGGGGCACGTAAATGGACCAATTTCATTCTGGCAAAGAGAAGGAATTTCAAGCCAGAGTCTACAAGTGTTCTTTGCCGCAAGCACTTCGAAGATCTGTTTTCTCAACCGTTTTGCTTAAGGTAAAGGGTTCGCGAAAAGGTAGGTGTGATTACAATCCATTTTAAAAAACGTGTGGTGTGTTGCATGTATTGTGACAGCTTGTGTGTGACTGACGGCTGTGATATTTGTTGGCTGAGGAGAACGAGCGTGCCGGTGTTGAACAGCAAGTTTGTATAAATACCTTAAATACCCCACCAATGGCAACGTAGGAAACCAACTCACTATAACATGTGGTCTCAGTACAAGCAGAACAAATGGACCTAATCTCACTGTGCGTCATTTACTGCACAGCAGCTCATTGTATTTCAAATAATAATGCAAAGCTAATAACCCCAGCCTATATATCTTACCATTCTTCCAGTCTGAATGAGTCTAGTCTCCACGCAATGTTCAGTCATTTAGGCACAATATTGTCTGTCTCTTGAGCATCTGGCTCATACATGTAAGGTTCAACGAATAGACTATCAACAAGCTCCTCTTTCTCCAACTCTTCAAATACATGGATTTCCTCAGATATGTTTTAGATTTCGCTTTCTCAGTCAATTTCTGACTGGCTGAATACACTTTCTATGTGGAGTTCTGCCATAGTTGCCTTAGAATGATGTCACACTTCCAGGTTTGTCACACGGCATAATCTAACTTCGGGAAAACTATTATTTTGTCAAATATACCCCCCAAAAAATGTCCATGCTTTATTATTTGTATTATGTGTAATTACTTTACCTGTGACACAAAAATATTTAATTTGACACTTTCTGAATTTACTTCATACTAGGTCTTTAAGATGGCTATAAAGCTTATGGTCCGTGTAGGTATGTGTACTACAGTACAAAATGCTCTCTATTAGTGTCGCAAAAATTGTTTAGTAGTTGAAAGCTGTGTACTACTCTTACCGCTAATGACATAAAAGTATACTAGTTCACACCTGACGCTTCAATAGTAGTGTGCAGATGTCAACTGGTACACAGTTTTGCCTCACGAGTAACAGGAAGTAATCCTACTAGATTGGGCTCACTACTGTGCAGAAATATCATTCAGTAGGTGTACTGTGGTGGGAAATAATAACCAATGGGCTGCTTCAAAGACAGTCATTTTACTAGTGCGCTGAAATGCCTTAAACGCCTGCTGTAAATTACATATTCATACAAATAAAGACTTTACAAAGTATTCTTTTTTTTTTAATTTTGTTTTCTGATACCTTAGTTACATATCAATAATGATCTCGCACGAGAAAACAGTATCTGGTGATCTTCTGATAGTTGCCGACCAAGTCGCAGCAGCTCGCTTTACGTTTGTAATTCTGCAGTGTCCTTGTTATCTGATGTTGTCTTCTTCGCCACGTCACAGTGTCTGAGTGATTTAAATGATTCAGCGTTGTACACCCACACCGTGTCAACACCCTCTCCTGTGGTATGTTCAGGAACCCAGTTGGGGAAGGGAAATCGGCAGGCGACCACCTTAGCAGAGCTTGGTAACTCGTTTTCCAGCTTGA
Organism: Idiotropiscis lumnitzeri; assembly: GCF_059441095.1. Taxonomy (NCBI): domain Eukaryota; kingdom Metazoa; phylum Chordata; class Actinopteri; order Syngnathiformes; family Syngnathidae; genus Idiotropiscis; species Idiotropiscis lumnitzeri. The sequence continues at coordinate 6,150,126 of NC_142402.1, read as the reverse complement.
GCTCCAATTTGTCCATCTGTAACATGATCACATTTTCGTGATACTTTTAAAATGTTGTCAAGCAAATCTCATGGTATGTTTTTTATTCCACATGTAAAAAAAAAAAATGGAAAAGAACATGCATGTTTAATCAGAATTTACCATTTGAGGGACGCCAAAAATAACAACATTGGAGTACTGAGCAAAGCTGACCTAGAAAAGAACAAATTGAAAAAAATATCACCAAGTTCTTCTGACCATTTATTCTTGAAGAAATCAAGTAAAAAAAAAAGTCTTTGAAATAATATGTTCCATGTTCCCCCACTAGTCTGAGCAGAGTATTCTGATTAATATTTTGTTTGGAAGATAAGAATAAGAAGACCAATCCACAAATTTTCAGCCATTCAAGAAGGCTGAAGTTATTTGTATTACTGCAAATGAAATATTGATCACAATACCGTGTTGAGACCAGGGGGAGAACACAGAACTTGTTATAAAGAACATTTTTTTTTACTTGACTTTCACTTTAAAAATTGACAAATTTTTACATCTTTACAATTAATTTCTCCAAAACCGGCTTAACATGGAGACTTTTTCGCCATTCCGATAAAAATTATTCAGATCTTTAATCAGAACACCCATTTTACAGCCGTGTGACATGCGTAGATTGATGCAAACATGACGTGCTTTATCATGATGTCAGTCATGTATATAGCACAGCAGTTGTGATTGTTTTTTTCCACTTTAAATAAAGCACCAACTTAATAAAAATGAGTAAGAAGAAGTTTAAATTTAAGAAAAGCTGGTTGGAAACCACCATTTGCAAGTCACGATTGATTTACGTCAAAACAACATGAGCAGAACGGAGCATTTTAATCAATCAGTTTCATTCTTATCGGAATACAAGGCTCCATGTAAACCCGACTGGTGCCATTCGAGGACATACTGACCTTCCATAAGTCAGAGATATGGAAGGAAGTGGAGCGGTGCACTCCTTCTCTCCAGGCTTTGTAACGAGAATACCACACCAGCCAGGGGTTCAACTCAAAGCCTGACGCCAGAAATCCATGCCTTGCTGCGGCTATCACCTATGCAAGCGGGATATACAATGCAATGAAGTATTGTACATCACATTTGGGGATTCATTTCCAGTGTTTTGGTGCAACCAGGTATAGCCATAATTGATGGATTGTGAAGAACTTGGTAAGTTGTGCGGAATTATAACTCAGTTAATTGTTTCTTAATCCAATTGAGGCAAAGTGAATTTTAATGAAGCAGTGTTAATTTAGGATCAACTTGGCCAGCTAAAGACTACTTTCACCAAGTGAAAATGTCTTTGTGCAGCATTATTCTGCACGCTAAGACTGAAACGGGAGCTCAGAACATTCTAATTGATTCTTCCATCCCACCACCCCTGCAGCAACATTAAGGAAGGTGGCTTTCAATAATAATTTTGAAAAAGCGTCTCTTTGCACTTTACAAGTAAATTGAGGCTCGTATAGTTTACAGGTGTTTGCCAAAAAACTTTGAATATCGAGGGAAAATCTATGGCAATAATCTGTTTCAAAAAGTGCAACTTGCATGTGACATTAGTTCACCACATAGAAAGTGAAATATGTCAAGCCTTTATTTGTTTGAATTTTGATGTTTATAACAAAAAAACACACACATTCACAAAATTTGAATATTTTATGAGATCAACTAAAAAAAAGGATCTTTAAATGTTCAGAAATGTTGGCCTTCTGAAAAGTGTATTTAAGTAATAAACGTGCAGTACTTTGTTGGGCCTCCTTTTTGCATTAATTACAATATCATGGCGACATGACAATGAGGTGATCAGCCTTTGTCACAGTTCAGGTGTTATTGTAGCCCATGATGCTTTGATATTAGCTTTCAGAGCATGTGCATTGCGGGGTTTCTGTTCCCTCGTCTTCCTCTTGACAATAGCTCATAAATATTCAAGAGGTTTCAAGTCAGGAAAGTTTGTTGGCCAGAATAATAAACCATGTATTAGTAGTTTTGGCTTTTGGGAAGGGGCCACATCCTGAGGGAAAATAAAATTGTCTCCAAAAATCTCATCAGCTGCGGGAAGCATAAGTGCGGTAAAATGTGCTGGCAGATAGCTGTGTTGACTGTTTACTTGACATCCTCTCCATCCCTGTCACTTGGGCACATTTTCTGGACTTTTTTCCCCTCATTCTCTTAACACTATTCATGTAAGTTGATGAAGCGCTCTGTGAGCATGCACCTTCTTTTGGAACTTCTTATTGAGACCGTTTCTCGTTATGGAGGGTTTCGATGATGTGATGATTGACATCTTTTAAAGGCTGAGGAAAACCTTCACAGTTGTTTTGCGTTCACTGAAAATATTGGAACACAGGAAGCCGACAATGTTGAACTTTTTCATGACATTCAGATTTTGTGACGTACTGGATTTTTTTGTATTTCTGCCATGATAAGAATGTAAGCAAATAAAGGCTTGACATATTTCACTTTTTTTAAAAACAATTATTGAAATAAATGGACTTTCCTATTGGTATTTTTTAGCATACATATTATGCATGTGTTGTGAACATGCAGTCATTCATCTAGAACTGACAATTTGAATCCCCTACTGTCTCGCCTGAATTCTCACTCGCTTATGCAGCATTTCAATGACACTTGAGTATTCAGCTAAGCAAAACTTCAGTCAAACTACACTATTGATAATTGGTTACACATGACAATGTGTACATCAATGCAGTTACTACTGTTTTTTTTTTTGTTCAAAAGAAATTAGTGCACTTACTATTCGCCCGTCTCCACTTCCAATGTCCACCAGGGTTCCAGACCTGGCTCGCAGTGCATTGAGGACATTCTCCACCTGTGTGCTGGTCGCGGGGACAAACGGGAGACAGATTTTCCTCAACGCGGGAGCCACGAACGGCGTAGCCACAGCATAGAGGGCAACAAGCGAACCTCCCACCAAACCCGTAACAACGAGACCCAGCCGACTTCTGCTTTTACTCTCGATTGCGATTGACTGTCCTGCTGTCTCTGTGAAAAGCGCCTCTTCAGACATGATGGCTTTTCGACCAATGCATGATAACGACGTAAAACGCAATAAATAAAATACTGTTACACTCGGTTAAAATACAAGGCATGCGGCCATTCGTTCAACCAATGGATTCAATACTCTTGTCAAGTAAATACGTTTTGATTTTGTTTTTACTATCAGGGATACTGCATTTTGACCTTTGCAGCGCTATAATAAGTCCGACTTGAATTGTCGTGCCTGCCAAGTGTTCCACCCTTTCATTTCAGCATTGAAAGCTATTTGACAAAACCCAAAATAATACATGTACACATGAATAAATGTATATGTTTATTATTGTGAAATATACAATGATGAACAAATGAAAGAAAACAGATGTACTTTTGGGCAAAACAATTATCACCCTTAATCTCATATTGAAATAATAAGGAAATACTTCATATCACAGAGTGGAGTTGATGAGACAACTCACCACACACACGAAACATAAATATTACAGAAATCAGTATATGTGTTTATATTATATAAATTGAATTTTCTAAATCTATCTTGTACTTATTTGCCTTATATATCCATGTTCTAAAGACAGTGTGACTAATGGACTCATGGCTATATCCTTTAGTCCAAAAATTCATGGATATATCCATGACTCAAAAAAGAATAAAATATTTGTGTGGTGAGTACCTTATATTCACGGTGCATTTTGCATTTAAAGGTGAAACAAAATAAAGATAAAGATGGCCTTTATTAGTCCCACAATGGGGAAATCATTTAGCAAACCTACCTATAAGGATAAATGTTTGAAAGTTTCCATGCCAAATCTGTTATTAATATTATTATGAATAATATTTAATGACCTTACTTCATAATTGGATGATAATTTGAGTTGGATATAGCCTTTTTGGTCCAAAATATCTAGCAGATGCTGTATTTCTAATATTCAATATGTAAATGTAATTATGCTCTGATTGGATCACTGCTTTCCTTCATTTTAATATGGAAAACAGTTTTGATCTGCTGTGCATATAGACCTTTTTCATTGACGTCATTTCCCCCACAGTGCTTAGTTTCAGACTGCCTTATTCGAGGGCATGCATACTTAAGAAAAACTGGAGAAGCCTTATCCATTACAAGCGCTATTGGTCATCGGTCTCCATATGTCTAGTTGCGAGAAAAATATCACTATGAGAACAGCCGTTCATTACATCAACACATTGGAACCAGACGTTCTATGTCGTTTTAAAGAAAAACTGAAGTTGGTTGGAGGGAAACACAATGTAGGATATATATATATATATATATATATATATACTGGTTTCAGATCCTGATACATGTAGTCTGGTTACATATGGAGAATCTTGTTTGCAAATATTTTGGGGGAGATTTCAAATCCCCTTTAGGGTTAGGGTTTAATTGCACTGTTTCCATTTCTTGCACAGATTTGAGCATGACGTTGTGGTCTTTCCATGTTAGAAATCATTCGATAATGTACGGTGGACAGTGTGGTCCAGACCTGGCATGCCGTGATGGATCTGATGGTGGTGAATGTGGTGCCTGCTGGTTGTTGGACCATCATACATCGTCAAATCATCATCCTCTCTGTACCCATCACCGCCATCCTGAGAATAGCTGTGCTTCATAATTAAGATGTTCCTGTGACCTGCTGGGGTCATGTGGTGGGAGAGTCGTGGTGACTGCTGGCTCACCATCCCGGGTGGTAGCTGTGGCACAAGTGCCACACCATCAGGATCATTCGTGGCCTCTCTCATGCTCAGGTTGCTGCGGCTACCTTGGACACTGCCGTGCATGCTTCCCTGCTGTGATCCACAGTGGTGGTCGCGAATACATTTGGAGGAGGATCGACGCAGCTTGTGGGATTTCTCAAATTCCTCGCCCATTGCGGCATCAGTCAGATCACCTGAGGGGACGTGTCGTAAAGTGCAGAGCTCATAGTGAGGAGGTTCAAGCCCTGGATGGAGGAGGGCAGGGTCAAAGTCATCTCTGTAGATAGAACAAACAAAAAAAAAGAACTTCTAACATGTAAAATATATTTTTTCAAACATGCTTATTGGCAACAATGTATGTAAAGGGCAAAATATGTCAAATTAATAACATTAAGTGACTTTGAAGAACATTTCTTAACAAGTACTTGCCTATTTCCCCCCAGTTCTCATGGCGTCTTATAAATTTAGCTCTGCATTATTGTATTGTGATACATTATGAAATAGAAAGGATTTAGCAGCGTCGATTGGTTGGTGATGGTATTCTATACTGTAAGACTTTAGTTACTGTATTTTGTTATTGGGTGCTTATCTGTAAAACACAATGTCCCATGAGACCATAAAATAAATGAATTGCATACTTTCACACTTTACTGTGAACAGCATTGCATCATGGGTAGGGGGGAGAATAGAAAATATTATTTGGGCAACCATTGTTTTTTTCCACGGTGAAGGATAGTTTTCCTTGCCCGTTTAGCAAACACATTCTACAACCAGACAACATCAACTCTTGACAACTGCCACCTGCATAAAATCTGTCCCTTGGGTATGTCACATTTATACCCAATAATGTCATGTGGAAATTAAATAACTTGCTAGTGGTCAGGTAGAAAAGTATGTGGAATATCCAACCAATCATGTAAGGGTAGCTATCAAGTTTGTACATGTTGAGAGATTATTTTTTTGTTTATTCCAGCCTACCATACTCTTAGACGTCTTAGTGACATAGCAGGAAGTATGTGAAAAGTCAGACTCAGCGCGAACATGCACGCCTCAATCTCAATACCCGCACTTCCTCCCTATCCTTCAATTGCACGTTCCCGTCAAATTCACTGAGACCCACAAAGAGGATTGTACAAGGTTGTGAGGTGAGACTTCCTCTCAGGTATCAGGACTGAGTTGGTATGGTCGTGTTCGTGTGTTGAAAGACAATTTATCCATCCACTAACTGAGCCGCTTCTCCTCACAAGGGTGAGTGCATGCTAGAGCCTATCCTAGCTGTCTTTGGGCAGTAGGCGGGGCACACCCTAAACTGGTTTCCAGCCAATCACAAGGCACACAGTGATGAACAATCATCCGCACTCACAAACACACCTACGGGCAATTCAGGGTGTCCAATCAACGTTCACCGTGCGGCCGAAAGACAACTTATTCCTTATATTATTCCTTATTCATGATTATGACAACAGCGTGGGACAATCCCTCTGAATCACTGCAGAAATTAATGCATCGAACAAATTCAAAATAATCTAACAAGTAGTTTAATTGCTAGCACCACCCTGGCTCCTTGTGCTATTCACTTGAATATTATAATGAAAATGAGGGATGCCGTTATGATTGGTTGGCTACGTTCCACCCCACAATGGCACAAATGCCCCATAACGCGTAATTCTACCTGTGCAAAATCTAGGAAAATACCCAAACAAAGTAAACCCCTCCAATGCGTTGGGCACTAAAATAGGGCCCATTACGTTGTTTCGAAACATATAAATATGATGCTTTGTCTCCAAAGTTTCCAAAATAATATAATACCTCAAATTTCATGATCAGATAATTGAGAAATGAATGAACCTGCGTATGATGTACTTCTTACGAGGCTGTTTGACCTGGATGATGACCGAGATGATGAGCAGGATGACAACCAGGCCGCAGGTCACAGCAATGATTGTGATGTTTGTGTTATCCAGAGAGTCCAAAATGCTGGGTTTCCTTTTCTCTAGTTTCACAGGTAAAACACAATAAAATTATCTTCAGGTCAGCAACAACCATACGATGAAAAAAACATTAGCTGGTAACAGTTCAGTGTACCTTTACAGTGATTCTCATCCCATGGATACACACAGTTCTGGATGCCATTGCAGACCAGGGTGTGGTTGATGCACATGTTGCTGTGGCAAAAGAAAGTGTCTCCTTCGCATGGTGCTGGAAAAAAAAGACACACATACACTGGTCACATAGTTGGTGTTGTAAAATATCATCCCGGTAATTGAGTAACCCGCCTCTCACCCTAAATTATCTTGAAGTGATGTGTCCTCCTTGAACATGATAATCCGCGATTTATTTATTTATTTTTTTAATTTTAATTTAAAGTCTCTTCATTTAAGCACAAGAACCGTTCTCGTTTCCTATTGAAATATTATTTTTATTTTGGAAGCGTATTGCTGCCACACTAGGAAAAAGAAAAATCAAACTTATCATGCAAAAACGTGATAATTATGTAAAAACGTGAAAATTATCATGTAAAAATGTGATATCATATAAAAATGTAATAATTATCATGTAAAAATGTGAAACTTATCATGTAAAAATGTGATCATTCTCATGTAAAAACATGATAATTATCATGCAAAAACATGAAAATGATCATGTAAAAACGTGAAACTTGTCACGTTGAAACAACACAGAATGAATAACGCGGTTCCTTGAAATGACTTGATTAAGTTCTATTTCATGCTTGGGTTGAGACATGGCGAGATTTTACACTTATCAAGAACAGTGGATGGTGTTGTAATAAGTATGCGTACTCTCCGACGGAAATTTAAGTATTTTGAAACGGTCCAACAGAAAATGTCACATATGTAAAAGAGGTGGAGTCACTCACGGTCAAGGAAGGTTGTGAAGAGGATCTTGAATTTGCTTTTCCTGCTTCCTTCATCCGCCCACAGCCTGACCACGCCCAAAGAAGATGTAAGCATAACGTCGTTCGCAACCGTGGAGCAGAATTTATTCTTCAAGTGCTCAACTGAACTGTTGCCATCATAAATGGCTACAAAGTTACGCTTGCACTCATTAGAGTTGTGCATCTCATACTCCAGAAAGCGCATGTAGATCTGTGGATGGGATGATGAAAAATCTTTAGGTTTTTCAAAACATACTACTACTGTCTTCTAAAAAAAGTTTGTATTTGCAGGTTTCATAATGTCACATAAATTAACTGGCAAAAAAGACTACCTAAATTTGATTCTTTCCAGTTTAAAACATTCCGTTAGAAAGTTGAGCAACATTGTAGCGTGTAAGTTGCTTGGTCATGTCGTGTCGGATAGCCAATTGTTCACATGAATAAAAAAAATATATATATTTTAGGTTCTACTTATCTACCTCAAATTTCCCCATTGTGGGACTAATGAAGGACATCTTCATCTTTATCTTTATCTTTACTAGATAACATACATCCGTTGACAGCTCAACCTTAATTTTCTTTTTTTTTTATCCCTGTCTCTCTTTTTTTTTAATATGATTAATGAAGTATGTTAAAAAAAGAATAAATAAATTGTATGGCCTAGTAGAAGTGCATTTTATGTAAATTTTGCATATATATTTTACCAGCCAAACTGATCCATAAAAATAAGTGAATGAACACATATATTTGGTTGAAATTTTGCACATGAAGAAAACATAATGGAACAAGCCAAAATTTACAACAACAAGGATATCGAACTTTCTGATAGATTCTCCCAATCCTCCCTAAACCATAAGAGGGTCACTGTCGTCACAAAACAGGTTAACCACCTTAGCTCTTGGTGGGGCCCGGATATACCACCGGCAGTCCACAGCCTCTGTCGGCAGGGCTCGCTTCTCCCTGGTTATCTGAGTTGATTCCACATAGCCTTCTGGACCACTCAGCTCAAACTCACAAACTGTGGAGAATAGCATTTTATTTTATCTTAACTGTTACCAAATGGTGTTATCGCTATAAAACTCATTGACTTGTGTTAATTGGAGGGAAGCCATAATTTTCCTCATTACTCCAGTTTGTATTACTGTTGTAATGTTCGACTAATGGACGCATGTTATGCAAGTATTTTCAGTGAAGCACACACATCATGTTTCTTCCAAAATATGTTATTCTTAACTTATTGTAATACTCACATGGCAAAGCTGGCAATTCTCCCAAAGCTTTGAACTCTGGGTCTAAAAGAAGAAAAAAAAAGTCACTTTTAAACACATACAAGCTAAGTTTCACTTTCTAATCAAAAGGGGCTGGAGAATTGTTGATAGCCAGATCTAGTCAAGTTCACATGGCACTTTCTTACTATTATTGTTTGCCAGAAGTCCTGCACAAGCATCCTCGTTTAACAGTGAGTAGACAGCAAAGGGGCAAATAGCTAATCAATTATTTTAAGCAAGAGCATCACTTGCGAACTTTGTGAACTGTGTCCTGGCCATCATTCCAGTTGCCAAATGGCTGAACCATGGTTATTTTAGTTAACGAAAAGTAATGAAATGAATAACACTAAAATTAAAACTAGGTATTGCACACAAGCTTTTCAGGGTTCATGGACCGCATTTTTAAAGCCAAAAGACGCGCTGTATCAAAGGGCACAGCATCAGTTGAGGGGGTATACTAGCTCACGCATACTAGCTCGCACATGCCAGAACCCATGCCAATAAGGGCTCTCTGCCAGTAGTAGCACTTCAACCCATTGAGAAACATTATGGCGGCACATCTAATGGATAGGGGAGGGATGTCACTCGTCACGGTTTCAAATCAAAACCAAAAATATCTCTGAACAGCATACAAGCAAACAATGAAACAAAGAAATAAAATTAACACAAAACATGCATCTCTCATACCATTCATATCACCAAAGGAAATAAAAATAACACCAAAAAGGGAACTGATGCATTCTGGGAGCCTCAGCCTCAGCCAATCAGATGGCTGGTTAGAGAGATGTAAGTGGTGTGCTTTGGGTAGTGCTTTTTTTTTTTTTTTTTTGCAGTCTGTCGTCTAAACCTGTGATGTTTCTTGCTTGCAATAGCATGAATAATAAGACAGACTACGACATTGTGGACAGCTGCCCCTTAGTCCAGCTTTCTCTTGCACCCTCACCCAAAAACGTGTTCACATAATGTATTTGCCACAGTCAATTAGTAGCAGAAATATATCAGACTTTGGCCAGCAGGGTGTGCTGACATGCACACTGCAATGCCTTTGATTGGTCAGGTTCAATGGTTGCTCAGTCCATGCAATGGGCGAGTCGCATGACAAGGTGCCTCTATTGTTTTGGGGGAAATTCGGGACTTTAACGTGCGCCTTATCGACGCGAATATACGGTATTTATTTTTGTATTTCTGTTAGTCAGAAGAAGGACCGTCTAACAGTCATTTGAGAGTTGCAGTTTCCTTTACGATATTACATAATAACAATACTTCATGACGTTTTTATAATTTATTTAAAATCTAAAACTAATAAACAATCAATTTAAACTAAGAATTTTCAGACAACCTGCTCTCAAAACTAATTGCAACTAAATACATTTAAAAGACAAAAGTCAAAACAAAATAAAAAACTATTTTAGTGAAAAATCCCAAACAACCCTATGCTGTAAGACAGTTTTATTAACCCTTTCACAAACAATTTATAGTTTTTCTCAATCATGATTTATGCCAAAAATCTAAGATAGCACAACAAAGCAATGAACTTGTTTGCTCCAAAACAATTTGTTGAAGGGCATTTAGCTCTTTAAACTCTGATTTATTTGTTGGGAAAAGCCAGTTTTCAAATAAGCAAATCTTGGTATATTTTGTTGCAATGCCAAATTTAAAATGTCATTGACGTTTGTTTGTTTCCATAAAATTTTGAGTAATTTTTTTCTACAGTGTTACGGATATTTATTGTATGACACAACAGCTCATCATTCAGACATACTTAAACATATATCGCAAGATTTATATGACCAGCTGTAACCTTAGAATGCCCTCATTTAAAGTTCTCTGAAATCCTGACCACACATGCTTAGATATTGTGTCCCGAACCTTTGTGCTGATGAATCTACTTGCCAGATGGATTATAAAGCCTGATTTACCATCTTAGTTTTTTATTAATCCTCTCATGTTTCTTCCCTGTTTCTGCTTCAGGGTTGGGCAGATTATTCACATTCAGCCCTATATATGGAAGTGTGTGTGTGTGGGGGTGTGTGTGGGGGTGTGCGGGGGTGTGCATGTATGTGTGTGTGGAGCAACAATGCATTCCCAGAGGTGGTACATCCAATATAAAGATTATACATACAATCAATTTAGAAAAATATTTTCTGACTGTTTTCAGTCGGTAAAAATGTGAAAACCACAAGAACTTTCAGATAGTTGCATTTGTTCCTCAGAGCTAAAGCACTCATTTGAGTGTGTGTCACTGAGCATTTCTAAGAAAGAGCAAAAAAGATTTACCAAAACTATTTGGCAAAATGTTCAAAAGAAAGAAGGCTCAAGTGAGCTTCATGCACCCTCCCCGCCAGTGACGCGCGTTTTTTGTTTTTGTTTTTCTGTCAGATATGGTAGAAAACTTGGACTGGTGAGTAGCACAGCTGACTCCATTCAGTCTAATGAGCCTCATTCGTCAAATGCTTGACAAAGAATAGGCAGAGTCTCTAAAATGTAACGTGCATATAAGATGATATGAAAAACAAAGTCTCCTTCAAGGAATTTGAGTGCATTGAAGTGCCCGTTGAAAAAAAATTAATGTCCACCTTATCTATATCCGTGGAATTGTCAACCTCTTCCCCAATTTTGGAACACAAGGCAACAGCAACCAGTTAAGTGATTTGTGACTTGCACAAAACCTCTAGGGTTTTCTCCTTTGGCCAGTAGGCCTACATGAAATGGACTTCAGTAGGTGGTGATCCTTATGTCCATATTCTTTTGTCTGTTTTACTGTCATGTACTTTTTGAACACAGCCCAAAGACGCTGCAAAGCCACTCATCATCTGAACAGCTATCAGCTGATGAATGCATGTCCATGATGAAACATTTGGTCATTAAGTAAATGCATTAAAATGAAAAAAAAAAAAAAGAGGTACTATATACTATCCATAGTGCGTGTTGGGGTTTTATTCAGTATGTCATGTTTAGTGTTACCACTAGCTCCGGGGTAAAAATCAATGAAACTGAATGCCAGAACGGAATGCGTGGAAACTAAAAATGAATTCCCTAAGGCTTTTCTTTTGACCACGCATGTTACCACTATGGGATTTGTTGATCTCCTTAATGCATTTAGAATTGAGAAGGATTGCTCAGTTATTATTACTTCACATTAAAATGATGAAGGAACACGCATTGTGCCCTACTGCTGTTTTGTATGAGTTAAATCTTGGTTTAATTAAAGTAGCGAGGCATAGGGGATTTTTTTCCCCCCACAGATAATGGATGTATGTATAATGTTGGCACGATGGCAAGGCAATACAGCATTATTTACAGAGTTCTTTTCATGCACAAGACAACTCAACGTGCTTCACACAACCAAACACTCAACAACTCGGAGCATTTACAAACATAACCCTCAATGACATTCAGAATTAAATTGTTTTTGCTGTAAACAAAACTTTTTGCGGAGGTTAATTCTACCGGTTGTATTGTGTTGCTCACATTTTACCAAATTACAGAAAATTGATGAACGAATGTCAGTAAATCATTTCACAGTGTTGATATGATCCTACATTTATGTGGGGGTTCGGGTTAGGGGGCCTGCCAAGCTTTTTCCCCTTTTCCCTAGGTTCCGGCTGTTTTCCGCCAGGCACGCCTCCGACCGGAGAGGGCGTCGGCTCCTGCGCACCTGCTGCCCATCATCAGCAATCACCGCGGGGGTTTAAAGCTCAGCGCTGCCAGGAGCCAGACGCCGGATTATTCTGTGACCTACCTCGGTACCCGGTCCACGTCGACGTTCGCCTCGTGCACGTCTGCTCCTTGTGTTATGCAACCCGAGTTAACCATTGTTTGTCCTCGCTCTCCCTCCAGCCGCCCAGCGCCAGCCCGAGCCCGATCCTCCGCCGCCAGCCGCCGAGCCCCGGAGCGTCGATCGCACCTCGTACGCCCGTACGCCGCCTGCCTGCCCTTCTCAGCCTCCGCCGGCTCGCCGCCGCCTTCGCCTCCACGCCGCTCTCCGCGCCCGCGTTCCTCCCGCCACAGCGCCGGTGCACACTCAGCGCGCCGTCTCCGCTGCACCTCCGCGAGCGCACACCTCGCCACCCCGGCGAGCACCCCGGCGCTGGCTCGCCGCTCCTCCACCTGTCCTCCTGCCCTGCTCCCGGCACCCGTTCCTCTCCCCCCGAACCCTTCAATAAATCCTCCTCAACCATCCTCGCTTGCTATTGGGTCCAGTTTTCCTTTCTCACGGTTCCCTGAACCGTTACAGAATAATCCGGCCACAATGGACCCAGCGAGCTCGGATTCCCTCCAAGAGGCCCTCTCCCACCAAGGCAGACAGCTGGGAAGACACGAGAGGATGATGCAGGAGTTCATGGACTCCGTCCAGGCTCTCCACCACCAACTCGCGCTCCTTTCGAAGCAGGTCAGCTCTCTTCCCTCTGCTTCCGGCCTCCCGGAGGGCACCTCCCCGGTCCCTTCTCCCCCTCCTCCGCCCGCCGTGTTCCCTCCGAGCAGCAGGGAACCCCATGTTCCCACGCCGGAGCCATTTTCCGGTGATCTGGGCTCTTGTAGCCACTTCATTTTGAGTACCTCGTTGGTGTTCGATCTCCAACCCCAAAGTTACCCGACCGATCGAGCTCGAATCGCCTACATGGTGAACCTGCTCCGCGGCCGCGCAGCGAAATGGGCTACCGCCTTGTGGGAGGCATCGGCGCCGGCGATGGCCTCCTACCCCGATTTCTGTCTAGAGCTGCGGCGGGTGTTCGACCATCCCGTCAAGGGACGCGAGGCCACCCGCCGATTGCTCGCACTCCGGCAGGGTTCCCGGTCCGCCGCCGACTTCTCGGTGGAATTCCGCATCCTCGCCCACGAGTGCGGGTGGAATGAGCCCGCGCTCCGGGGAGTGTTCCTCGATGGTCTGACGGACCAGCTCAAGGACGAGCTGGCCGTCCGTGACGAGACCACCTCCCTCGAAGACCTCATCGCCCTGGCCATAAAGGTGGACAACCGGCTGCGGGAGCGGCAGTCTGATCGGACGCGAAGGTCGCCCCGACCAACGGCACGCCCCGCCACGCCTCCCGCCGACTCCCGTCCTCGGCTTCCGGTCTCGCCTCCCGTCGGTCAGGAGGAGCCCATGCAGCTGGGGAGGACCCGCCTGGATCCCCAGGAACGCCAGAGGCGCCTCTCGAGCCAGCTATGCCTCTATTGTGGCAACCCCGGTCACTACATCGCCGATTGCCACCTGAAGCCAAAAGAGGGGGCGCCGCTGATCAGGAGTCCCGCGGCGAGCCATAACGTGTCAGCTACGGGCTCCTCTTCACGCATGTCCATCCCAGCCCGCCTCCTATGGCAAACCCAGTCCCTTTCGATCACCGTCCTGGTGGACTCCGGAGCGGACGGAAACTTCCTAGACCTGGCTCTGGCTCGCCGGCTGGGGGTTCCCCTGGAGCCTCTCCCTTCCCCTCGGCGCGTGGTGGCCCTTGATGGGCGCCTCATCTCCCAGGTCTTTCAGCAGACGGGACCCCTAACCCTTATTGTCTCCGGTAACCACCGGGAGACTATCCAGCTCCTCCTCATTCACTCGCCACAAGTCCCCCTGGTCCTGGGTTTCCCGTGGCTGCAGTTACACAACCCCACGATAGATTGGAGGAGATGCTCCATCACCGGGTAGAGCGAGCTTTGCCACTCACAGTGCCTGCTATCCGCCGACCCGGCTCCCCGATCGGCCCCTCGCTCCCCGGTTCCACCCGACCTGGCATCCGTGCCCTCGGACTACCATGACCTGGCCCAGGTCTTCTGTAAGGACCTCGCCCGCACCCTTCCTCCCCATCGGCCCTATGACTGCGCCATAGACCTCCTTCCCGGGGCCCCGCTTCCCAGCTCCCGGCTGTACAACATCTCCCGTCCGGAGAAGGAGGCCCTCGAGACCTACATCCGCGACTCCCTGGCGGCCGGTCTTATTCGGCCCTCCTCCTCGCCCCTGGGAGCGGGGTTCTTTTTCGTTAAAAAAAAGGACTCCTCCCTTCGCCCCTGTATTGATTTCAAGGCCCTAAACGGCATCACTGTCAAGAACAAGACCTCGCTGCCCCTCATAGACCCCTCGTTCGAGCCCCTCTGCGACGCCCAGGTCTTCTCCAAACTAGATCTACGAAACGCTTACCATCTGGTTCGCATCCGGGAGGGGGACGAATGGAAGATGGCTTTCAACACCCCCCTCGGACATTTTGAATATCTTGTTATGCCCTTCGGCCTCACCAATGCTCCCGCCGTCTTCCAAGCCCTCATGACTGACATTCTCCGGGACATGCTCAACCGTTTCGTTTTCATTTACCTGGATGACATCCTCATCTTCTCCCGATCCCTCGAGGACCATCGCCGCCACGTCCGTTCAGTACTCCAGCGCCTCCTGGAGAACCGTCTATTCGTCAAGCCTGAAAAGTGTGAGTTCCACGTACCATCGATCCACTTTTTGGGCTACGTCATCGCCCGGGGTCAACTCCAGCCGGACCCCGCCAAGATCCAGGCGGTGGTGGAGTGGCCTACTCCCACCACTCGCAAGGAACTGCAACGCTTCCTGGGGTTCGCCAATTTCTATCGACGCTTCATCCGTAATTACAGCAAGGTTGCCAGCCCCCTCACGGCACTCACCTCCACCCTTACCCCCTTTCAGTGGACTCCAGCAGCGACACAAGCTTTTGGGCACCTCAAGGAAGCCTTCACCAGCGCCCCGGTCCTCAGACACCCCGATCCCGCACTCCAGTTCATTGTGGAGGTGGATGCCTCCGACACGGGGGCGGGAGCTGTTCTCTCCCAGCGGGATCCCGACACCCACAAAACTCATCCGTGCGCCTTCTTCTCCCGACGCCTGTCCCCCGCAGAGAAGAATTATGACGTCGGAAATCGGGAACTGCTGGCAGTCGTCTGGGCCCTCCAGGAGTGGCGACACTGGCTGGAGGGTACCGCCGTCCCCTTCCTCGTCTGGACCGACCATAAAAATCTGGCCTACCTGCAGGCGGCCAAGCGGATGAACCCCCGTCAAGCCCGTTGGCACCTTTTCTTAAGCCGATTCAATTTCACCCTTTCCTTCCGTCCCGGGTCGAACAACGGCAAGGCGGACGCCCTATTCCGGATGTTCGCTCCACCTGCCAGTCCGGAGATCACACAGACCATTCTCCCTTCCTCCTGTCTCCTGGGGGCGGCCTCCTGGGAGATCGAGCGCACGGTTCGCGAGGCGCAGAAGACCCAACCCGATCCCCGACCTGACCCCTCGGATCTCCTTTTCGTCCCCGATGCCGTACGCTCCCAGGTACTCCAGTGGGGGCACTCTTCCTCGCTCACCTGCCACCCAGGCGTCACGCGTACCCTTCGCTTTCTTCAAGCGCACTTCTGGTGGCCCAGTATGGCAAAAGACACACGGGAATTCGTGCTGGCCTGCTCGGTCTGCGCCCGCGGTAAGGCCTCACACTCGGCCCCGGCAGGTCTTCTCCACCCCCTGCCTATCCCGAGCCGCCCCTGGTCCCACATCGCTGTGGACTTCGTCACGGGCCTTCCTCCATCTAACGGACACACAGTCATCCTCACGATCATCGACCGCTTCTCCAAGAGCGTTCACTTCGTTCCCCTTCCCAAGCTACCCACCGCCTTGGAGACGGCCACGCTCCTGACACAACACGTCTTCCGGCTCCACGGCCTCCCGCAAGACATCGTCTCAGACCGGGGTCCACAGTTTTCATCCCAGGTATGGAAGGAATTCTGTAAGGCAGTGGGCGCCACAGCCAGCCTCTCGTCAGGTTACCACCCTCAGACCAACGGGCAGACCGAGCGGGCCAATCAGGATCTGGAGGCAGCGCTGCGGTGCGTGGTAGCCCGGAACCCCGAGACGTGGAGCGAGGCTCTCTCGTGGATCGAGTACGCCCACAATTCCCTCTCCTGCGCCTCGACAGGTATGTCGCCGTTCATGGCCTGTCTTGGCTACCAACCTCCCCTTTTTGCGGAGCAGGAGCGTGCAGTGGCGGTTCCCTCGGTGGAGGAACACATCAGTCGGGCCAAGGCCGTCTGGGCAGAGGTCAAGGCCTCCCTCACCCGCTCGGCGCAACGCAACAAGCGCCTGGCGGACCGTCGTCGAACCCCAGCTCCCGACTACCAGCCCGGTCAGCAGGTCTGGCTCTCGACCCGCGACCTTCCCCTCCAGACCGATTCACGTAAGCTGTCTCCGCGCTACATTGGTCCCTTTCCCATCACCAAGATCATTAACCCCTGTTCTGTCAGACTAAAGCTCCCCGATTCCCTCAAGATCCACCCCACCTTCCACGTTTCTCTCCTCAAGCCGGTCTCTTCCAGCGTCCTAAGCCCTCCGACCATCTCCCCTCCACCCCCCCTGATGATCGACGACCACCCAGCCTTCACGGTCTCCAAAGTGTTGGACGTTAGACGTCGGGGGAGGGGGTTTCAGTTCCTCGTGGACTGGGAGGGTTACGGTCCGGAGGAACGTTCTTGGATCTCCCGCAAGCTCTTCATTGACGACTCCCCGATCCGGGAGTTTTACGCCACACACCCGGACAAACCAGGAAGGACGCCAGGAGGCGTCCGTTGAGGGGGGGGTACTGTGGGGGTTCGGGTTAGGGGGCCTGCCAAGCTTTTTCCCCTTTTCCCTAGATTCCGGCTGTTTTCCGCCAGGCACGCCTCCGACCGGAGAGGGCGTCGGCTCCTGCGCACCTGCTGCCCATCATCAGCAATCACCGCGGGGGTTTAAAGCTCAGCGCTGCCAGGAGCCAGACGCCGGATTATTCCGTGACCTACCTCGGTACCCGGTCCACGTCGACGTTCGCCTCGTGCACGTCTGCTCCTTGTGTTATGCAACCCGAGTTAACCATTGTTTGTCCTCGCTCTCCCTCCAGCCGCCCAGCGCCAGCCCGAGCCCGATCCTCCGCCGCCAGCCGCCGAGCCCCGGAGCGTCGATCGCACCTCGTACGCCCGTACGCCGCCTGCCTGCCCTTCTCAGCCTCCGCCGGCTCGCCGCCGCCTTCGCCTCCACGCCGCTCTCCGCGCCCGCGTTCCTCCCGCCACAGCGCCGGTGCACACTCAGCGCGCCGTCTCCGCTGCACCTCCGCGAGCGCACACCTCGCCACCCCGGCGAGCACCCCGGCGCTGGCTCGCCGCTCCTCCACCTGTCCTCCTGCCCTGCTCCCGGCACCCGTTCCTCTCCCCCCGAACCCTTCAATAAATCCTCCTCAACCATCCTCGCTTGCTATTGGGTCCAGTTTTCCTTTCTCACGGTTCCCTGAACCGTTACAATTTAACTGGAATTCAGGAGATCCATGCATTCATTTTCAATACTGCTTGTCCTCTTTAGGGTCACAGGTTATTGGTGGGGAACCTATCCCATCTGACTTTGAGCAAGAGGAGACATGGCACTACAATGCTATATTTCAAAGCCAAGTGGCTGATCTCAGCCAAAAGCACGTGCATTTGCTAAGTGAAGACAAAACTGAAGCAAGACCCGCAAAAAGGCAGCAATTGAATATGCCAAAGCAACTCCTGACAGAAAAAGGTTGAATTTGACAAAATTATAAAACACACAAACAAAAAAAATATTTCTTTGTTCAAACACTATAGACATAGGCTACTTCTATTTCAAAGAGTATGTATATAAAGAGTCAATGCATAGCAACTAATTATGGGATGTAAATAAAAATGGAGTCAGTCAACTTAGGGCTGAGTTTGATGACCTCGAATATACGCAAAAAGTATGAAATTATCAAATTTTACACCTCCATACATTTGAATCTTCTCAAGACTTGTGTAGGCAGTTTCTTTCTGCTTATTCTAAGGTTCCATCCAAGTTAAGTACTTTCAAAACATTGATTTGCTTTTAGGCATTCAGGACAAATTATCTGCCATCTGCGATGAGTGGTATTAGACAGATGAGCATTTGGCGTGCAAGATGTGTTCAATTTTACAAAAAGAGATTAGAACAACCCAAATCTCCTTATCTGCCAATAAGGGAAAATTCTTCTTAAAGTGGTCGTTACCCATTCATTATTGCATCTAAGTGGATAGTTGGTTGATTGTAATGTAAAATCTTAAAGTAAGGAAGGGGATATTTTCACCAGATAGAAATGCCTGGACGAACAGAAGGAGGCAGCTTAATCTTTGATTGTCGTCATTGTTGGTGGCCTATAAAATCTGCTGTTAATAAAGCCTCAGCCTCGGTCCAGCTTAAGCTGCTGCTACGGCTCAGTGCTGACAAGCTGTATTCCCTTGAAGACAAGCTTTCATTAACTTGCACGCGTGTGTGTCTGTGTTGACTGTGCGTGTGCGTGCGTCTTTGCGTATGTATTCCCGTGTCCTCCATCAACTGCAATTTCCTGCAGCATGCAAGCACATAACTAACTTCCGAACACAATATTTAAAGGGGGTTCCTTATGATTACATGAGATTATAAATAAATGAATAAATAACTCACAGTATTAAGAGTTACTAAAATGATAACATAAAATTAGAGGGCAAATATTCGCTGATGGAAATTAATGCCTTGTTTGCCAGGAGAGCTTTTCAATATGTGTCAAAGTCACAGAAATTTAATTGACTGTGATTAGATGCCAAGAAAAGGAGTTGAGAGCTTAGAATTGTGCAGTGAGTGTGTTCTTATGTTCTTTTCTAATTGTTCCTGATTTATACCTGTGGGGATTAGAAAATAGACAAATGTGTTGAGGTTCCATCATTTTACTGAAAAAAAAAACAAAAAACGATTACAATTTTTCCTTACTTAATTTATGAGATTTCGTGAAAAGGTCAAAGTGACATAATTATTATTGCATCAAAAATGTTTAATACATTTTGAACAAGGTCTGCTTTAAGTCTAGAGTCGGTGTATACCAAATTCCTTTGGAAACAAGCCTGCCATTAATTTTGCCTTCATTCAGTTATATCTATAATCTATTGGGGAGAGAGCAGAAACCTGCAGTGGTCATTGAAGGGGCGGTCAACCCCCAAAAATATTTGCAATAATATGTTCTATGCGCTTCCTCTCGTCTAAATATGGCATTCTTATTAATATTGTGTTTGTGGAATATGAGTTAAGCAGCAAAATGTACCCTGTTTTTAGCCATCTCCGGGGGCGGCCATTTTCTCACTCTCAGTTGACTGAAAATGACATCACATTTGCGCAGGTAATGACCAATCACGGTTCAATTATTTTTGGAAGCTAATCCATGATTGGCCGTTATCGGAGCCCTGAGCAACTGTGACAGCGAGTGTCATAATGTCTGCCCCGTGAGTTGTACAAAAGTGGCTGGATTTCACTGCATAACTCATAATCCACAAATACAACAATCATCAAAATGCCATTTTCAGACTAGTGAAGACACGTAGAATATATTATTGCAAAGAAACTTTTGGGGTTGACTTCCTCTTTATGGAATTGTAGTGTCACAACTGAGTGGCTGAGTTGCATCTGGTTCGTAAATTGCTTACAAAGGTGTTAAGGTTATTAAGATATTGGTTCAGTTTTTAAGCTTCTCTGGTGGAAATAATTCGTCAATCATTACATAACACCGTCCCGAACATTTAACACTGGACGATTTGCAGTGTACTATTGTTTCAACCTTAATTCTTTCCAAATGACTCCAGTGAATTTGTTTGAAGCACAGGTTCTGACTAGACCTACCTTGTGTGAAGTTGTACCGGGCTGAAAAGCCAATAGCCTCCAACTCTCCATCAGCCACAAACTTGATGTACAGGTACCTCCCACTGGAGCGAACATACATGGGGCTCTCCTGGCCGCAGTAGCGTCCGATGATGGGTGAGAAACCAAACGGCCCATCACGGACCTCGATGTGATCAAATTTACAATCCCACGATGGCTCAATGGAATACTTTTCATCAAAAAACAAGTCGATGCACTGGCGGGGAGAAGCTGGAGGAGAAAGAGCAAGTTAGTAAAGAGTGATCAAAGAATTTCTGTAAAACGTCTTACCTTCTATAATGTAGACACATTCCCTCTCAGGTGGGTATTTCTCTGGGTAGTTGGGTGAGGTGAAATAGCCTCCCTCAGGCTCCTTCACCCAGGCCCCACACACCCCAGATGGTGTCACACCTGAGTTGTTGGTCACTAGTTAAAAATAGCACAGTGGTGGGGTTAAAGGGCCTCAACAGTTTTAGATTCTGCTATAAGTGAAATTACTTTATTGTTATTAATACATACAACAAGGTGTGCATATCCACACGTTACAAGATATGGAATTGACAAGTGTGTAATTTTTTTTCTGTGCAACTTTTTGTTCTTCACTAACTGTTAATCAAAAAGTCAATCATTGCTTGTCTAATACCTTGGAGGTGTATTGCATTACATCAGTGGTCTCAAACTTAACTTATGTGGGAGCCACTGGAGCAAGAGTCTGGGGGCTCGATTTTCATTGGCGTGAAATCTTAGATTTCACATCAGGGCAAGTCTGATTTACATCCATCCATCCATCATTTGTACCGCTTTTCCTCACAAGGGTCGAGGGCGTGCTGAAGCCTTTCCCAGCTAACCTCGGGCAGTAGGCGAAGTACACCCTGAACTAGTTGCCAGCCAATTGCAGGGCACACAGAGACGAACAACCATCCGCGCTCACATGCATACCTAGGGGGAATTTAGAGTGTCCAATCAACCTGCCGTGCATGTTTTTTTTTGGAATGTGGGAGGAGACCGGAGTACCCAGAGGAAACCCACGCAGGCACGGGGAGAACGTGCAAACTCCACACAGGAAGGCCGGAGTCGGAATTGAAGCCACGACCTCTGCACTGTGAGGCCATCGTGCCAACCAGTCGTCCACCGTGCCGCGTCTGACTTACAGTGTTTGGGAATTTGGCAGGTTGCGCTAATCCATGCTGGGTGTCCCGCGTACTATTATACAACCCCATGTACACCTGATAATTTGGTGATACAAAATAGACGAGACCTTAGACCATTTAAAAGCAGGTCACACACAGGTGCAGGATCAGGGGTGGTAAGTGCTCCCTTCACAGCAGCCAACTTCACATCATGCACAAATGAAGATCTTCTTGCATTATCTTATTGTTTTTTGCATGCATTGAACTTCTGAATGGACTCCAGCGAGTCCATGCAGAAGTTGCGCCTTTCCTGTGCTGTGTTTAAAGGGAATGAGTGGATCTGCTTTGATTGACTCAATTCGGTTGTGTTCATTCCCACAACGGCACAAATGCCCATTTATACCAGCGCCTATGAACATAATAATAGAAAGAAAACTACACACATGAGCACAGTTAGATTTGCGCTGGGTACAAAAATAGTGATCATGAAAGTGTAGTCAAAGGTGGAGTCATGTGCACATCCTTTTGTTTTTTAAAATATTTTATAAATATTTTGGGGTTTACTGATTTTATTTTAATAAAGAATAAAGTCAATATTTACTCACGGCCATTGTAGAATTGTAAAACAACTCATTTTCAAAATCGCTCACCTGCTCACATTTAAAAATCTGCAAATGATTGTTGACTTTTAATAATAATAACATTCAATTATATTAGTTGTAGTTGTGAAAAGACATACCTTGAGTTTTTGTTTTGGTGGCTGTAGCACCTGACAACTCAGGTGTGATCAAATATGCCGCAAAAGCTGATGGAAGACAGACGGCTTATATTCAACAGAATGCTCAGTTTTTTGGCAGGTACAGTATAAAAGATGGAACAGAAAATAAGACACATATGAAGTAGGCTAAAGAGCAGGTTTTGTTTTTTTTTTGTTTTTAATTATGCATTTCATTTGATAATCTAAAACATACTTACCAATACGCAGAAGAAGTTGGATCAACATTTCTTTCCCCTGCATTTCTAAGTCTTACGAGTATATCCATCAATTGTCACATCCCGTTATGAAACATACTCTTGTGCACATGCAGCAAATTGTTCGTCAAATGCGTAAAATCTGACCACAAAATAGCTTACCGTCATTGCTCCCTGAGCTCAAGGATTAAACCTCCGGCAATTACTAACCTTCCTATGTTTTTGCTCCACCGTTATTTTATAAATCCTCTTAGAGGAAACTGTCATTGACAGAACTGGGTAGGTCAAGGCAAGTGGCTGTTTTCATGCACTATTATCCTCTATCTATCTATCTATCTATCTATCTTATTGAAATTAAATTATTTCTCAAAGCATCAAACTGAATAAAATATTTATTTTTTACTCATATCAACTACTAAAATTGACATGGTTGTATAAAATTCAGAATTGAATTGAAAATTACCCCGAAATTTCAATTAAAATCTTGAATTTTAATTGGAATCACGGTGGCAAACAGGAAACAGAAGAATTTGAGAGTAAAATATTCAGCATAAAATTTTATCTGAGAATGTTATGCTGAATATTTTTCTCTCAAATTTTAATCTGTATACTGGGACCAAATGTAGGCTTTTTAGAGTAATGGCATTTACTGTGTGTAAGTTAAATTCTATGAAATTTATGATGCAAAGTTAAAATCTAACAATGAAGCTTATAATAAAAAAGCTCATATACAACATAAATTTCATACAAATATTATAGTAAGGACTTTATGTGTACAATTGTTCATTATAGTAAAAAAATATATAGTGTGGTAATTGTTTTATTTTCTTAACATTAGAAGCCTACTCTGATTAAACTGATTATTAAAACTGAAAAAGGTTGCTTGGACAGAATATATTCATTTCCAAGAGGACTATGCTTTATCTTAAGTCTTTAACACAGACATTTTGGACATTTTGTTTGGAGCACCCGAATAAAATACACTGTCTCATTCTGACTTACGTGATGAGAATGAGTTTCTCTGAATTGGATGGAATTCAAATTAAATCCAACATCCTGTGGAGTTGAATCAATTCTAATTCATCCATTAAATTAAACTAAATTCTGAAATGGTTCATTTTGCACAGCCTTGCTGGAAATCAGATCCCTTGAGAATAAAGAGAGCGAAATCATTTTGGAAGGTACTATTCGTGCTAGAATATCAAGCGCAACTAGCCAGACTGTCCTGAAGGTGACGCCAGAGTACCTTTCAAATATTCAAAAATAAAGTGAGCGAATGACTGAGTGTTGCATAAGTGAACCAGTTTCAGTTGGTTAGGAATAAGTTGTGGTGTTTTGTTTTTAGCGAAGATTCCAAATTTCTACTTTTTAATATATATATATATATATATATATATATATATATATATATATATATATATATATATATATATTGGGCACGCTCAGTTAACCACCCTACTTGCTGTTTTTCATTTGTTTGTTTATAGCAATGCCTAAAAAGTGTTATTCATTCAAAATGATTTGTAGTACACTAATGGCTTTAGTACTACTGCTTGTTTGCGTGTGTTAGTGATTTATTTTAGTGTGTGTGTGTGTGTGTGTGTTAGTGATTTACGGACATACTCGGGTTTCAACTCCACGTAGTACGTTTTTATTTGTATATGTATATGTATTTATTTACTTTCGTGACATTGTCATTGCTACATTATTAAGTACCAATATCATCTCTGAAGTACAGTAGTTTCAAGTGGTGTGACGCCACACATGAACTGAATCGACCTCAGAGTAAAAGAAATCCATGCCAAGTTGCCAGACAGCACGTCCGCCCGCGCTTGCGCGTGTGTGTGAGTTGTGGGTGGTCACGCGCGCTGGGCTTAGATCCAAGCGAGTTGCGTGGGGGAGTGGCCCACTGTGATGAGCGTTGCTACGGGCAAACTTGGCATATAAGTGCAAAATAAGCGGTGGGCTCATGCAGCCAGCAGTATACTGTATAACCTGAGGAATTCAACAGATACCTATAGATATTTCGGAGTCTCCGTGCGTGGAGGTGGCATGCAATGTGAAAAGCATAACCTGCTTGCTTGAGATGGACAACTCACTGGATTGCAGAATATAGTCCATCAACATTTGGGATCTGTGAGATACTGGAAATTGATCTTGACTGATTTGAAAGGTAAACATGCTCTTTGATCTGTACCTGTGCATTACTCGCAGGGTCTTTACATATAATAGGGCGGAGGATAGTACCTGCATTTTGATCAAATTAAACCTGCGGATGTCCCTGTGAGCACATGCAATAGAGTAAGTTGCTCAGAGCCTATAAATCTTGCCTGTGGTTTAATATGTGTGAAAACATACAGTGGTCCTACTGTGACTTGTGATGTTGTGACCCGCTGATGCCCTTCAGAGTTGGAACAGCTTCACCGTTTGAAGTGAACTTTTCTATGCTTTGATACTCTCTGCGTGAGAAAAGATTCAAGGTGAGCTGCTACTACTGGCAAACATTTCAATTGAAAATGATTTAAATAGCATAAAACCTACAAAGTATCGAAACAAATGTCTATTTCTCAATAGTCTGCATTAGTGTGCCTGTCAGCCTTTCATGAGGTCCAGTTCAAAAGCGGAAACAAAGTTCTTCCTTTACAAAGATTATCAGTTTTGATTGTCGTCGCAGTTTGCAGTGGTCATGTTGCTATATGCTATCATATTAAGATGCTTAGTGATTTGCGACAAGCTGCAAAAAACGCCAAGACACTTTATAGAATTCAGCTGTGGCCCTGGATCTCAGGAGAATGTGCAGAATCCACTAATTGAGTTGGAGTTCACTTGCCAGACTTTAGAACCCAGGATGCATGGGTTGGTTCATCCTCATCAGTGTTTTGGTGTGTAAATGCTTTTCTATCTCCCTCTCGCCCTGTGAATGACTGGGTGACCACTCTATGAAGTGTCTGCCTTTTGCCCAAAGTCTGCTGGGATGGACTCCAGCTCTCAGCAAACATGAACAGGAATACTAAGATGGATGGATTTTGCAGGTTCACCAGGTTTTGGCAGCTCAGAGTATGAAGAAGCTGAATTGAAGTTTCATGTGTACAATTATGATTGAATGCCAAGCGTGCATGCACTTTCTATTGCATGTAATTACAGAGTTGGGGGTGCAACATTCACAGTCACACCTACTATATGACTAGTCTCTAGTTTGCCTCATGTATCCTTTTGCGTTGTAACATGACTAAATCCATTCCCTATTTTCTTTTTACAGAGAACCAAGTGTTCTTCATTGAGCACCAGTATTTTCTGCAACATGAAGAAGCCTCTTTCTTTTCCTGGGTGGTTTAGGGCAGTGAGCCTCTGCTTATGTTTGTCCCACACTGTCACATCTGCGGTCCTAACCAACGCCACACAACTGGAGTCCATCCTAGACAAGTACAGGGACAAGGACGAAGAGTGGTGGAAGGCCAGAACGAGAGGGAAAAGGGCCATCAGCGAGGGGGACATGCACCTCATTCTGGATCTACACAACAAGTTGCGTGGTCAGGTCCACCCTCCAGCCTCCAACATGGAGTACATGGTGAGTGCTGACACTAGCACCTTTGTTGTCCGAGTCACTTCTATTTATGTGCGCTCCTTTTGTATTTAATTGCAAAAATGATGAAAGCAGTTTTTCAAATGCATATATGATCAAGTCTTTATCATATGTTGGAGTGTCATGTGAGTTGCCAGCACCCAGGACATGTACATTACTCCGGTGAACAATGTTTTCTAAACATTTTCATCAGTGATGCAAAGTAAGGTTTCTTCAATGATTTTTTTTGTGCTGATTGCAAATCGGCTCTCGTTTTTTTTCTCTAGCACATCAGGTTTTCATAATAAAAAGATACTACTACAAGTGCCACTGCTATTACTAGTAAGAACAATAATAATAATAATAATAATTGTATATATCCTTCATTTCACTTTTTGATCTGTGGCATCATAAATCTTCCTCCAACCGCGTTGTCTTTCACACTATTTCCCTCTCTCCCCATCCATCGCAGCCCACTCCAAACTCTTGGGTGCCAATGTTGTCTTTCATCTGATCCTCCATGCATCTCATTTGGGGTGCCACAGCGGTGAATCTATTTCAAGTCAGTCAAACCGTGCCGTTTGAACTGCGGGCCATGTTAGTGTAAATGTATGTTATGTACACTAATCCACTGTTTCTTTAGTGTGAGATACTATTACTGATGGTAATGATGTGGTTGGAAAGGGAACTACAAGGGCTAAGCTCTTGGTTTTTGAGATGCAAGATTTGGAGGCCAATGAGTTCTGCATGAAGATCATCGCTACATGGTACTCTACTGTACAGTACTGTATGCTGATGCGAAAGCAACACAGCATATGCCTTGAAGGCACTGTTACACACATTTTAAAAAACATTAAATGCTGCAAAGGAACAAAGCTTTCTTTAAGGTTTCCTATAATCACACCCTACGTTCACTTTTTATTAAGATACAAGAATGTAGGTGTATTCTCCATACTATACTTTAAATTACAAAAACATTGGATCTTGTTTTCCGCACTATTTTTCTTTAAGAGTTTGTAATCTGGTGGTAACTATCCTGCAAATCTGCTGCTGTTAATTCAACACCATAGAGTGTTGATTTCAACACCAGCAAAATGTCTATAGACATCTACACTACACGGTGTAAAATTAATATTAATTAAGGCGTTAAACACAAAATAGTGTGTAACAGCAACAAAATGTAGTGATAACAGTGCGGTAATAATGACACTACCGAGTGTATAGATTAATACTAATGAGTGTTCATGCCAACACTATACCGTGTGTGCGTGTGTATGTGTGTGTGTCTTACATCACATACTAATGTACATGTTTTTTGTACATAAATGTCAGATTATGTCAATAAAATCATTGTCCCTTAACAAAGATAGATTGATTGAAATATATAGTTTGGAGCGGCACGGTGGTCAAACTGGTTGGTTGGTCAAACTGCAATTGTAAACATTTCATACATGTTCAACATTGAAGCTCTTCGTCCTGATGACGTGAGCCGTTAACGTGTTCAAGTCTGAGAGCATCTGCTAAATTGCTAATTTAGCTGTCGTCTTATTTTTTGTCTGGATATGTATTGATTGAAATTCAACATTTCTGTTCATAGCTGCTGGCTCTCCGCCCAAACGGGGTTCTAGTCAGACTTCTGTTAAAAGTCGACTGTATACATTACCACTCATTTTGGGTCTTTTCTGACTTAGAATTTCACTTTAGTTATTAGCACGCTCAGCGCCTCCTCGTTCGTCTCCTTCGTTAAAACACTACTTGTTAGTAGGGTGCAATGAGCCGCTCTTCCGAGAAATAAATAAATAAATAATGAATGGTCGACTATTAAAGTAACTATCGTTGATGTTGTGACTAGTCAACTAATCTTGGCTGCTCTAGTAAAACACATCCATCCATCCATTATCGAAGCCGCTTTTTTCCTCACAAGGGTTGAGGGGGTGCTGGAGCCTATCCCATCTATCTTCAGGCAGTTGGCGGAGTACACCCTGAACTGGTTGCCAGCCAATCGCAGGGCACACATAGACAAACAACCATCCGTGCAAGGGGCAATTTAGAGTGTCCAATCAATCTGCCATGCATGTTTTTGGAATGTGGGAGGAAACTGGAGTACCCGGAGAAAACCCACGCAGGCACGGGGAGAACATGCAAACTCCAAGCAAGAAGGCCGGTGCCGGAATCGAACCCACGACCTCTGCACTGTGAGGCCACCGTGCCGCCCCCTCCTCCTCCACCATATGAATAAATCAATCCATCTTGTTTGCAAGCAAACAATTGAAATGTACTGTATCACAGAGGTCCCAGGAAAAGAAAATGCTAGTGGTGTGGTGGATTGATGATCCCAAATATATTCTCTTACACACTTTTTTCATTGTACGTGTTGCTTGATTGGTGTAAATTCATTAGTTTAGCTTGGAAAAACACCTCTATATTAATCTATTTGACTTTTATGGCAACATATGTCAACACTCAGGTATGTCCATGGTGGTTCCAAAGAGATGTAATGTGTGTAATTTTACTGCTGGACCATAGACACGCATTGTAAAATACAATTTTGCAGGGCACAAAATTGTGAAGGGTCAACCAGAAACAGCAAACAAGGTCCACACTGGCATCTTATTCCACAATTTGAATGTTTTCTTGAGCCCCCTTGTGCACAACTGCACCAGAATTGGCAGGCATAGTGGATGGGCAGCAAACATTTACAGGACAAGGAGTGATTTACATTTGGAGAGGAGTTATGCCATGCTGTTGACATTAAAAACAAGCACCGTCCCAAATATTTTTAACGAGCACGAAGTGGGAGATAAGCTTAACTCCCCCAGGGAGGATCTACTTTTTCTCAACCCTTTGCGAATCTCAGTGGGTGCAGCCAGAGTCGTGGGCGTTATGTCCATAATGCGAGCAAAGTCCACACTCGTAAATTAAGCTACAGACACACTGGATCAAAGCAGCACTTGACCTTCATGCGGGTAAGGTTGTTCATGCATGTGTAGCTCACAAAGACATGGCAGACATGGTGGTGTCTGCCGCACTTCCTTGACAACTTGTTCTCCAAAATGTGTTTTGTACCATCAAAAGCCCATCTGGAGCTACGTTTTTCGCATCAAAAGTGGAATCTCACTTAGTTCGTAGTATTGGCTAGAAACAATATGGCTTCATTCATTCAGGATTAACACCATAGATATGGTGTAGCTGTGTGACAAGTGACAGATATCTAGTGATGTGTTTAATGAAAATGGCAGAATCTGTGTTATTTTTAAAATCGTTTTTAAACTCTCTGTACCCTTTTCAATTTCTACCCTATCCACTTGTATATGCATCTGCATGTCTGTTATTTGATTTCCAAATAATATAAATTTTGTTTTGCCAACATTTAATGACAGTTTATTAAAGTAAAACCAAGATCACAATTTAAGCATGTTCAATTCATTTTTTATTATCTGTTGGAACTAACTTAGCTCATCACCGGAATAAAAAAAAAAATGGTATCATCTGCAAATAGTACCGGATTCATTGTTTCCAGTACATTCCAAATATCACTTATATGTATATTTACTTTAGGCCCTAATACTGACCCCTGGGGGACACCACAAGCAGTATTGAAGAGTGATGAGTAGTCAACACAAATTGCTTCCGCATATCCAAATATCTTTTTATCCAATACCATACAACACCCCTGATGTATCTTAGTCAGTAATATGTTATGATTAAAGGTGTCAAATGATTTTTTAAGTCAATGAATGTATTTTTCAAAGTAAAGGTAACTGAATGGGTTTAGTAAATTATGACACGTTGTCGTTAATTTCGTCATGGTTTTTACACTATAAATTACAATTGAACCTAAAACAGATACTGCCTTGTTTCCACTTTCTTTTCTGGAACAAAACTTCAAGAGGAGATCTACAGCACAAAACGGCAAGTTGATGGGGTTGTGCTTTTCATCCCAGCCGTTGTGTGTTTAATAGGAGAGCCCTGGTTTTGACTATACAGTGTTAAAATTGGCAAGGGACGTGTGCAACTACAGTACATCACTGTGAGAAGGCAATGAATCTTTCAATTTGGTGTTAACTATTTCCTGTGAATATACAAATTATGTACAGCATATTGATAGGCATTGTGAAAAATGCCTCCCTCCCCCGCAAAAAAAAAAAAAAACCTCCAGTTGGATGACCCTTTCACTTATTGATCTAGTATCTTTCAGTTCTAAAAGCACATATGTATTAGTGACTGATCTTAATGTTGTGATCTTGAACTTGGATAAACTGTTTTTGTTTGTTTTTATTAATTTTATTTACACTATTGGTGTTTGTGTTTACCAGGTGTGGGATTACGAGTTAGAGAGAAGTGCCGAGCACTGGGCCCATACCTGCCGATGGGAACATGGACCAAGCCACATGTTGACTCAAATAGGCCAGAACCTTGGCGCTCATTGGGGCAGGTATGTATGTACCGCCAATTCAACAGAAGATGTCACTGGGCCAATGGCATGGCCATACTTAGTCACTTGCCTGACAGTTTCATGGATAGCTGTCTGTCAACGGCAAACAAACAAAAAAAAAAGTAGGCTCCCTTCTAGCATCCGCTTTGAAATTTGTCAATTGATTGACAAAAGGCCTCTATTGGCGTTGGAAAAAAATAAAACAACAAACATGAGTTACTGCTTAAAGATACCAGGTTCTATTTTAGAACTATCCATAAGTAAAGAACAATGCAAGAATACAATGAAAGTAAAATAATTTGCAAATCTGAAATCTTTGTTGCTGTTTTTTGCACTTGTATCATGGATACTTCATGGAGCTGATTGGATTATAATGTAGTTCTAAATGATTGTGTGGTTGATGATGATTTTGTCTGAATTTCTTAATTTTACTGTTCATATGTTTATTTCATTTTTGCTTTCCCTTCGGTAAGAGATGTTATTATGAATTTATTCAAACTAATTTATTGATAAATTGTTTGCCTATTTCCAGGTAGTTGTCATTTTTGTAAATTTTCTTCGATGTAAAATAGTTTTCATTCTTCACTCCGCATAACCAGGGCTCCCTCAATATCTGTGTCATAATCAACTATTTTAAGATTGCAATACTCATCAATACCACATGATTTCCTGATTACAACTAAAATGGCCAGTTTATTATTTATACAGTACAGTGTTACCTCCTCACGAAACAGTTCGGTAACATTTAATGGGCCTACTTTGTTTTACTGTAAAATGTGTACTGAGGCATCCGAAAATAAACCAGCCAAATCTTTGGTATAGTTCCAACGTCAATAAAAGTATGAACTAAGTGGAGCCTCAGATGCCTCAATGCTGGTCCTTCCCTTTGTACATTAGGCAAGCACCATCTTTAAAACTAGTCTTAAAACATATGTTTATTCTTTGGCTTTTGACTCAGCTTGAGACTCTGCATTGTTTTTGTATTTTATTGTGATTACTGTTTTTATATTATTAATTTATTGTTATTGTCTCTGTTTTTATATGTCTGATTTTTACTTTCTGTACAGCACTTTATATACAACTTTTGCCATTTTTAAAGTGCTCCATAAAAAAAAAAAAAAAAAATTCTCCTTAGCATTATGGTACCTCCTACTTTTCAATTCAATCGTTCAAATGACATAACCCTGTCCCTATATTTTGCTTTTCATTCACTCATCACAAAAAAAATAAAAAATTGGAATCCCAAATTCATATGGCAGTTTCAGTTACTGGTGTCTGTCTAGAAATGTGAAACTCCTTAATATTCTGTATTTATTCTTGATTGACGGGACTTTTCTTGTAATATGATGGGAATGCATCATAAAACTGTCCATTTCTTCAGGGATCGCCCTCCCACCTACCACGTGCAGGCCTGGTATGATGAAGTGAGGTACTACAGCTATCCTTACTCCCAGGAGTGTAACCCACACTGCCCTTTTAGATGTTCAGGACCTGTTTGCACTCACTACACTCAGGTAATGACTGTCACATTTACATGCCTGTCACACTAAATTTTGTCCTCACTGCAGACGTTTCGATTATACCGATTATGAATGAATCTAGTTTGAAAAACTCCATAAATTCCGAAACTACAATTATATTAAATAAACAAAAATATGGTTGTAATTTTAACTTCAACCATTTGGAAACATAATTTATTTAGCCTCGTTTTGACTGTGTTTGTGTGAGGTCTTGTGTGTTTTCTTCCATTTTTCTCCGTACTCTCTAATTTCCCGAGCCTCCTCTCGACCAGAGAACCTTTTTTGCAGTAAAAAAAAAAAAAAGGAGAAAAATGTTGTATTCACTGGGTAGCTACTCAAGGGCTTTTATTTATTTTGGCTGTCTAAACGTCTTTTCAGCTTAAATGCTGGTGGAGCTATACTGGGAGTCGAAACAAAACAGGAGACTGTGCCACTCCAAGTGTCCAGAAAAACTGTATCTGAAATATACTGAAATTAGACCCATATGTGATGAGATCCACGGGATACATTTATTGTCTTCAATTATCTGTGTAACAACAGTAAGATGACAGCAAACATATGTTGCATTGTTTGATACAAGGTTTGATCCATTTAAGCCAAATCCATTTATTTTGTTTGTATGTCTTTCATTTTCTAGTTGGTGTGGGCCACAAGCAATCGTATTGGCTGTGCCATCAACGTGTGTTATAACATGAACGTGTGGGGAATGATCTGGGCTAAAGCTGTATATCTGGTCTGCAACTACTCACCACCGTAGGTTTTTCATTCTAAAATCAGGCGCATCTTAATTTTCGTGCTGGTGCAAGGCAACTTTACCTCATCCAACCTGTGGGGGACAACTTGCAATTCCTTATAAACACTAATTTGAGCATTTGGACCACCCGTCTGGACTCCAGAAAATCAGTTTTGCCTTTCGCCGTGTCAAGGACCGTGCCTTTGTGGCGAATGAAATCAGTTTCACCAAGCTGCGTCATCTGTGAAAATTCCAAAACCTAGTTTAGCCCGCCCCCTATTTTTTCTTTTAATTTTTGCTTTAAATAATAATTGTTATCACTTATTAGTATATGTTTATTATTCTCTTTTTTCTTAGGGGAAACTGGTGGGGTCATGCGCCTTACAAGTATGGCGCTCCATGCTCTGCTTGTCCAGCCAGCTATGCTGGAGGATGCAGGGACAATTTATGCTACAAAGGTGGGGTAATAATATGGTTTTAGGGGTTGTACATTTTCCAATATAAATCTAAAAGATTCCATGGAAATTTTTATAAATCATGGATGTATTATTGTATGGGAATTCATGATGTGAATCTATTTGAATTTGGTAAAAAAATGTGTGGATGTTATACAAACAGTACCATATATACAATTACAAGTAATTTATTTCATTTATTTTTGATGATTAGAACATCACTTATTGTTTGTAAATAGAATTTTATTTATTAATTTAGGAATTAAATGCTGAATAAAATAAACATACAATAGACTGCACCAAATTTGTTAATGAGGAGCAATTAGAGGGCTAAAAATCATCTAACATTATACAAAATGTGGGTGATTTTCACCAAACCTTTACGGTACGATGATTTACAACTAATGTTTATTCAAGACCTCTGTCATAAACTAAATTGCAATTTTGTACATTTATAGTTCATTTGTTTTCAATTCCCATGAATATTGGATGGATACTTATTACTATTGATTGCCATTGGGGGATTCCAAATTTAATTATGGCAATTTATACCCCTCGTTCTTGAATGAAGTAACAATAGCTAAACATACAATTAATAGAAGAAAAAACAAATTCAATCTTACATATTTTAACTCAACGCAACAAAAGTTCAATGTAACATGGCAGCTCTGTTTTCAGACGGAGGTGTTGACAGGCGTCCTGCTCCAGAGACCGAGGAGACAAACTACATTGAACCAGAGCCAGATGCAGTGAGAGAGAGGGAGGCCCAACCCAGGGCCCAAAATCCAAATCTCTCACAACCCTCTGAGGACTTGGACGCAAACCAGATCATAAGCACCGAGCAGATGTGTAAGCAATCATTCATGCGACTGAGATACAAAGTGACCAGACCACTCCAGTAGGTGTTATTGTAACTCACAGTTGTTCTTACAGGCCAACAAATGGACTGCGACACAAAGCTGAGAGATCGGTGCAAAGGAACAACCTGTAACAGGTACAGGCATATAAATCTGCAACTAATTCACCATTGCTCACATTCAAAAGTAAAAATATTCTAACTGTTTGATCCTACCTGTAGATATGAGTGTCCACCAGGCTGCTTTGACAGGCATGGAAAAGTAGTTGGGACAACCTCTTATGACATGGTATATGATCACCAACAATGTTGTATTACTTTCAATATAACAGTGGAATGCGGTGGGAGGTCAATTTCAACGTTGTGATGTTTGTGGTTTGTTTTGTAAACAACCCAGCAATCCAGTGTATGTGGAGCTGCATTGCACGCCGGTGTTATCGACAATGATGGAGGATGGTTGGATGTGACTCGACTGGGTCGAAAACAGCAATTCACAAAATCATACAAGAATGGCATTCAATCAATAGGGTATGTTTCTGTGTTACTCATCAAAACAATTGCTTGTTTTTACCATGCAGTTCGTTCTTGATGTTCTCTTACATGTCACAGGAAGAACAGAAGTGCAAATTCCTTTAAAGTACAGTCCGTGCCTGGTAGGAACCACTTGTTCACATGTCTTACTGTTCACTAAACTTCTCATTCGTCATTTTGTGGTACTTTTTTTCTTGCAGTCAAGGCGGTAGCATGTGACACCACTGTGGCGCTGTTCTGTCCCTTCAAGAAACCTGTGCGACATTGTCCAAGGTAACCAACCTATTGTTGGTTTGTTTGTTTACTTTGTAATCTATGCTGTAAAAATTATATTTTGCTAAAAAAGGAAGGAAAACATTCATACACAATGTCTACGCTGAATGTGGCTATCGTGAAAAAGTGCCTTTTGATTATTGTAAATGTTGGCTTTTTCTTTAGGTTGTATTGTCCCAAGAATTGCCTCAGCGCGAGTAACGCCAGAGTCATTGGAAGCAAATATTATGCTGATGTAAGTTTTTAACATTCTTTTCATGGTATTTGCTGGGGCTACATTTAAGGATTCAATGTTACAGTGCAACATCCACAGTCAAACCCAATCTGATGCTTGTCGAGTTTTTATTTGATTTAAAAACAAATCTATATGAATGAATGAAAATGGAAATAGTCATTGACATAAACAGCTTCATTAAAATCCTCTGAGTCGCACAATTCATCTGTGGATCCCCGCACATAAACAATAGAAATGTACGTCGAAAGGTTTCGAACAGCATGTGAAGACTAGCAGCTTGAACAAAAAAAACTCATACACAAAAACATGACCTGTGGGCCATATAAGCACGTGCATTGCATGTTTGGAATACATAGATCATAACGAGCACAAAAATATGTGACATGTATGGTGTACGGTGTCCAGCTGTGTGTACTTGGGCATGATGGAGTCATTAGTTTAGACAGAATGCCTATCAGGATGCTCCATTTTGAACTGCAAAAGTATGCAGTATAAAACACCGATACTGCAGAACAAAACGTTCAACAAAATAAGAATATTTCATCCCAAAGAATGGACAATTGACCTAAGATATCCAGGATTGCCAAGTATAAGGCTTTTGGTCCTTGGGGAATAGGATGAATTCGCCTTTGTTTTATTTGAACGCCTTTGCCTCATCTCTTCAGAAATCAAGTATCTGCCGAGCAGCCCTTCATGCTGGAGTTATCCAGAATGAATCTGGAGGTTACCTCGATGTGATGCCAGTGGACCGCAGAAGGCAGTACAGTGGCAGTTCCCAAAATGGCATCACCTCAGAAAGGTATGCACCCCACCAGGCCATGTTTTTCTTTGTGGCAAATTTGTATTTTACACTTTATAGAGAGCAGTGATTCAATAGCAATTGGCTCATAAATCTACTGGCCCATAATAATGCAGATTTGGATAAATTTCTTTTGTCACTGTCAGCTCTAAACCATTCTAACAGCCAAGTGGAATGAAAATAGTTTCATTCTGGCATGGAGTCGTCAGACTGAGAAAGGGAATATTTTACTAGGATATATTCACCACAAGAATGATATGTGATGATTGATGACAGTAGTCTATTTTAAAAAAATTAACATAAAAATTATAAAGTAAGAAAAGGAAATGGAATAAATTTGGCATACTGATAGGTTACCAGTCACCATGCGTGGGGAGGGGGGTTAGCTTTGCCCTGTCATTTTTACTGTGGCGAATGACTTGGTGGACATGTTGCACAATTATTTAACATATTTAGTCTCGTTGCGCCTCCATTTGCACAGATGAGCATTTCATCCCGGGGGTAGAACGCTTGGGCCTTCCATACGTCCAATTTGGCAACAGAGAACAAGAAGTTGTTAAAAAAGGAGAGAATAAGCAAGGACGGAAGTGGGATGTTCTCCGTCCCTTTAATGGTTCCCAACAGGGTCAAGTACCGCGTTTATAGAATTAAAATATTTTCATCCGGAGAAATCTTGTAACACTGTTGCGTGAACTGGCCCTTTAACTAAGAGAGAGAGAGAGAGATAGACAGAGACAGAGTTGAGAAGAAGAGCGAAACTTGAGAAGTGGGCAAAAACACAAATGCGATACACTCGGCTGTGTGAAGAAGCAGTTGGGAGTCAAAAGAAAGCATCCAAAATTGAAGGAATGAAGTGCAATAAACACAGCCATCTGTACGGCGCGAAGAGAAAGGTTTCTGTACGCTGTGTAACTATTGCTGCGTTTGGCGTGTTTGGTGGGTAAAAAGCTACTCCAGGTGTTTAATGATATAGAAAACACCCCATTCAATATCGTGGAGACCCACCGCTATTTGTTCTAGACAGCTAATGTATTTACTAATCCATTTTTATGGCTAAATTTAGGCATTACTGTTTTTAATCGGGTGTGTTTCGTTGTGCAGAAATCATGGTAAGCGGATTGGAATAGGAAATCAGCCATCAAATGAACTTCTGCCGTTAGCATCTCATCATGCACGGCTGCTGTTTGTATTTTCCTTGGCGGGATTGACGAACTGGTGAAATGCAAAGGCGAAAGCGCTTTAAAAGGACGCAGAATGGATGGGGATGCAAATTTTTATTTTATGAATATAGGCGGAGGGATGATGACGGAAGGGTGCCCAGGTCGCAGACGGAGGATGGACCGTCAAACTAGGGTCAAGTTGCCAACTCTGTCCGTTGTTTGACAACAGCACGAAAGTAAATCAGTCAGAAAGTCCGTGGTCCATACCACAGGTGTGGATAATCTTTTGGATCTGATAAATCAGACGTTTGCAGATTCTGATAGGAAGGGCTGAAACAGACTCAAAATCAGCCCCATAATTTTAATGTGTGGCGCCACTATTATTTGTCAGATAAGATTTTCACTGCCTAAACTTCTTTGTTCACGTTTATTTGAAAATTGTTAAGCATTTAATGTAATGATCATATAAAACGTTTGGACCAAGCCTCACATTTCTCTGCTGATCCTTTCCCCATGCTTTTTGCAGCTTACTTAACCCGACGGGAGGAAACGCCTTCAGAGTGTTTGCTGTCATCTGAAATATAACCATCAAATGTATTCGAGGCGATACTTGTTACACAAGCTGTCAAGCTTTCCAAAAAAAATGGATTACGTTTTTCTGACATTGATGCGAAAGGTGAAATCTGTTTTCATTAATAGCTGACCGAAAGAGGTTCGTGAATGACCCACGAGTGCTCGAGTCAAGCACAAGGAAAACACACTCAATAAAGCCACCCACAGTTTTGCAGCCACAAGCTTCTTGCTGTGAGGTGACAGTACAGTCCACTGCCTCACCAAGCTGCCCACACAGTTCCTTAAAATGTACTTTAATTTCAAACGGCCAAAAACAACTCTGCACACATTTTAACTTTGGTCAAATTCCAGCACTTCAAAGATCTGCTGTACCTCACTATGAAAGATAGTTTTGAGTGGACAGAGGGATTTAGCACCTTCTTTTTTAGGACAGTGTTAGCCGAGCTTTTTAAATTGTCCTGTGCAGCAGAAGTAATCAAGTTTGTAAAATCTGCTTTTTACATCCTGACAGTTAAGTTCAACTGCATAAATATACAGAATGTCCCCAAAAACATTCCAATGTTAACCAAATATAAGCGGTAACTTTACTGTAATATTCTTTCACATTTTACATCACCTTATGAAATGGCTAATTGGAAGCACAATATGTAAAAACTGTAATGTAAATTAGTATCTGCAGCAACAGGCAATCTATTTATTTTCATCATTCATTTCTCCAGACAATGAACAATCCAAAAATGGCTACAATCCTGGAAGCATGAAATGTCAACTGTAAATGTTAAATGTAAATACTAATGACACATTAACAATGTGTGGTATGAGAGATTGCTTTTTCAATCATCATTCATTCTTATAACCTAGTTTTACCAGCTGTACAACACATTATTTTATAATTGGTATTGCCATATATGGGAAGTGCTTCGTCACAGCTAGCTGTGAAATGCGCTATATAAATAAAGTTGTATTATACTATATTGTTGGATTGTATATATATATATATATATATATATATATATATATATATATATATATATATATATATATATATATATATATATATATATATATATATATATATATATATATATATATATATATATATATATATGAATAAATGGTCCCCTGGCTGGCCAGGTTTGTGCATGAACATGATTACAATAAAATCACTTTGAGAGACATAAACATAAAATACTTGTGTTCGTTTTTCTCAGCCATCACGTTAACAATGTTGCTCTGATGTGGTGCTATGCTCCCCACTGTTGAAATATGTTGTATGTGTGAATGAGCGTGTCGTCAGATTTCAAAATTGACATCTGCTGTTTTTGGCTCCAATTGGAGACTGACATTTTTTACGGGAATCACGCAGAATGGGTGTCACCGTTGCCTTTAAACACGCGATTGGGACTGTAGTGTCAGGAGTCGCCTTGCGGCGATGAGGAGGTGGACCCAAGAAGCGAGGAAGCAGGGGTAGGTGAAGCTTTAAGGAGATTTATTGTGGAGCTTGGTGGGGACGAACAACGGGGCGTGGGCAAAGAAACAACACAGGCAACTGAACGAGACTAACTGGACGATGACAAGGACCAAACACGAGACGGGAACGAGCCAGGCGGACAGGGAACGAAGACAAGTGCAACAACGGGAGCAAGTCGTGAGAGTCCGAGGTGACGTGGCAACAGGAGGCAAACAGGGTAATGACCCGACACTGCGTTGTCGGTCTGGAAGGTTTAAATAGTCCGGGTACTTAGGGGAGCAGATGGGAAGCAGGTGCGTGATGATGACTAGGAACAGGTGCGTGATGATGACTAGGAACAGGTGCGTAGCTGGTGAGAAGGAAAACAATAACAAAGGCACATGGCAGGGAGGTGATGAAAACAATAACAAAAGGCACATGGCAGGAAGGAGGGAAGAAAATAACAACAAAAACACTGACGTGGCAGACACGGGTCATGACAGTACCCCCCCCTCAAGGGACGGCTTCCAGACGTCCCAAACGAAAACAGTCAAAAATGAAACCAAGTCCAAGAACGAGGGTGGGCGGAAGGGGGCCGGTAGGTGGGACCAAGGCCCGCGAACTAGGCCGGTCTGGCGGATGTCCAGGGGGCCAGACCAGCGAGCCCCGACGGGGCCATTCGGGCGGACGTCCGGGAGGCGGGACCAAGGCCCGCGAACTAGGCTGGTCTGGCGGATGTCCAGGGGGCCAGACCAGCGAGTCCCGACGGGGCCATTCGGGCGGACGTCCGGGAGGCGGGACCAAGGCCCGCGAACTAGGCCAGTCTGGCGGATGTCCAGGGGGCCAGACCAGCGAGTCCCGACGGGGCCATTCAGGCGGGCGTCCGGGAGGCCCGATCAACAAGTCCACCCGTGAACACTCAGGCGGACGTCCGGGCGCACCCGAGACCGGAACGTGGAGCGGCGGCTGGTCGTCCAGCCCCGCCGAGTCAGGAACGTGGAGCGGCGGCTGGTCGTCGAACCCCGCCGAGACAGGAACGTGGAGCGGCGGCAGGTCGTCGAGCCCCGCCGAAGCAGGAACGTGGAGCTGTGGCTGGTCGTCGAACGCCGGCGGGACGGGAACTTGGAGCGGCGGATGATCGTCGAGTGCCCGCGGGACAGGAACGTGGAGCGGCGGCTGGTCCTCGAACCCCGCCGAGACAGGAACGTGGAGCGGCGGCTGGTCCTCGAACCCCGCCGAGACAGGAACGTGGAGCGGCGGCTGGTCCTCGAACCCCGCCGAGACCGGAACGTGGCACGGCGGCTGGTCCTCCAACCCCGCTGAGACAGGAACGTGGAGCGGCGGCAGGTCATCGCACCCCGCCGGGACAGGAACGTGGAGCGGCGGCTGGTCCTCGAACCCCGCCGAGACAGGAACGTGGAGCGGCGGCTGGTCCTCGAACCCCGCCGAGACCGGAACGTGGCACGGCGGCTGGTCCTCCAACCCCGCTGAGACAGGAACGTGGAGCGGCGGCGGTTCGTCGGATGCCGCCGAGGCAAGGGCGGCAGGCGGCGGCTGGTCATCGTCCACCGCTGAGGCAGGAATCTGGAGCGGTAGTGGATCGTCGGACGCCGCCGACACGGAGGCGAGAAGTGGCGGTGGTTCATCTGGCACCGCAGGGCCAGAGGCGAGAGGCGACGGCGGTTCATCGGACGCCGCCGAGAACGGGACATGGAGCCGCGGCGGGCCGGGCGCAGCGGGGACCGGGACTGGTAGCGGACGCAGGGCGTGCTCCGCCGCGACAGGGACTTGTGACGGACGCAAGGCGTGCTCCGCCAGAACTGGGACTTGTGGCGGACGCGGGGCCTGCTCCGCCGGAACAGGGACTGGGGGCGGACGCAGAACGTGCTCCGCCAGGATAGGGACTTGTGGCGGACGCATGGCGTGCTCCGCCGGAACAGGGACTTGTGGCGGATGCAGGACGTGCTCCGCCAGAACAGGGACTTGTGGCGGAGGCATGGCGTGCTCCGCCGGAACAGGGACTTGGGGCGGACGCATGGAGTGCTCCGCCGGAACAGGGACTTGGGGCGGACGCATGGAGTGCTCCGCCGGAACAGGGACTTGTGGCGGACGCAGGACGTGCTCCGCCAGAACAGGGACTTGTGGCGGACACAGAACGTGCTCCGCCAGAACAGGGACTTGTGGCGGACGCATGGCGTGCTCCGCAGGAACAGGGACTGATGGCGGACACAGGGCATGCTCCGCCGGGATAGGGACTTGTGGCGGACGCAGGACGTGCTCCGCCGGAACAGGGACTTGTGGCGGACGCAGGACGTGCTCCGCCGGAACAGGGACTGGTGGCGGACGCAGGGCGTGCTCCGCCGGACCAGGGACTTGTGGCGGACGCCGAACGTGCTCCTCCAGAACTGGGACTTGTGGCGGACGCATGGCGTGCTCCGCCGGAACAGGGACTGGTGGCGGACGCAGGGCGTGCTCCGCCGGAACAGGGACTTGTGGCGGACGCAGGACGTGCTCCGCCGGAACAGGGACTGATGGCGGACACAGGGCGTGCTCCGCCGGGATAGGGACTTGTGGCGGACGCAGGACGTGCTCCGCCGGAACAGGGACTTGTGGCGGACGCAGGACGTGCTCCGTCGGAACAGGGACTGGTGGCGGACGCAGGGCGTGCTCCGCCGGACCAGGGACTTGTGGCGGACGCCGAACGTGCTCCGCCAGAACTGGGACTTGTGGCGGACGCATGGCGTGCTCCGCCGGAACAGTGACTGGTGGCGGACGCAGGGCGTGCTCCGCCGGAACAGGGACTTGTGGCGGACGCAGGACGTGCTCCGCCGGAACAGGGACTGATGGCGGACACAGGGCGTGCTCTGCCGGGATAGGGACTTGTGGCGGACGCAGGACGTGCTCCGCCGGAACAGGGACTTGTGGCGGACGCAGGACGTGCTCCGCCGGAACAGGGACTGGTGGCGGACGCAGGGCGTGCTCCGCCGGACCAGGGACTTGTGGCGGACGCCGAACGTGCTCCGCCAGAACTGGGACTTGTGGCGGACGCATGGCGTGCTCCGCCGGAACAGTGACTGGTGGCGGACGCAGGGCGTGCTCCGCCGGAACAGGGACTTGTGGCGGACGCAGGACGTGCTCCGCCGGAACAGGAACTTGAAGCGCTGGCGAGGCGCCGGAGCGGGGGTCAGCAGCTCTCGGGAGGCCAGAACAGGCCCCAGCAGCTCGGGGGGAACCGGGACGGGGCTTATCATCTGGCGGGGAGCCGGAACGGGACTCATCTGCTGGCGGGGAGCCGGCACGGGGCGCGGCAGCTGGCGGGGAACCGGAACGGGGCTCGGCAGCTGGCGGGGAGCCGGGAAGGGGCTCAGCAGCTGGCGGGGAGCTGGGAAGGGGCTCAGCAGCTGGGGAGGAGCCGGAACGGGGCTCAGCAGCTAGCGGGGAGCTGAGACGGGGCTCAGCAGCTGACAGGGAGCCCGGACGGGACGCTGCGGCTGGCAAGGAGCCGGGACGGGACTCAG
Organism: Idiotropiscis lumnitzeri; assembly: GCF_059441095.1. Taxonomy (NCBI): domain Eukaryota; kingdom Metazoa; phylum Chordata; class Actinopteri; order Syngnathiformes; family Syngnathidae; genus Idiotropiscis; species Idiotropiscis lumnitzeri. The sequence continues at coordinate 6,107,367 of NC_142402.1, read as the reverse complement.
CAGCTGGCGGGGAGCCGGAAAGGGGCTCAGCAGCTGGGGAGGAACCGGAACGGGGCTCAGCAGCTAGCGGGGAGCTGAGACGGGGCTCAGCAGCTGGCAGAGAGCCGGGATGGGACGCTGCGGCTGGAGAGAAGCCGGGACAAAGCTCAGTAGCTGGCGGGGGGGCGACAGAGGGCCGGATGCAGCAGTCGGTCCGGGCACAGCCGAACTGGGGGCCCTGATCCCTATCAGCCTGCCGCCATAGGGAATCAGGGGAATGGGGAACACGCGGGACCAAGGTTACAGGGGCTGGTGAACGCGAGCTAGGGGGTGCCAGGGGAACGTGAGCAGGTGCTAAAACCGATGGTGAACGAGGGGAACGACGTGGCCGTGATCTACGTGATTTGGGACGTGAAGTGCGCGAGGTGGATTGGGAGGTGGTCTTGGAAGACTCAAACGAAAAAGGTGTCAGGAATGGTTCGGGGGGGAAAAAGTGACTGGTACTAACTGTGTCCGGGTGGCACTGAGCGTCTAACAAGGCGTAGATGTGGTCTGCATCGTACTCGTGATCCGAGTCGACAAAAACGTGCGGGGCATAGTGCTCAGAATCAGCTGCTAAATCATTATCAACTAAAGCGTGAGTGGGTGAATTGGCCTGGTGATCAAAATTGTCGTCGTAATCGGAATCAATGGTACAGTGTGGAGGAAGGTCGGGAAGGAAGACGAGGGCGTTACCGTGAAAGGAAGACGAGGTACGGGGCTGGTCGGCAGGCTGGTGAGGGGCAGGCACCGGAGGCTGCACGGTCGGTGCAGCTGACGTGGGGGCTGCATGGGTTGCTGCAGCTGACGTGGAGGCGGGACGCCTTTCAGCCAGCTGTCGGTCGGCCAGCTGTGCCAGCCTCATGCTCTCCACCATCTTGACCTCCAGCTCCACCATCTGAGCTGTCAGCTCCATGATAGTCTCCCGGGGTGGTACCGCGGCGGCGCCCTTCTCCGCGATCGAGGCCACCTGCTCCGCTATCTGGGCCAGTCGTGCGCCCAGCTCAGCGCGGCGGGAGTCCAAAAGGTAGGCGGTCTTTTCGAACAAGTCCTCGTAATCTGGGGAAGCGGGTAGCGTGGCAGACGTGGCGCTGAGCTGATCGGCGGGTTGGTGGGGGGGGTCCGTGCGGCGGTGTCCATGACGCCGCCGCGAGCCCCTCGCTGGGTCCTTTTTTCGAGGTCGGGTCATTCTGTCAGGAGTCGCCTTGCGGCGATGAGGAGGTGGACCCAAGAAGCGAGGAAGCAGGGGTAGGTGAAGCTTTAAGGAGATTTATTGTGGAGCTTGGTGGGGACGAACAACGGGGCGTGGGCAAAGAAACAACACAGGCAACTGAACGAGACTAACTGGACGATGACAAGGACCAAACACGAGACGGGAACGAGCCAGGCGGACAGGGAACGAAGACAAGTGCAACAACGGGAGCAAGTCGTGAGAGTCCGAGGTGACGTGGCAACAGGAGGCAAACAGGGTAATGACCCGACACTGCGTTGTCGGTCTGGAAGGTTTAAATAGTCCGGGTACTTAGGGGAGCAGATGGGAAGCAGGTGCGTGATGATGACTAGGAACAGGTGCGTGATGATGACTAGGAACAGGTGCGTAGCTGGTGAGAAGGAAAACAATAACAAAGGCACATGGCAGGGAGGTGATGAAAACAATAACAAAAGGCACATGGCAGGAAGGAGGGAAGAAAATAACAACAAAAACACTGACGTGGCAGACACGGGTCATGACATGTAGAGGATAAAAAGTTCACTAAAGCGGGAGAGTCGAGGGTAGACACGGTGGCAGGGTGGGCCATTGGGGTCTGATGTGTTGCAGCCGGGAGAGATTGAAAGCATGCAGGAAAGCGGCCCTCCAAGCACTGGAGTTTGACATATGTTCTTTCAAGTCATTCGTTCCAGCATGGTTGTCTGCAGAAATGGCAACTGGCTGCATTGCTAATTTCATATGGACATCCTGAAGATTTTCCAAAAAACACCGGACAATAAGAAGTGACGACTGCATGAACGAGACAAGCAGGAAGTACCTTCTCCTGATGCCATCCCCTCCTATAAACACTGATGTTGAGGTGAACACTCAAGTAAGCATTCATGCTGGGAGGGTCAGCTGCAGCAGCTCACTTGCGGAACCGGTAGGTCAATAGGTGGGTAACCCTGCATTATGCTATGCTGCCCCTTGTGCTTCTGTCGTTACCTCTCCCAGCTTAAATGTTTTACTTCATTGTTCAACTTAACGTTAGTGCTCATATTATCAGTGTATATGTTCATACTAAAGCATAAAGCACATTCGCCATGAATAAATGGCACACAGACCTACACCAGCTTTTTCATTTGTCTTTTAGATTTCAGGATGAACGGACACATTTAAGTTACATCATATTTCTGAGCACTGTTGCAGTCACGACGCCACAGTTGAGCCTGAAGCACATCAAATTCAGGTTCAAGTGAGCCAAAAAAAAAAAAAAAGAATTGAATGAATCCCCCTGTAATTTCTTTCTCAGAATCAGAATCAGAAATCCCTTTATTGTCATTGTACAGTGTGTAACGAGATTAGAGAGCTCTCCTCTCCAGTGCAATACAACAATAATTTAATTTAATATATAAATTAGATTAATTAAATAATAAATAATGGAAAATAATAAGAAATTGGAGAAATAAAAACACATTAAATCGCTGTTCTGCAAGGTAAGGGTGGTTGTGTGTGTGTGTGTTTGAGAGTTCAGCATGGAGATCGCTCTCGGAAAGAAACTGTTTTTCAGTCTATTAGTTCTTGATTTGATGCACCTGTAGCGCCTGCCAGAGGGCGACAGGTCAAACAGGTGTGAGTTCGGGTGATTATTGTCTTTGACGATATTGAGAGCTCTGCTGAGGCACCGGATGGTGTAGATGTCCGACAGGGAGGGGAGAGGGCAGCCTATAATCCTCTGCGCTGTTTTGACTGTCCTCTGGAGCCTCACTCGGTCTGCCTCAGTGCAGCTGCTGTACCAGGTGGAGACACAGTAGGTCAGCAGGCTCTCGATGGACGAGTGGTAGAAGGCCAGCAGCAGCTTCCTGTCCAGGTTGAATTTCCTGAGGACCCTCAGGAAGTGCAGACACTGGTGGACCTTCTTTACCATTGCTGTGGTGTTGTGTGTCCAGGAGAGGTCATCGGCGATCTGTACTCCCAGGAACCTGAATGTGTGGACCCTCTCCACACACACGCCTTCGATGTAGATGGTACAAATATCCATCCAATGATATTCTGTACAGGCGGCATGGTGGACTACTGGTTAGCACCATGGCCTCACAGTGCAGAGGTTGTGTGAATGATTCTGGCTGCGGCCTTCCTGTGTGGAGTTTGCATGTTCTCCCCGTGCTTGCGTGGGTATCCTCCGGGTACTCCGGTTTCCTCCCCCATTCCAAAGACGTGCATGGTAGGTTGATTGGACACTCTAATTTGCTTGTAGGTGTGAGTGTCAGCGCGGATGGTTGTTCGTCTTTGTGTGCCCTGCAATTTTCGGCCAACCAGTTCAGGGTGTACTCATTCTATTGCCTGAAGACAGCTGGTATAGACTCCAGTTTCCCCGCAACCGTCATGAGGAGAAGCAGATCAGACAAATTGATGGATGGGTATCCTCTACTTTGATATATCGATGGTTTTATTTTATTCATTTTTTTTTGTTACACACCTACATCTCGTAACTTGTCATGATCTTGGGTTTTTATGGTGTGATGCTGGTCTGGATGCCATGTGCATGGGAGTTTGTGTGAAGAGGAGAGGAAAATTGCTCACAAAATTAGAGGGAACATCGCTCATATTCAAAATAATCTTTACCCACTGAAATGAACGGAAATTAATCCATTATATGCAGAGAAAACTAGCACTCTCATATTATACATAAAAAATGCAGTAATGACATAATTAGATTTTGGTAAACAAGTTTTTGGCCACACTTTCTAATTCTAGTCAATGCACACTATGCCGTTCGTTTTGTTGGGTGCGCCTTGTGAGGGTAGTACAACGGCCATTTAGTAATTACCTCACGCTTACTTTCCTGCATGGATGCAGCAGCCAATCAAATTGCAGTAGGCCGTGGCCAGCCTAGAACTCAAGTGGGATTCTGATATTTGTTCTCCAGAGTGGAAAATTAGTCGAGTATATGACTGCAAGTGCAGTAGTTTTTACCTGTACATGTGTTACTGCACCGTTTAAGTTTAGTTCCTGCTAAAGGGTTATAACACTTAACATTTGCCTTAAGCTAGAGTGGCTAATGTACTAAACATTGTTGATGTAATACCAAGCTTGGAATTATCTTTGTTTTATATTTAATTTGGTTGGAACCTTGAGAGTGTCAATAAACATGTAAATCATTTTATCGTAACTTGAAAAACACATAACTAAGTGAGGAAAAACTAAAATGGGAAATGACCCCTAAAGGATAATGTAAATGGCAGTCAATTTAAAACTGAACAAAGGTTAGACGGCTCGGAGCCACTTTTGTGATCCTGGCATGGAAGTCCATTGTTTCAGAGGGGTCTCGTTCACACCTCCTGTGGTGCAGCTGTGATCTAATCTTCCTGCATTCCTCTCCTGAATGTCTGGTCATTAGCATGGTCTAAACTTCAGTTACACTTAAAGGATTTCATACTTTTGACTATTAAAGGAATATAAGAGTTTGAGCTTAACATAGTTCATTAGATGTTGGTGCATCCAATGTATGAAAATGTGATATTGTAAAATGCTGAGAGTGTGACTGGTGGCGCGAAACTGGTTGCTGGGGTTGTGCAAGAATGGAATGTTTTAGAAGCAGAAGGCGCTGAGCGAGACGAGATGACTCCGGGAAGGAGCGGCCATCGGGGGAATCGCACGCAGGAGGAGCCACGGGATTCGGCGGGAGGAGAAAGACCAATGAGAGCGAGCTAAAGTTAACTGCAATACACATAGCCAATAGAATCATGCCAGGATGCCTTTGTCTGTGCCATTTTGCATGTTGTATAGTATGAATCAGTGCTGGGCAACTCGGAGGTAGAACACATTCGCTGGTGGCAAGAGAGGTGTAGACTTGTATTGAGAGGGATCCGGGATCTAGGTGCCATGTAGGAAATCTGTATTGGGAATAAATCCACTTCGTGTGTGAAAATGCCGGCTTCCTGATACCTTTCTATTGCAGAACGAGCGCGCATATTGTTGGATGAGTGAGTGTTGGGGAAGGTCGCAAATTGGAGTCAGATTACTAATTTGAGTTTACATTGGGTTAAAGTTAAATTCTAACATTGATATAAAGATAAATTCCAACACCCCTTACCTAAATGTACTGTATATCGCATAAACAATCCAGGAACTAAGGGCCAACTCTCCGACAGAAGAAAGGCAAGCATTGCAGTGTCAAAATTCACACGAGTGTGCTGCAGAGGTGGCCATTGGTACAAGACTCCTGAAAACAACTTTGGTCACTACCGGTCAACAGTCGGCCTCTCAGTCATGAAACAGATAGTTACTCGTCATGTCAGTCAAACACAAATATGCCGGTTTTTGGAGTGAGCTGGCTCATCAATTTGATTTCTGTCTTCTTACCAGAATAAAACCCAGTGAAAGTTGACTGCTCCTCAATTTTGATCTCGTCCAAATTTTGGGTAAAACACACAAAGGACTTCTGAAACTGCTGTTGATGATTTTTTTTATGTAATACATTAAAATGCTGCATATAATCATGCACCTCATTAATTCAGCTAACATAATTCATTCATTCTCCAAACTACTTATATTCACATCAAAGAAAGCTATTTGTGTTTTCTCTGCTTTGCTTTTGAATGTTAACAACTGAGTTTGCAAATCCTTTTAGACGTTGTGTCTCTGCTTTTGAGTTACATTGAGTTACATTGTGTATGAAATGTGCTATATAAATAAAACTGTGTTGCCTTGCCTTGCCTGCTGCCCTATAACAGCTGGGATGGGCTCCAGCGCGCCCGCGACCCTCGTGAGAATAAGCGGCTCAGCTAATTGATGGATGGGGCTTAAGAGTACGTTTACAAGCAATGTAGTGATTGACAATGCTAAATAATGTCTGCGCGACTTTCAGGGTGCTAGGTTCTATGTTTGGAATTCTGGGCCTCTTGACAAGAGAAGGAACTCTGCTCCTTGACCTTGATTTGTTTGAACTTAGCACAACATGACCTGACATCTCTGATAGGGCCCCAAATGAGTTTGTAGTGTGGCTACGACTCAGCAAACCGCCACATATACGTCAGTAAATCTGTGCCAGGGCCAAAGCCTTCAAAAAAGTTGACCTCAAACTAAACATAAGTATATTTTATAATCACAGCTTTACCTGTCATGTCATGATCCCTTAAATATTGGTAGTTACAGGCCTGGAGCGCTCAAGCCGCAATATTTAAATGCATTGAAATTTAAGGGATATTTTCATAGCATTTGAATATATAGTCCTGGCTGTTATTTTGTGTAGGTTTAAGCCAGTTATAGCTATAAAACCTTTTTGTGTGTGTCAATGCAACATAGTAATTACGTGGGGTGTTGAAATATGTTCGAGCACAGCTGGACATGCCTGACGCAAACCATAGAGTGTGTGTGCCTGTGCGCTTTTGTGGATGAATGTGTAGTTCTGAATGTGTCTGGCATGTCTAGCTGTGGGGCACTTTCTAAATATGACGAGTACGATCATTCTCACGCTATTAAACTGGCTGCTCAAGTGGTTAACTCCTGGGTGGACACTGGACACACACCATGCATGACTATCTGCGGACAAGTATTGTGTGATGTGTGACTGTGTGTGCGTGCGTGCGTTTTGTGCGAGTAGTTGAGCATGTGGTTGAACAACCTCCTGTCAGGCCTCCAGCCGTCCACCGCTCATCATAAATTTAGACAATGTTTCATATATATATATATATATATATATATATATATATATATATATATATACATATATATATATATATATATATATATATATATATATATATACACACACACAAAGTAGCTGTGTTTTGGTTGCTAACCATGTTAATCATTTCCCACAGCTGCGATTTCTTGATGAATTTGATTTTTAACCCTTTAAGTTTACTTTCTTATGGTACAAAATAGAATAAGCAACTCGCAGATCTTATCTCCGGATGTGCGAAAGTCAAATTTTAAAAAAACTGGTTTTAGGCATTGTTTAAAAGGCTTTGCGAAATCTGTTCAAACTTCAGTAAGGTGAGCATCCTATGCCTCTGAAAGTAGCCGCCATCAAGCCCCTTCTAAAAAAAGAGAATGTTAGATGTCTCCTTGTTAGCAATTTATTAGACCCATAATAACTAAGATTTCTAGTAAGTGATGTTTTTTTTAATCAACCAAGCCACTTTTTGGACTCAAGATGACTTTTTGATAATTCCAATCAGGTTTCCGACCTTATCACAGTACTCGAAGAGCTTTATTAAAGTACTAAATGGTTTGAAATAGAACACTGATGCAGGGAAGTTGTCTGTGCGCGTCTTAATGGATCTCAGTGTAGCATTTGATACAAACGATCATAACATACTGTTGAAGGGGTTGGAAACATTGGTGCGATTAAATGGAGCAGTCCAGAACTGGTCGATGTCCTACTTGGTAGAGGAATTAATTTGTGACCACTGGTAGTTTTGAATCTGATCAAATGGCCATGACGTGTAGTGTGTGTATGTTACACTGTAAAAAATGGTCAGTTATATTTACTTGAGAAATGAAATAATGTTTTTGTCACTCAGATATTTTACGCAAAGTGTTTGTGAGTAAATTTCACTTGTTTATTGAATTTTTAAAAAAGCCACTCAAGGGATGCTGGCCTCAATGTGATTGAGGATAGAATTGACAATCTCCAGATTTGGGGACGGCTGCTGTACACCTTAGCTATGGCCCTGCCAATCCAGCTGAGTATATTGCTGGTATGTCCAAAAGGAGGCCAAAAAACACGCTTTGCAGGTAGGATTCTGAGGTTTGCACCTGACACTAATACTAGCGGAGCATAGCAGTGGAATGGCTCGAGTGTAGAGTAGCCATCTCTCAACCTTGAGGTTATAGGTTCGATCCTTTGCTGCATTGAGCTCAGTTGTGTTTGAAATGTGTGTTCAACATTGGAGTAACTTCTTCAATTGAATGAACTTAATGTACTCAAAAACTCTTCTTGTAAAATTTACTTTCTGCAATTTCTAATTTCTGAGTGAAAAAACTTTTCTAGGATTGTAAGTAATTCAATAACACTCCCCATTTTTTACAATGTACCTTTAGGCTCAAATGCTTCAAAATGCCAATGCTGGCTATCGTGGTTATAGAATGACACACAGCTATATTAAGCAATGTCCCCAAATGACAGCAGTTCAATTCACGCATTGTGTCACTGCCTGGAGCAAATTACTGCCTGAAGCAAAATTTCCTTCAGCTAAACCTGACCAAATCAAAACAGAACTGTGTTCTAGAATGACGAAAAGAGGGTCGCCGTAGAAAACACCTGGAGTCATCGTCTTGAGAAACTAAAGACCAAGTAAAAAATCTTGGGGTGCTGAAAGACACAGACCTCACTTTCAGCAATCATATCCTCACAAAATCCTTCATTAAAACAGCCTGTTAGCTGGGGAAAAAAAGCAAACGAATGCATGCTCCAAACAGATTGAGAGAATCTTATCCATGGTTTTACCTCTGGTGGACTTGATTACTTCAACGGTCTTCTTACTGGCCCTCATAAGAGCAACAAACTGAAGCAGCTCATTCAGAACACTGCATTTCAGAGGTGCTTTGGGTCACACAGATCGCAGCCAGTTTAGAACTTGCCTCCAGCGCCTTGACCTCTCACTGAAGAAATGTCCCCCACGTGACGTGAGGACGAGACGAGTACTCTTCCTCCGGCGCAGTGCACATGTCCAGCCAAATGTGATTAGCAGGGTTATTGTAGTTTTAGAATTTTAGTTTTCAGGGCAGCTTTGTTCGTTTTTATTAGTTCTATTTTTTCAAAATCAATTAGTTTGAGTTTAGTTTTACTATTAGTTTTGTTTTTCAAATAATTTTTTTTGGGGCAAAATTTGAAAAACACCATGATATTCCTCAGTAAAAAGTCAACAAAAACAATATTTTTAAAACATTTTGAAAATACAGGGTAAAGTTTGAAAGTCCCCAGACCTTTGCTTACAGTACATGTGTTGCATGATCAAGCTTTTAAAGTTATGTGCCCCTATTTAAATAAAGCTAGGATGCCTTATTTGGCAAGTTGCCAACTTCTAAGGTGGATTTATGGATTGAATTCTTGTTGAGAAGTATTAAACCCAGTTAGACAGTGTACTACTTTTTTGTATATTGAGTACATTTTTTTCATATGGAACAGAGAAGGAAAGCACTTTTTACCTTGCGTTGCATTTCAGGCCGAGAGCAGGAGAGCCATTTGAGCCAAAGCCATTCGCAAACTCATCTCCTTGGTGCGACATCAGCTGCTGGCTCTTTTTCACTTTTTTAACAGCATTTTTGTTTTAATTTTATTTCGTTAACGAAAATTTTTTTTTTCAAATTTAGTTTGAGTTTTTTCATTAGTTTTCAGTAACTAAACTACTTATTTTCACGGCCAAAAGACATGCTGTATCAAAGGGCGCGCAGCATCAGTTGAGAGTGCTATTTCTGCATTTAATACTTACAGTGGGCGCACCGCACAACGAGACGCATGATAGCTTGCGCATGATAGCTTGCGCATGATAGCTTGCGCATGATAGCTTGCGTATGCTGGCTCGCGCATGCAAATTTGTCAATGGCAGCGCCTCAGACGCAATGAGGGCTTTTGTAACCAGACATCAAATCAACACGTCAGGAGAGGGATGTCACTGGAGACCACACTCCTTAGAGATTGTCACGGTTTCAAATCAAAACCAAAAATATCTCTGAACAGCATACAAGCAAACAATGACACAAAGAAATAAAATCAAATTAACACGAAACATGCATCTCTTATGCCATTCATGTTCCAAAAAGAAATAAAAACAACACAAAAGGATTACAGTAATGGATTCTCTGAGCCAATCAGTCTCAGCCAATCACATGGATGTTTAGAGAGATGTGAGTGGTGTTCTTTGGGCAGTGTGTTTGTTTGGGTTTTTTTTGCAGTCTGTTGTCTAAACCCGTGATGTTTCTTGCTCACAATAACATGAGTGATAAGGCAGACTACGACATGACGAAATGACACTGGCTATGCATAAATAAATAAAAAACATTTTCCAGTTGAAATGGTCCAAATCGCAGCTTCTTTTGTCGCTGTCCACTATTATTGAACACATTTTGGTGGGCCAAAAAATCATGTCTTGAGATCTACTCTTTACATCAGGACCCTCATAAATGTGTATTGTAGATTTCAAAATACTAATAATATATGCTCCAATGTTTCTTTCAGAACCCCATTTATAGGCCTTTTCAAGTTTTTAAAATTCTTTGCTAATGCAGCCTTCCTCTGATATTATCACATCAGAAACAGTAAGAATGAATAAGAATAAAATCCATTTTATTTTCCATGGATGGATGAGAAGGTGATACAATATTATCCAAAGAAAGCTTTCCGCATATAGCACATCATCTCGCAATAATATGCGTGTACAAAACAGTTCCTTTGTGATCAACTAGTAGATTTCTGCAAGACAAGGGTCATGTCCAGTAAAACCAGGAATAACACACTGCTGTTGTTATGCCACTGTTGGATATTCAGTTTCACACTTTCGCCATTCGACATGAGCGACGACGAGATACCAGGAGACAGTGCACTTGCAGAAGTGGAGAGAGCAGTAACACCCAACAATGATTGATGCTTTGATTGATTGTTGATTCATTCTTACAATATTTTGTTCTCAGCCAAATACTTTATAATTAACGGGAATGTGTGATTCATGATCTGTGATGCGTCACATAGAGTAAGTGTACCCTTTAATTTTTCAAGCAGCTCATTAGATATGTTTGGACTTACCTGTAAATATATTTTTTGTATCTCAAAAGGTTTTGGAATTTAGTGCCTTATGAAGCCATTTGACGTCAGCAACACTCTATACCTCCCATGTTCTAAAGTGACACTCACACTCAGACTGACCCAAACGTCAATTTATGGGTTGGCAAGTCTCCCGTAGTCCTGTTTTGTTGGTAACCGCATACAGAACACCAGTGCCAACAGAGTGTGGCAGAGGGTCATTTTATCCCGCAGACTCACAAAATTCACAAACTCTCTCCTTACCCTACGCCCTCTCCGCTTGGCCAGAATTGCCATCAAAATTTTCCACATTTGCTAAAAATAGCAAGCAGACGCCAGGCCAAGCCTTAAGTTGCTTACAGTACGCTGACTATACACACCAATTAGGGGACTATTTTTTTTTTTATATTAATAAGCAGTTAGCTGAATAAAACATTACATTTCTACTTATTTATTGTTCCTGTTCAAGGCACCAGTTTTGAGACATATATTACCTGTACAAAGGAGAAAAGGTCTTAATAAAAACAAAAACCTCACCTGTGTGTTTTAGCTGCTAATGCATTCTATACAGACAAACAAAAATCATGAAGTGATTGATTTTGTAAAATCAAATCGATCAGTCAACTTGTTTTGAGTCATTTCCAATGATGATTGATTCTGTTCCTGTAGCTACTACTGAATACCACAAGTATCTCCTTGAACGAGCCAACCCAGCAATCCATTTTCTATCACGTTACAAGGTCATGGGTGAGCTGGAGCTTCTCCAAGCTAACGTTGGACAAGAGCTATGTTACATATAGTACACCAGGGGTCTTCAACCCTGTTCTTCGAGGGCCGGTGTCCTGCCCGTTTGCCACCTCTCCCTGGTGCAACACACCTGAGCGATCGTTATCTAGCTTCTGCAGACCTCGCTGATTATCTGATCATTTGAATCAGCTGTGTTGCAGCAGAGAGAGATGGAAAACGTGCAGGACACCGGCCCTCGAGGAACAGGATTGAGGACCCCTGTAGTACACCCTGGACTGGTTGCCAGTCAATCAATCGAAGGGCACACTTTCAAACGATCATTCACACTCGCATTCTCACCTATAAACAATTTTAAGTCTTCAATTAAATGAAAATGCAAGAGACGAACAGCACACATTAAAGTAGGTGCTGATATTTGAACCAAGAACCTCAGAACTGAGTCAGACGTACTCAACCAGTATTACACTGTGCTGCACTTGACCTGATCTATCCTAAACTAACATCACCTCACCTGTCAATCTAGTAGTTAATACCATGACCACAAGATGTCAAAGGGATTTGGAATAGTTAAATATTATGTACAGTATACTTATCCATCTATCCATTATCTGAGCCGCTTAACCTCACGAGGGTCGTGGGCGTGTGGAGTCTATCCAAACTGTCAACGGGCAGTAGGCGGGGTACACCCTGAACTGCTTGCCAGCCAATCGCAGGGCACACAAAGACAAACAACCACTCGCACTCACAATCACACCTAAGGACAATCAAAAAAAGAGTGTCCAATCAACCATACCATGCATGTCTTTGGAATGTGGGAGGAAACCGGAGTACCCCGAGAAACGCACGCAGGCACGGGGAGAACATGCAAACTCCACACAGGAAGCCTCTGAACTGTGAGGCAGATGTGCTAAACAGTCGTGCAGCATATTCAACTTTGTCAAATATCGATGGCTTTGATAGTGGTATCAGTTTTAGGTAAATTGTTTATTTCAAACCTATCATCAACATGATTGCAGGGCAAATCCATTCAACCTATAATGTGTTCAACATGTTACTAATTCAACCCGCTGACAGAAGTGAAAGTGTCCCCATCTTTCCATAATATTGTGGTGGCACGGCACAGTGCAGGCATTTGTAATTTGTCCTGTTTGATGACACGAGAGGTTGGCCAAACCGAAACCCCGCTGCGTGTTTGTGCAGCTACCTGGTTTGGAAGAGGAGTCTGTAAACGGGTAAGAATTCTACAAATAGAATTAGGTCACTTAACAACATGGTCTTGAGGGAGGGCAACCTCTTCCCAGCGTGCGTCAGCACTGACCTTTTTACTGTTTGCTCAAGGGATTTTCATTTGACCTTTTTCTAATTTTCACTTCAGACGCAGTAGTAGGAAAATCTTTGTAGCTCCATTCATAGAGTGATTCCAAATGTTTTTCTTGCATCATTATTAGTTTTTGAACGTTGGCCGAGATTACATGCAAACAAACAGGCATGCTGATAAGTTCAGTCTGTTACCTGTGTCGCTGAATTTAGTTGACAGTGATGCTGTTGTTTAGCAATTTTATTTTGCAGTACCTGATGTGAGATTATTTGATGACTTTAAATACTAGGTAATTTACATATTTCATTATGATTGTTTTCACAGTTTTCTACCTCAGGAGCTTCTTTTATCATCAATTATTCTGGTAGTGGGCATTTGCTGAAACTCTTTTGGCAATCACCTTCCGTTGTTGCTTGCCAAAAATAACCCTCCCCGGGAATGAATGAGTGGGTGCATCGGTTTCCAGCCATTTTGCATCCCTGATGGAACCACAGCACCACCTACTGACATTGCAGAGGTGGAATGAAGGCTGTAGTCAGTCTTTCCCTTCTGTTGTAGTCTGTGGGAAGGAAAATGTCATGTAAAACATTGTTTTCAAATACAATGAAAGCGGAAAAATTGCTCTAAGACTGCTGATTGAGTTTAAACTGTTTCAAACTCAGTTTTTTTTCTCATTTTTTAAGAAATCAGTTCATTTTTATGCCATAACCCGACCAAAGCTGAGTAAACAACTTTTTTTTTCAGTATTGGTATAACTTGATTGTTAGCTATCATGTCATCATTTCTTTCTCTGTCGTGATGGCAATCCCTTAACATGATAATGAAACCAAGATATTATGTCAAGCAACAGAAGGAGTCCTATTGAAGCTAAGGATGGAGTACCACAGGGCCTATTTGCCCTGAGGGACGCCAGAGGCAGCTGATGTGAACTAGGAGGCCAAGCGGAACTTTGCTTTTGTGGTGGCCGAGACAAAAAGTCAAATTTTGGGAGTTTGGTGAGGGCATGAAAAATGATTTCTGGATGGCTTTGAGGAATTTCTGGTGCACCATCTGGCAACTCAGGAAGGGGCAGCGGTGCACCTTCAACATTGTCCGCAGTGGGGATGAATTGCTGTGGACCTCGACTCAGGAGGTGAATCAGCGGAGAATGAGGAGTGAACTAGGGAATGATTTATCACAAATAAAGTTCAGTTGTTGTAGTAGGCTTTTCCTGTCTTTTTTTTCCCAGGATTCAGCTGAATCAAAACAGCCCTCAAAATCTGATGCTCCCACCACGACATTTCATTGCACGTATGGTGTAGTTTTCATGCTCAGGGTTTGTACGCTTAGAATTATAGCCAAAAGTATGAGCTTAGTTTTATCTGGAAAGAAGATTTTGTTATGGTCCAATAAATATAATACCATACTCATTCTTATTCTTGTATTAAATATATTTTAACTAGTGTTGTCAAGCGGGGTGTTTTCTTCTGAGATGATGCGCTGAAGATGTACAGCTAAAATGGTACAGTGTTTGAATTTGGCTGAGCAAGATATGCAAAGTTAACAGTGTTAAAACATGTAATCACATTAATTTTTTAAAAACCAATAATAATCTTGAGTTTACGCTTTAATTTTGACAGCCCTAATTTCAACCCATGGATGTGTTTTTTTTGTCCATGAAACATAAATAATAATTAAAAAAATTAAAAATTAAAAAAAATTTAAATCTACCAATACTGGAAAGTTAGGCCTATATTTTTACCGGCTAAATCTGAACACATATATACAGTACATGCTGCTATTAAAGCATATCAACACAAAGTCGCCTTTAGCAGGTAGAAAATATGTCCATTAAATCAGGTAATTTGCAACTGTACTTACATATCCTTCAAAATGTATAATAAGGAGGAAAGCACAGTAATATCGTTTCCTGGCTTAGTTTGTCACGGTCTATTCCATCGTGACTAAAAACGATGACAAATATAACCACCAAACTTCATATGCACATTGTTACTCTTTTCTACTTCATTCTGTGAAAATGAAAAATACGGCACTATATTTTGGATTTGACATAATCTCCACAGGGCAGGCAGGCTGGCAGCTAGCTCCCATGGCTAACATCTCTGCTGCTAGCGAAGCAACAATTAGCATTCGGCCGCTAAACGGATGAAGTTTGCAGTACGAAATCAGACTCTTGCCGACCATACATTGGACTTCGAGTCGTGGAAATCCGCCATCCAGGTAGCAGATTAGCGTTGCGTTCGCAGATGGTCATGCAACCAAAGGAGCTCATTTGAGTAAGGAAGTCAAGCTAACAATTTATGATTGAAATATATGACAATCTACGAACAATTCAGCTCATGAAAAGCCTCTCTAAATGGATTGTGTTTGCGTGTCTTGGTGAAGATCAGATCATAACATGAGGAAGTTTGCATTTTCTCATTCTTTTGTGTTGGGCATAAATAGAGATGTCCACATAGATTGTGTTCCAATTGATCACCATTTTGGGAAATTATTAGCAATGTATGTATTATTTTGAATGGACAAATTTTAGATGGTTCCTCCATGGGAGGAGGGATGGGGGCGTGGCCATATTTCTGACTAGAAAGGTGCGTTTGTTCTGAGAGTAGCTACTGATTGATTCCTACAAAACATTGAAAATGCAAGTTAATATGATTTTCCCGATCTAACAAAAAATACGTAAATTGAGCTTGTTCAGTGCCAATGTTCAGCAACAGTCACCAATCTTTTTTTTTTTTTTTCCCCACTTTCATGTTAGGCGAGACTGAAAATCCTACAAAGCCCTTTGTCTCCATCGCCTCTCCTCAAGTGGAAACTGTTGCCGGAGGGTTTCTCGTGCGGCGCATTTTTGTGGGTGACCTCAGCTGAACAGAGGAAGGAACAAATCAGTGATTTCATCCCATTTGGTCACTCAAAGGATTCATTATGATTCATTCATGAATGATACAACAATACTTGAGCCCCATCCAACAATCGAAAAAATTATATGCAAAATGCTTATTAAGCAAATGTGCAACGACAGACTATGTGCATATACGTTCTACTTATCTACACGATTGCACATAGACATTGCTACTGAGTGGGATGAACTCACTCTATCATCTGAGAAGTCAGACCACTAAATTATTACAACATCACTGACTGATAATGAAGTCATCCATGAAAAATTAGGCGTCAACAAGTTTATCTCATCTTGATTATAAATATTCAAAGCATACTTCACGTTTCAAGCTGTGAGAGGAGCATAGCAAAGCAAGTTGGATTTTGCTGACAGAAAAATTAAATAATTGTTTATTTAATTAATCCGAAACGTTGCACAACTGGTTATCACGCCTGGCTCATAGTTTTTAGGTTGGGGATTCACGGTTTGGAATCAGGTGTCAAATGTGAGTGTGAAAGGTGTTTTGTTTATGTGCCCTGTGATTGGCTGGTATCCCGTCTTGAGTGTAACCTTCCTCTTGGTTGGCAAAGGCTCAAACACCTACCAAAGGGAACAAGCAGTTATATAATGGCTGGCTGAACGATTTTGTTTCTCTGAATACACACACAACAAAATGTGTCATCAGGAGTCATTAGGTCATTTGATTTTACATTACGTAATATTTTGATTAAAAAGTGAACTTTGCATAACTTCATGATCACACTGACAGGGTGTAATACGAGAAGGGAAAATGTGTCATTTATGGTTAGTATGAAATTATGATCTATTTTTAGACACTGCACTTTCATAAGCAGTTGCTAACATTTGATGTCACGGGAAGAAGTAGTTTGTTGTTGAACTTGTTATACTCTTATACATTCATAAGCCTTAAACTACTAACACATTTAAAACGAATCACAGTGTTTTATGCATTTCTTTTAATCGCAGGCAAACTCTGGGAAACTATTGTTGTATTATAAGGAATTGAATTCCATTCCCCTTGCTTCTTCCTTTTTGGCTGCCTGTTGTACTCTGAATTCATTGGACTGAGTCCAAAGTTTTTCTGAAGTTTTCTACCCTGTGCTAGGGTGTGTTACCACTCTACTCTGAACTTCAACACCTCCGCTCTACCCACAATGCACTGTGGGAAAGGTAACACCCATTTTGTTGACTAGTAGGAAATCCGAGGCAGACGCTCCCAGCCTGAAGAGAAGTGGAGACAAAAGACAACGTCACAAGAAAAGAAAAATACTTTGCGATTATAGTTCCATCTTTTCATGTGAGTGTTTTGTTGGATTGTTGTGATCTTTCAAACAGAGTTTTGCTTGACTATTTTTTTTCATAGAAGTTCTTTCTCTACCTTTTGGAATTTCAACTAAGGTGCGAGAGCGAGACGTACGACCGAGGGCGGGGGAGGAGCTGTGGGATTCTCCCCATGTTTCTTATGTTAAACAGAGTGACACATGTTGATGCATGCTCTTAAGGTATTGGAGAGAAAGGGAAGGAAAACAACAAAGAAGGAAAGAAAGAGAGGGAGAGAGAGAGAGACTTTGGCCTTTCTCACGTGCAGATGCGGTCACCCAAGCGTATAGGAAATTAAATCGCACTTAACTAAAACAACAGCTTGACGTGTCAGACTTCACTTGGATCATGTGTGGATTGTTTTATATCTCCAGACTTTTCTAACACGACCGCATACATTCTACAGGCAACTGTGGAGTCAAGATGCCCACCAACTTCACTGTGGTGCCAGTGAATGATGCAGAGGGCAGCAGCAGCAAGGCAACTGCAACTGGAAGTGACAAGCCTGTCAGCCTCAACAATATTTTTAGGGATAAAGATAAGGAAGATAACTCAGATGGATCCCAGTCAGGTAAGAACTATGTGCTGGAGAATACTCCATGCTGAAGTGAAAACTTTGGCTTGGAGATACAATCATGTGCTCAGAGGTCAAAGTCATCGTGGGTCATGGGGTGCTAAAGGCTTTCGAAGAAGGTTGAAAAAGATCAGTGCATTTTTGTGTCATTGAAGCACCTAAGGCAAAAGTTTTCCGACTCAGACAATCACATATCGCATGTTGTGGCAGGCATGCTAGAGTTAAACGCGGCACTGTTCAACTTGCTTGAACCTGCTGGCCATCTCAATGTGATAAACAATTGTGTGTAACTTGTAAGTTAACACGCTAACCGTGACATATGGTGACATGCAAGAATCCACATTGTAATTTAACAAGTTGAGAACATAATTTGTTTCTTAGATAGCTTGTTTGATTATTCATTTACTTCGTTGACTGTGTTTATATGAGTTGGTTACTAATTAAGTAGTTTTACAAGATCTCTACAATTGAGAAATATACTTTATGTAAATTGGCAACATACGTTATTTTTATATTACCATAAATCTGCATGTGAATGACAACACACAATAATTATAAGTGTCATTAATGACAGAGCAAGACATATATCAGTAATAACACTATTTATTTTGCTGTCTGCCATTGCGTGAATACACAATGTTTGCCTCACCCTGGCACTTAAGCTCGCAGATCCCTCTGGTGTATTGCAAAGACATAATGGGATCAATATGTTTTTTTCAGGACCAGTACCGTTTATTAGTGGTCAAAGAGGCCAATAACTGACATTTGGAACCGATAATAATTTTCCATAAAAGGGAGAATATTAGCGTAAAAATAATAATAATAATGAATACACACTAGTCTCTAACTGTTTGTTCAGATGTCTCAACATATTTTATTGAAGATTTCAAATTTGCAAAAAAAATCTTTTTCTATAATAAATAGTTTTCCAAAATTTCTAAATAACTGAAATGTTAAGCTTTTTCTTTCCTTCATTTTATTTCAGAAAAAAAGTAAAGGTGCTGAGAATTTTCAGCAGCATCTATTTATAAAGTTAACTGAATTTTTAATATAACATTTTAAATTGATCCCTAACTGGCCATCAGAATTTAAAAAAAAAAAAAGCTGCTAATTGGCCCAGCCAATGAAAAATATATGTTTTCTCAGTACCACAACTCAGAAGTTTCATACGAGCCAAACAAGGAGGAGCCATGCAGATCCCAGGTCAATCAATATTAGCAATGGAACAATAGCAGTCAAACTGCGTAAAAGCCCCAAAACAAACAGGCAACACACATCACAACCTTTCAGAATATAATTGGCTCATGAGAGTGCGTGTAACGCCGGAAAAATGCAATAGATTTCACTCAAATACACTAGACACTTGATGTGGTCAAGATAGAAGCACATTGCGCCACTGTAAATGGAGTGTTACTCGATTGCAGGAATTCTGAAAGGATGTTAGAACAATAATGCAAACAGTTTTGCATGTTAATGTGGGACTATAGCCCATTTTTTCCTGCTCGGCCTGTATTCAACTGAGCATAAACTCAATAAATTTGAGCGAATGTTTATAGATGTAAATTTGATTTGGGAATGTCAGTGGGAGCAGTTGCAGGATAGCATTTATTGAGGCCTTAAAGGTAGCAAAAAGCAGATGTATTGTAACAATATCAACTTTATTAGAAAAACTTGTAAGGTATATGGATTGAACACATTTTGGCTTTTAACAAACTTGTCGAAATTCTAAATTGATGTATGTATTCTTGCCAACAAGATTGTTATTCTGAAACGAAATCAATTAAATAGTGGTCCGATTTACTTGATTTGATGCAAGGCTGCATTACAGCAGTGAGATAATCATGAGTGTTTTTGTGCAAAAATGTCATTGAAATGTTTTAAACCAAAACAACCCAAACTGTCAGAAATGTGATGGCAAGTGTTCTTCATCCGTGGCCCTCATCACTTCTGATAAGCACTTTTAGAACAACATGGAGTGAACAGACGAACTCGAAGCCATAATGCTGATTGGACAGAATGTCCTAACTATGTATAAACAATAACATACGTGCGTTTTTCCATTACCGGCTCCTTTGACCAGTATTGTGTTTCCATCGTCTGGAAGCAAGACTATTCCACACAGGTTGCATTACAAAGTACAGTCAGCACTTTGCAAAAGTCTTGGGTTGCCGCTAGCCTTGATTTTTGTTCTTTTTTATAATGGCTATTTTACAAGCAATTATTGTGACCTAAGGGGAAAAAAAAGAAAAACGAATGAACCTGCAAAAAAAAAAAAGTAAATAGCTAGAAGAGTTAAAACAATTGTTGATGTTGCAGATTTTGATACAAATTGTCATGTTTGAGTGAGGGGTTGTGGACCCAAAAGCAGGCAAGTGAGGGAGGAGTACCTAAATTAAAGTGGTATTTAATTTAGAGTGGTCATGGGAGGTAAGTCTAGAAAATGGCAAATCAAATTTTTCACACCATTTCTTTCATGCTTAATTATTTCTTTTATGTGCAATTACTTTACTTGTGTAGATTTGATTTACCATTTTCTGAAATTACCTCACACTACGACTTTAGGTTCCGGATAAAACCAGTGTCAAAACTATGCCAAACATAATTTCTGTGGCGACGCCAAAACAATATCAAGATGTGCCCCTGATGGAAAAATCCCTGACTGCAGTGTCAACTTTCCACCAAAAGAGGGTCCTAACTGACTGTAAAAAAATTCCCGATTGGTTTAAATAACATGCAACGTTTAGAAACGTGCGAATAGTCCTGTCGCCACTAAATATGAAACTACAATGGTCGACATTTTCCCCTCCAGCTCTAGGGTACACACACTTAGTGTTCACACGTGATGTTGTATCGAAAGAGATGCCACCCGAACCCTAACCCTGATTCACACCTAAACAATTCAGCCCTCCATTGACTGAACCTAACAGGAAGCTGGTGTAAAAAACACAAGCATTGGGACAACATGCAAACTCCTAACAGTGAGGATTCAAACCTAGAACATGGCCCCTCTCGGTTGTGAGGAAGTACGAATCAGATGGCCTTGGAATAAATATTGATCCATCCATTATCCAAACCGCTTATCCTCACAAAGGTACCAGGTGTGCTGGAGCCTGTCCCATCTGTCTTCGGGCAGGATACACCCTGAACTGGTTGCCAGGCCAATTGCAGGTCACACAAAGGCTGGCCATCAACCCACGTGAGAGGAAACTGGAGTACCCGAAGAAAACCGACGCAGGCATGGAGAGGACATGCAAACTAAACACAGAAAGACCGGAGCGGGAACCGCACCTTGCAACTCTGAACTGTGAGGCAGACGTGCTAATCGTTACCAGTCACCATGCCACCCTGGACTTAAATGATCTTGCAAATACGTAGAAAGCAGATGACACGGGCTGGACAGTGACTGTCAAGCAGTTGCATCCAATGTGTCAAAAAAAAAAAACAGGCCCCAACTCTAATTAGGCCCTTAGTGTTTTGTCCGAATTAAATGAAACTTTGGCCATAACTAGTTTATTCTTGTCATGATCCGCGTCGGGCATGACAGGTTTTGTTATTGTTTTTGTGTGCATGCGGTCTTGTTTTTGTTTTGATCAGCCGAGTAGGGGCGTTTCCCCTCAGCACCTCGCCCTCACCAGCCACGCACCTGCTCCCCATTAACGATCACACACCTGATCCCCATCTACTCCCCTGATTACCGGACTATTTAAACTTCCCATGCCATCAACCCAGTGTCGGGTCATTATCCCGTTTTGCTCCCTGTTGCTGCGTCTCGGATTCTCACGTACATTGCTTTGATCACGTTCATGCGTGTATGCTTGCTTTCGCCCTTGTTCACGTCCCTTTGTATTTCGTCTCGGTGTTTTGCTCTCATCCTCGGTCCAGCCTGGTCACGTTTAGTTTGTCATTAAAGTCTGCCACCCTGCCACGTTTATTGGCCCACGTTCCTTGTTTGCCCTCGTTGAAGTGATTTAATAAATTCCCTTAAGTTACCCTTATCCCTGCCTCCTCGCATTTTGGGTCCACCTCTTCCTCGCCGTACGGCGATCGTGACTTCGCCTCCTGCTTGCCGTGCGGCGAAACCTCACAATTCTATTCAAAATATCACATCAAAACACTAGGGTCTTTGGCCTTTTTTTCTCCGTTCTACAGCATATGTTCTAGATGGCCTCCATTTAGCTCCGTGCATTTCTTGAGGCGCAGCACAAAGTTGTCCATGACGTTCTTACAGACTGAATTCATAATGCTCTCATCTCCTCCCTGATGGCTTTCTTTAGTTCCGTGATGGAAAAAAAATCAGGGGGGTTTAGGTCCGGGCTATGGGGTGCCCACTCAAAATCAGTCTTGAGACTGATCACTCGGCCTCCGAAGTTCTTTTTCAGCCAATCTCAGGACAGGTTTGAGGTGAGAGATTTTTTTCTTTGGGGCTATCTCAAGGACAGAGTCTACGCAGGAAAACCCAGAACCATCACGGAACTCAAGAGAGCCATTACCAGTTCAGTCTTTTTGGGTCTCCCGTAGCTCTCATCAATCTGTGACCTAATGAAGGGGCTTGGTTTCTGGAAGGCATTTTGTAATCAGGAGAAAACAGAGCTTGTGTGATAATGTACCATATCAAACATCCAAGGGTCACAGGCAACCATGCCCACTACAAAGTTGGAGTGTTTGTATTGCCTCTGGATGATTCACAGTTGAATAACTATGCACTAACAGTGTCTAAAAAAATTGGATTAAAAAAAGCCCCCATGCAGAGTTGAAGTTGTACATTTCCTTTTCATTTTTTATTTCATGTTTATCGAAGAAGGGTCAGATGCACAACATAGACGAATTAGAAACAATTGGTAATGCATCACATCATTTGATGCAATTGCAAATTTCCAAAGCTATCTCAAAAGGGGCTTTGAGTAAAAAAAAAAAAAACACTGAAAATATATACACATTAGAAAGCGTGCATTTTTAAAACAAAGGGACACAAACACATGCACTAACAACACACACACACACACACTATAAAAAGACTATAAAACTGTAAAACAAAAAAACATTCAGTGATTTAGTGATTTTTTTCGAGCAACAGCAGAATTTTACAACCTTTACTACAACTAATTGGGAGCCAGTGTAAAGCCTTCAGGAGTGGAGTAATATAATCTCATCTTTTTTTTGTGGTCAGAACCCAAGCTGCAGCATTCTGAATGAGCTGCAGCTGTTGCTGTTTGATGCGCTTTTGAGGCAGTCCAGTAAGAAGTTGCAAGAATCAAATCTACTAGAGCTAAAAGCATTTCTAAGTTTCTACTGGTCTGTTTGGAGCATTCAACCCTTCAGTCTTTTATTTTTCAGCTGCTGAAAGGCTGTTTTAGGGGTTGAATTGATATGATTCCTAAAAGTCAGGTCTGAGTCTATCAGCACCCCAAGATTTCAGACGTGGTCTTTGGTTTCCCAAGACAGTGACTGTTTGAGTGAGTGTTTTCTTCAGCAAACCTCTTTTCTTTATTGTCGAAAAAAGTTCTTTTTTAATTTGGTTTGGTTTAGCTGAAAGAAATTTTGGTTCAGCTTCAGCCAGTAATTTGCTCCAGGCAGTGACACGATGCGTTAATTGAACTGCTGTCATTTGGGGACATTGATTAATATGGCTGTGTGTCATTTCATAACCACGATAGCCAGAATTGGCATTCTGAAGCGTTTGAGCCTGAAGGTAAGATATAAACACTCAACAAAAGTTGTCAAAGGACTCACCCTTTCTAAAGACAGTGACTCCCAGTGATTTCTCATAGCAAACCTCTTTATTTCTGAAAACAATTACTTCAGTTTTGTTTTGGCTTAGCAGAAGGAAATTTTGGTTCATCCATTTAAATTGCTGTTGTCAGTGACGCAATATGTTAATTGAACTGATGTCATTTGGGGACATTGATAGATGTAGCTGTATGTTATTTACATCGCTGTCATAGCCAGCATTGGTGCTTTGGAGTATTTGACCCTAAAGTAACATATACAGAAAGAACAAAAGGGGGTCCAAGGACTGACCCCTGAGGGACCCCACATCATGGCCATTCGATCAGATTAAAAATTTTCAACGTTCACTCAATTCTCAACTCAACTGTATTTATCGAGCATTTTACCACAACCGCCGCTTGCCTATCAAATTCATTGGATTTCCATTTTAATTCACTGGTAAAAGAGGAGTTGAGGAACATTCATCTTGATACGTGAGTGTGGGTCACAGAACAGGCACCACTCTATGTATATATGTATGTATGTATATATATATATATATATATATATATATATATATATATGTGTATGTATATATATGTATGTATATATATATACATATATGTGTATATATATGTGTATATATATGTGTATATATATGTATATATATGTATATACTTATGTACGTATGTACATTTGCAACCATTGTGTAACACACACCGTTTGCTTGTAAATCCATTTAGGAGATGACATTCAAAGGGAGTCACGCCCATTCATCAACTCAGACCGTGAAGTTGAACAGTATGATGGCAAAAACATGGCCTTGTTTGAGGTAAGCCTTAAAAAACATGTTCTCTCATTCTGTCAGGCAAATAAGCTTGCAAATTCATATTGTTCCAACGTGATGCCTGGCACAGAACGACAGTAAAGCTCAGGCTTGAACAAACATTCAGAGCTATGGTTGTTGTTGAGCTGGATGTTGGCTTTCTGATACTGTAATTCCAACTGAGGAGCACCCTTCAGGAAACCTGTAGCTGAAGCGCTGCATCGCTGTTTGTGCACCCCAACATGTCTGCATTGTCCATGTAGAGTTTGTAAGAAAAATATACAGCAATTTTTTTCAGTTATGTTATTAGTTTTCACTATCACTTGGTGCTCATTTGGTTCTGGATATTTGAGACAGAGGAGGGGGGGAAATCAGCAAAATGGCTTCTAATATCCATTTTCTTCCATGGTCCTTTGAAGGAAGAAATGGACAGCAACCCAATGGTGTCATCTCTCCTAAACAAGCTAGCCAACTACACCAACCTCACGCAAGGTGTTCGGGAACACGAGGAGGCTGAAGATGGGGTTAGAAGGGTCGCCATCACGGTATGAATATTAATCTAATCTGATGACTCACAATGGAAAAGTTGATTCGTTAGTTTGGTTTGACTGACAGTTAGGTAACATGGGTCTCTCTGCAAAAACACCTTTCAATTATTGCATTGATCCTGATTTTTCCCCCTCAATAGATTGAGTTTGACACACTGTATAACATTCAAAACTTGCTTTGAAGATTTGATCAATTACTCGGGGGCATTTTTAGAATTAGTTTACGAGCATCACGTTATAAGAGAAAAACAGCAGCACATCTGATCAAATACAAGTACTTGTCTATATAAAACAATTAATCCAATGTCAAAAAGGTTTTGGGGGCATGCTGGAAATACTGGACAAACAGATTTTTATCAGCGACCTCACACCGATTGCTTTGTAGAGCTGAACGGATCTCTTCATTTCACTTTTTCTTTATCTAACAAACTGGCACCGCTTCTTTTTATTCAGTGAAATCTATGTGCCATGTCTAAATGCAGGTTGAGGTCAAAATAGTATTATTGTAAATAAATGGTGCTCATTATCATTCTCATTGTTAGCCCATAAATCACTTCCTGGAAAATCTAATTATCTTTCTCCTGGAAGGTATAACAGAATGTAAGAAGTGTGACCTGTGTAATTTCATTTTCATAAAAAGCCTCTGTGCAGATTATCTCAAATGGCTGGAAGAAAGCCGATAGAACACTGAGGAGCCGCTTTGTTAAGTAGCCTTGATGATGTCTTGCTAAATCCCGCCTCCCGAGTGATAGCGTTGCTCTTTATTTGGCAGTCTTGAGATATCGGGCTCGGTACTCAAAAATAGGACAGAGCAATGCAAACCGACTGCAGGGAAGGAAGTAAAGAGAGAGATTATCCACAGAACAGGAGATGTGGGACATTTGGAAGTCTACGTCAGGGACCTTGCTGCATGTTGACAAACAACTGAAAGCCATGGAGAGGGTGCAAAATAGCATTTTTATGACGACTCTGAAAATGGTATGTACATGTGGGTTTTCATTGAGGAAGTTGAGGTGATTGCACATTTTACACAAAGTGTAGTTGTTGAGTCCTGCCTGATGAGCTGCACTGTGAGCTTTGAGTTTGTGTAATGATACTGCATGCCTCAGGGAAAAGAGGGAAAAGAACATCGTGCTTAAAAATTCTTTGCAGTTTTGCACAAGTTACCTCAATGTCCATATATTTGAGTTTCATTATTATTATTATTATTATTATTATTATTATTTCTGTATGGCTAGGTTTAAGTGCAGTTGCCAGAATAAAATTCAGATCACTGATTAATATGATTTTATATATATATATATATGTATCTATATATATATACATATATATATATATATATGAATAAAAAATAAAATAAAGTTTTGTCCCTTACTGCATACAACAATAAAAATTTGATTACAAGCAGAACACCTGACTGTGTTACCGTACTTTGTCTTTTATTAATTGTTTGAATTTATAACAGAGAAAACAAATCTGCAAAAATCTGATGGTTTGGGGGGATGTTTGAATGCCATTATATTTGTCTTCTGCTGTAATGTTTTAAAGTATGAAAAAAAAATGCAAAAAAACAAAACAAACCAAAAAACAGCCAATTATACAAAAACTAATATTGGTTGGTAATAGAAAAAAAATGTCAGAACTTCCTGAGCAGAAAAATTATTTTAGTTGTTGCCTGCTTGATTTATTTCGGACTCGTCAATGTTAAAAAGCAGAATTCAGTTTGTTCAACTAATTCGCAGAGACTTCACTGACAATCAAAGTGCCATCCATGCTGATTAGATTTTGCTCTTTTGTTGCGGACATCATTTATTACATCAGTGATGTTTAGTGAGCGACTGCCATGTTTCATAGATGAGCTTGTAAGTTCCAGATCCTGAAGCTTTGGCCTGTCCATCACTTTGTAAAGACTAACAATAGTCGCATCAGATAATAACATTTTGTCCAAGGCAAATTCCACCTTGATTTTCATTTCCTGGTATAGTGTCCATAGAAATAGAAATCCCATCTGTATTTTTGTTCATTTTCATGACCATTCCTTTGCACTCAAAGTTTTTCCGCCATCAATGGCTGTTTTTTATTTAGTAAATGAGTCATTTCTTTCTCATTCTTAATATTTCTAGTGGGTGTATTGGGTATGGCCAATGTTAGTTAATGCGCCCGATTATTTATTTCAATCCATTTTCTCTCAGCTTCACAACCGCTTAATTTTACCCAGAGACAACGCCCTGCTTTTCATATTGGTTACTCCTCTAATCAGTCTAACATATTATTCCGAGGCAAAACCCAAATCTGAAATGGAACATATACATGTAGCTCTATTTGTTGTGAGAATAATCAAAGTAATACTGCGACACACTCCTGTCAGTCGCTTGTTCCAACATTTTTGCTCACACGGAAAATGGGTGGGTTCAAATGAAAGATCTTTTTTGTAAATCTGAATGTTTAAAAATAAATGAATTGGCAATGTTTCAATGTACATTGTATAGATGGATGGATGGGTGGGTGGGTGATAGATAGATGGATAGATCATTCATCTATGCCTGGTCTCACCCATTTTTCTCTTGTTTCTCAAGGTCCCCCAAATGGGAACGTTTATCGGGGTGTATCTGCCCTGCATGCAGAACATTCTGGGTGTGATCCTATTCTTGCGTCTCACCTGGATTGTTGGAACGGCAGGAATCCTCGGCTCCTTCGCCATTGTGTCTATGTGCTGCATTTGTGTGAGTCCTTTAAAATGTCTTCAAAGAAATGGGATGCTGGTATGAGTAGTCAAGAAACTGAAATGTTCAGCAATGAAAGAGTGAATCAAGAGAGAGAGAACAGAGAAAGAAGAGGATACTTTCACCCATTTATTTACGAAGAATTGATTTTGGTGCCTGAGCTTTGAGAGATTAGGAGAAGAAACATTAAATTAGTTTGATGTACTTCAATGAGTATATCAGTAGCTCGAGGAAGCTGGACAGAGAGATGATTGTTTCCTAACACTCGTGATGTGAACAATCTGCACTCCACACCCTACTCTCCTCCAAAGTTTATCCACTCAGAGGCTTCAACCAAACAATATGATGGAATAAAGAACATGTCAATTCATTGCTTTGTATTTGTTGGGAAGAATGTCACACCAGGTCACGAATACATCACAGTTAGCAAATTCCAGCTGTATATGACTGCTTGCCTCAGTCTGGTATTAAATGGCAAGAAAGGGTTAGACATTTGGAAGTCTACATCAGCATGTTGACAAACAACTGATGGAGAAATTGCAGAATTGCAATAATCAACATACACATTTTACTTTTCCTAACTGAGAGAGGGTATCTTACATAGCTAACCTATTTGCAGCTGGCATCGGCTCAATTTGCAGTCAATCTAACCAGGTTCTTTTTTTCCTTGCAGACTTTGCTCACAGCCATTTCGATGAGTGCCATAGCAACAAATGGAGTTGTCCCAGGTAAAATAACTAATTGTTAAAAAAAAAAAAAAAACTTATTTTATCTTCAACAGAATAGAACTAATTGTCGAGGCAGATTCTCGTTCTCCCTGGCAGAATCGGCCATGCATATGCCAGTTTCGTACATTTTACATTACACGATACAATACAATACAACTATATTTCTATAGTGCATTTCACAATAGTTGCAGCTGTGACAAAGCGCTTTACGCAGAGTGTAACATAAATTAGCAAAGACAAAAACAATTAAAGCAGTAAGTTCAAATACAAATTAATGATACTTGAAGTCATTGATGTTGTAGTGGTACACTCGCCTCACTTGGCAGCGTGGGATCGGCTCCCACTCAGTGACGCTCTGTAATCCACCTTTCGCCCGAAGTCAGCTGGGATTGGCTTACATACAGCATACAGTGCATCAAAAAATATTTCAAAACTGTGCTCTATTTGTATTTTATGTGCTCATATTTGCCTCTTACAAAAAAATTCCAAAGTTGATTTGGTGCATGTGGTTGGCAAAGCGGGGAAAAAAATGGCATCTAAAAGGACAAAATGGTTAAAGTGTGACACCAGTGTCTTGCTGTCCACTCGTCATCTCGCCAATGTCCTCAGAACCAACCAGAGAAAAGAACCCAAAGGAAATATCTCTGCACAAGCATATTAAAGCATATCACCGCAAGGTATATATGAAGTGCCAATGGCAAATTTGTGGTGCAATTTACTGAGTTCTTGCAGCTTTGCGCTGCCTCAGGTCAACAATGCACGGGACACCAAGTGAGACACCACTCTTTGGCTGTCTCAGTTCAGAGCCGTAGCGAGTCATATGAGTGCCCAAGGCAAACATAGTCAGAGCCAAACATGCCCCCCTGTCCTTTTACTCATTATTCACTAAATGTGAGTAATGTGTAATAGGCCACTTTGTCCTGCTAATTCAATGTTTCATTGATCTGCCATCTTAAGTTATGTTCCTCATATTTACAACCAACAATTTTGAATATTAATGTTTATCCTCAAACAGTAATCTATAGAGTGATTATTTGAGAAAATTATCATATTTTACTAGGCTAAGTAAAGTCCTTAAAATCCTTCTTAAGGTTTATTATCTCACAAGTGAAGCGTCTCATCATGTTTATAGTAATTAGGAATATGCAAAATTTAATATACATGAGGATGAAAAAATACGAAGCCAAAGAAAAAGTCAAACACAGTGAGGTCCGCGGGTTTGGGAGGCCAAGCGCAGAGAGCAAGGTCTGTAGCACCTCGCCTATTAATCCACCGCTTAGGCACGTTTTCATTCAGAGAAAATTCGATATTTTCTCGTGAGGGTGAGTTAAAGACAAAGTTTATGTTTCGCCACTTTCAGCAAATATCGATCACATGAAATGTCGATACGGTGGACTGCGACATCTTGATGCGCGGTTGGAAGGAATTTTCATATCACCTTGATGGCCACAATTGAACGCTTGTAAAACATGAAATAAAAATTTGAAGCTTGGTGCAAGACATTTGTCCAAGCTCGAGTTTTCTATTGTTTTTCATTATTAAAATATCATGTGAGGATTTTGGCTTGTTATTTCTGACTCACACTATAGTTGGACTTTTCAACAATTTTTATACTTTAGTTGGTGAAAAGGGTCACTCATATATTTTGTATTATACAACAGCAAGTATTGATGGCATAATTTATTAAAACTTGTGATTATTCAAAAAGTCTTTATTACTTCCATTGATTTCTGGATGACTAAAGTCAATTTGGGCTAATTCACAACATCCTTTTCCGATTCTTACACACGGACGCTCATTTTATTCGTTTCACAAATCTCGATTCAATGATATCCTCTATTTTGAAATGTACTGCAGATAGTTGTTTTTTTTATTAACACACATACTTTATTGCTTAAGATAGGATCTCAGGTTTTGGACCGATGTGATACTGCTTTGGCCAGCCTTTGAATGTCTGATGTGGCTCACCGTGGTCCAAGACTCAGGGATTTAATACAAAATCTCATAGGCATGGAAAATGAGATGGGACATTTCTTTCTACAAATAAACGTTACCATTGCAATGCAAAACAAAGTCTTTTGAGTTTACTGAAATCTAACCAGGATAAAGTTTCTCTAAAGCGGGCGGCTCCTACTACATGATCTCCAGATCACTGGGACCAGAGTTTGGTGGAGCAGTTGGTCTCTGTTTCTACCTGGGGACCACCTTTGCTGGATCCTTATACATACTCGGCACCATTGAGATTCTGCTGGTATGTGGCCGCAGTGACGCTTACAAAGAAAGACTTGCACTGTTTAACTCAAACATATTGACTCGTTGACTCTCCATTTCCAGACATACATTGTTCCCACAGCAACAGTGTTTGAGGCGAAAAGTATAGAAGATGAAGGAACAGCTGCCCTCAACAATATGCGTGTCTTCGGAACGTGCTGTCTGCTTCTGATGGCACTCATTGTGTTTGTTGGGGTAAAGTATGTATCCACACTGACACATAAATGTACAAACCCACAGAGACGTATTAGACTTGCATATTTTGCCCTGTTGTGTGCAGATATGTGAACAAATTGGCTCTAGTGTTTCTGGCCTGTGTCATGCTCTCCATCATGGCCACCTACGCAGGAGTCATCAAGACTGTCATAGAACCACCAGAGTTTACGTAAGTAACCGGCCCAATAAGCCTGCTTAGTTTATTATTTAGCTACCCGGTTTCTTAAACATTTGTGTCTTAACATACAAGTGACCCGGCTTTGAGTTTTGAGCCGATTTTTATTTATCTAAGTTTTTTGTTTGTTTGTTTATGCTTTGACTTTCAACAATACGATATGATATGAGCACTGTATGGCGGCAGTCAACTTAACTCAGTTCACAGCAAGCAATAGTTTGGCAGATAGTGAACCAGTCTACAAAAATTTAGTTTACTGGGAATTTTTACGGCATACCGGTACGTTACATGAGTACCCTCTCTTTTTCTATTTCGCTGTTGCACTTTGTGATGTATGCCAGTTTTGCACAAGGCAGTCTCACGTAGTCATGTGTCAGTCACGAAGGAAACAGCTCTTCGAGCCGCCTCCCTAAAGTGCACAACGACAAGACGGTTCCACCCTCGTCGTTCACTTCAAAGAGCCCCATAATGCTCGTCAATCCGTCTTTGACTGCACGGAGCCAAAGCGGCAGCAGTTACAGCACACAGAAAGGGATACAGAACAGAAAGAATTCAGAGCGAGGAGAGACAACATGAACACGCTTGTAAGGAATAGTTAAGAAATTAAGGCACAGCAGGAAAAGACTTAAAAGTTAAATTGAAAATAGTTGAGGTTTTTTGTACTTAATTTTTTATAGCTCTACATTGAGAAAATAAAGATATAATTTCAAAATAAACAACCAATCAAGTCGCATTGGTTTATGCAAGATTATTTGTATTTTATATTAAAATAATTTAAGCAACCCTCAAAAAGCTGAGGAGCCTTTTTGGAGTCCAAAGAGTTGATTATCTTGTGAGACTATAAGAGCGGAAAAAAAATCAAAATAATTAGTCAAGTGTAGCAGGAAAAAAGGTCTTGAAGATGAATTAATAGTGAAAAATGTAAACATAAAGAAAGTAGGAACTTTGAAGCATATTATTTAGGATATACGGTTATTGCTTGAGAACACTTGAACCCATAAATGTTGGCGTGGCTCCTAAAGGGCCAAATGAGAGGCCTGCGAGAGGTGACGATGACACGTTAATCTTATATATGCGAAACACTGAAACTGTGAAAAGTTAAGCGCAAAGTGGCGAGGGATTTCTGTATATTTACCTGAACTTATGTATGCTGTGTTATTGTGCACCATCTAGTGTCGGAGTCCAACGAGTAAGCATTGGCTTGTGTCTACTGTCCATTCTTTAGTGTGTGTCTTCTGGGGAACCGTTCGCTGAACAATGACAAGTTTGAAGTGTGCGCAAAGACTGAGACGGTGAACAACCAGACTTTTACCACTGATCTCTGGAAACTTTTCTGTAACAGTGAACATCTCAATGCCACCTGTGATGACTATTTCAGTCTAAATAATGTTACAGAGATACCGGCTATTCCCGGGCTTTTGAGTGGAGTTCTGAAAGGTGAGGATTATTCAATCCAAAATGTTTGATTCGCAATAGAGTTCCAATTAAAGCATGATTCTTATGTTCTTGCTTTGTTGTGAATCAGACAACCTGTGGGGTGACTATGGTCCAGCTCATACAGTCATAGAAAAGAAAAATCAGGCTTCCGTACCAGCACAAGACAATTCCGGTGATATATATAAACCCTACGTTTTCAATGACATTGCCACCTACTTCACACTGTTGGTGGGAATATACTTCCCCTCAGTTACAGGTGAATACTTTGACATTGCAAGCAAGCCCATACATATGTAGATTATGTCCCATTGCATTACGTGCAATTAAAACTGAACTCTTATATTTTTGTCTTGTTAATTCCAGGTATAATGGCTGGCTCTAATCGATCTGGTGATCTAAGAGATGCCCAGAGGTCAATACCAATTGGAACTATAATGGCAATTCTCACTACATCTTTCTTCTGTATCCTCCATTGGCTTATCATGCAAATTAAAAAAGGAAAAGTCAACATTTCTTTGTGTGTTTTCAAAAATTGTTATAATGGTGTCATAGTCACACTTGATCCATTTTATTTCATTCTATTTTGAACAGCCACTATATTTATATGGTAAGGTGAGTGATCATGAAGGCGACTAGATTTAGATGAAATTTAGTTTTATCATACTATAGACGTGTCCTTCTGAATCTAACAAGGACAATGTCCTACATATACGTTGTATTGTCCAGATTTTCATCTTAATTTCAATATCAGACCTCTCCTGTGTGCTGTTGTTTGGAGCATGTATTGAGGGAGTGGTCCTCAGGGACAAGTAAGTGGTTCCTTCTTACCTGTTTAACGTGTTAGACGTACAAAATTTAGGTTCAAACTATAAGTGATTATAATTGTTCAAATATGTGTTCTTTGTGTAGAGGCTGAACATGATCTTGGCTGTACTTGTTCCAGGTTTGGAGACTCAGTCAAGAAAAACCCAGTTATTGGAATCCTGGCCTGGCCATCACCTTGGGTTATTGTGATCGGATCATTCTTTTCCTGTTGTGGGGCGGGGCTTCAAAGTCTGACCGGGGCCCCCCGGCTGCTTCAGGCCATCGCTCGTGATGGGATCATCCCATTCTTGGAGGTCAGCGCTGTCCGCTTGCATGACACAAAGTTTGGTTTTAAACCGTTGGCAACAATGAATGCATCTTGCTTTGAGTTTTACAAATGTTACTGTAAATTCTGCGGTAGTACTGTATTTAGTTGACGGTTCGACTTAACAGCACTTGATTAAAACCGATTTATGTAGTTTAAGATTTGATCTTATTTGATTTAGTCGTAGC